>NC_072798.1:102724253-103024253 GCF_028583425.1 Eublepharis macularius | reverse complement strand
GAATACCTGACCATGCAAAAATGCAAATTTACAATTAATTTTGAGGGAGGGCCAGTTTATACAGATGTACTTTAATTAGGATATTGGCAGCAGGCCTACATGTGCAGCCCTGCTCTATATATACAGTAATGCACGAGCAGGAATTTTTCTGCCTCAACAAGAAGGAATGGGGATTTACAACTGCAAAATCTCTTGATTGTCTGAACCTGATAACAGAAAGTAACATCTATTCTAGGGTTGCCAGGTTCACTTTCCCTCCTGGCTCTTAACCTCCTTCCTGTCCTAATGATGTGTTAGCGTGAGCATAGTACGTTGCCCTGCAAGATGACGCCACTTCTGGTGACGGCACTTCCTGACTGCTGTTTTTGTGCTCTTAGCTGGGCTTTTAATGTGGGATTTGGTTTTGAATGCTGGGTTTTAATTGTGAATTGCTTCCAAGATGGTTTCATCATTTTTAGCTGAAAATTGGACTTGTTTTATAATGTAGTGACTTCCTTATTATATGCCTTTGCATTCTGCTTACCAACACCAGTTTTATCAAATCAATTTATATAAAGCAATTAAAACATTAAATAACAAAGCGAACAACTTCTTGATGAAGCTGATCAGGGTCTGAGTTTCTGCCTGTTCCTTTCTGATCTTTGCAGTGATAATTAACTATGTTAATGGAAGACTGGAAATTCTGTTTCACTAAACTGTAACTAGTTTTTTTTTTAGAAAAGGAGTGGCTACCGAGTGTCAGTATGCATAGCTGCATGTTTTAGCATTTCAGTAGGATGGGTGCTCACAAATCTGTTTTCCTATCATTCATATACTTTTTCTAATTTGCTAATTTTCTGCCCAAAATAACTTTTTTTATTTTATTCATGTGTTGCATTTTATATTTCAGGATGATTCCCAACATAAAAATGCCCCCCCCCCCGTAAACCCCATAAATCATTAAACAAATCATTAAACCCCAATAGCAATAAAATCAAGGAAAGTTAGCTGCAATAAAATAATGAAAAGCAACAGTAAAACTTAATAGCAACAGTAGAAAAGAAGCAGGAAAAGAAAGGGCGTTTACTGCCTTCCCAAACCTCAGCTAAATATTCTGTCCATACAACCTCTTCTTTGCTTGGTTTCTATGGGGCTTATTTAGAAACCAAACTCGCAACATAAAATTTCTTTAAACCAAACCTTTCAACAATCAGAACAATGCAACTATTTTTTAAACCTTTCCCTGTAACTTAACAGCCTACAAGCCATACATCAAAGTATTTTATAAGTAATTTATAGCTCCGTAGATAAATATGGCTAGATCACATGTACAGTTTTTGATCTTGCCTGATAGCAAAATCTTTATTTCCTGTTGTTCCAAAATACTCAGTAGACGTTCAGTCCAGGGAGCGATGTATTGGTTGCAAAGGGAATTGGGGGCAGCTAAAAAGGATATGGGCAATTGAATTGATTTTTTTAAACCAAACTCATAGGTGCAGCAAAGGACAGAAACTTGCAGCCAGTAATGTCTTTTGAAGCCACTTCAGGGTAAGGAAGGTCTTAACTTTTTGGGTCTACCAAGTGCCAGAGTTCTTTGCTACAGTCCTTTTGATTATGGAACAAAACAAACTGTATTCTGTCTTCAGCTGGGGAATTACAGCCCTGCAATGAAAATATGATTCCAGCAATAATATCAAACTATAACACACATAGTCCGCTTTTGCTCACCATTGTTCACATACAATTTCCAATTACCTTATTCAAGGTGATAAGAACCCATAACGTTTTATCAAGCTCCCCAGCAACCAGCCCCTTCCTCTGCTACCTGGCTCCAGATACTGACTCTGCCCTACTGGGCTAAACCAACTCGCTCATGGGGTAAAGGTAAAGGTAGTCCCCTGTGCAAGCACCGAGTCATTACTGACCCATGGGGGGATGTCGCATCACGAATTTTTATGGGGTGGTTTGCCATTGCCTTCCCCAGTCATCTACACTTTACCCCCAGGAAACTGGGTACTCATTTTACCAACCTCAGAAGGATGGCTGAGTCAACCTTGAGCCGGCTACATGAACCCAGCTTCCGCCAGGATCGAACTCAGGTCGTGAGCAGAGCTTGGGCTGCAGTACTGCTGCTTACCACTCTGCGCCATGGGGCTCTTATATGAGTACCCAATTTCCTGGAGGTAAAGTATAAATGACTGGGGAAGGCAATGGCAAACCACCCTGTAAGAAGTCTGCCAAGAAAACGTTGTGATGCGACGTCCCCCCATGGGTCAGTAATGACTCAGTGCTTGCACAGGGGACTTAACTTTACCTTTTCGTGGGGTTTACACCAACATAAATCAGGTGATGTCAACTAGTCATGGAAGAAACAGATCTCAGGATTAAGATACACATTGACACATTTTTAAAATGTGCAGCTAGGAAAGGCCTTTGTAACATCTTTAAGTTTAAGCATCATATTAATGTGAAATATTTATTAATGTTAATTGTGCACTACTCTCTTCAGCTAGAACAATGAAAGAATTGTCACCTGCATTCCTTTAAAAAGGATACTGATTTTTGTTTCAGTAGTTCCTTTAACTCTTTGCATTGGATTCCCGTGAATCGGCTTAATAGTGGTGCCTTTAACTTGTCCTCACTCAAAAGGATCTTTAAAAACAAAGCTGTATGACTGAAAATTTTTGAAAAATTATTTTTACAAACTATTTCATCTGCGGGGCTGGGTTGGAGGAGAGCTTGATGTTCCTTTGTGCTCCTGGAGGCCTGAAGGAAACAGGCAGGCTTGGTCTCTAGTTACTCCTGTGATGGATTTCTTTTGTGTAACTAAGAGGCAAAATAGTTTCAGGTGGGTAGCCGAGTTGGTCTGCAGTAGAATAGCAAGAGTCTAGCCTGGTTGCACCTTAGAGGCCAGCTCGATTTCCAGGGTCTGAGCTTTTGAGAGTCAAATCAAAAAGAGTCCAGTAGCACCTTTAAGACTAACCAATTTTATTGTAGCATAAGCTTAATTGGTTAGTCTGAAAGGTGCTACTGGACTCTTTTTGATTCTGCTACTACAGACTAACATGGCTAACTCCTCTGGATTTGAGAGTCAAAGCTCCCTTTGAGCGACTTAGGGGTGGGTCTCCCCCTCCACGCACGTTTTAATGGCCTGCTAGATAGAGACTGATTCATCACGCAACTGTGAATTAGATGGTTGTGGCTCAAGCGAATGCTTCCCAGTAAATTGGTAAGGGGGTGCCTGGGCTCTGCTTTTACTCCGGCAGAAGATCGACTTTTGAGGAGCGGCCTCTGAACAAGCCTCGGCTGTCGATGGCCCTTTTAATCAAACTGTCACTCCGGCTTCAGCCACTGTTCTGCTTCATTGCAAAAGAGTCCGCTTATTTATTTAAGCCACCGAGCTCTGGTTCCAGCCTCCATTAGCCCTGGCATGGCAAAGGAAGATGGATGGATGGGCAGGAGACAAAAGGCATGTGCCACGGCGGCCGGATGTCTTGATCTGCTTGTAACATTTCCCGGGGGGGGGGGGGAGACAGGCCCCTTGGGTGATGAAGGTCCTGGCTGCCTGCATGCCCCCCCCCCGCGCTGATGGGGAGGCCGGGTGATGCCGGGTAATGAGGGCTACATCTGTTCAATTATCTTTGTTTGTGTTGATGCTTAATTAGAGGATGTGTCTGGTTTGGGGGGAGGAGGCGGTCCCCACATTAAATGTCAGGCAGCTCTTCCTTAATAGCCTGTCATTGTAACAGGCATTGACTGGGCAGCCAGGCGTGGGGAACTGCTGACCCCCTGAGCCCTGGGATTGGAAGGGGGAGCTTTTTCTGTGTTTTTTTTTAGCAGAAGAAGGCAGTTTAGGAAACGGACTCTGTTCCTGTTTCTTAGCTTGAGAGCCTGGATTGGCCACCCTTGTTAAAATTGGGCCGGGAGAACCTTGAGAGGTGCCTTGTGGGGTGAGAGAGCCTGAGCTCACCCGGTTCAGCCTTGTGCTGTGAGATGGGATGATCGGCTGTCTAGGGCTGAACAAAAAGAGGACGGGGGGGGGGTCCCCTCTTTCTCCCACTCGTGCACTGTCCTTCCCACTGGCTCTGGTTCTGATTCCCTTCCCCCTCACCCCCCCAAACATCATTTGGGGCTTGTTAAGTGAACCCCAAATACTGCCCCAGACGCTGGGTGTTATTTTCAGCATGTGCAAAGACAGTGTTCTGACCATTGTGTGGGTTTGTTTTTGTTGGGAGATTTAAAGGGTTGCAGAGTTTAATATTAGCGCAATGGAAAAAAGTCTACAGACTTTTGTGGTTTAGTTCTAGGAAATACTTTTATTACATATCAGGAGAAAGGATACACTGGTTAGAAAATAAAGAATAGCTGTCTGTCTACGTCTTGATGGTAAGACTAGAGCTTAGAGAGTGTTAGAGAGAGTGAGAGGCAGTGGACAAAGAGCAATAAAACCTTAGTACATGAAACTGGTTCCTCCAGTAGACAATCCTAGATCCCTTCATTAAGAGGGAAGACTCCGCTTTCTATGGCGGGAACTTTTTCTCGACAGCTAAGTGGTCCTAAGCTAGCTAGCTATCTGAATAAACAAAGTAACAATTTAACTCTTTAATGACTGAACGTAGGACACTTGCTAAAATCCCAACAGTTTTTAGCGTGCACTTGCCTCAATTATTTTTAAACTAGTAACAAAGCCCGTTGTGGGGGGAAAATACAACGGGCTCTAGAAAAGGCAGGCCAGGCATTGCTGCCTCTACAGTGCCCCAATCTGGTCAGGGGGAGGGCAGGGCAGCCAGGCCTGGCATTGCCCCCTCCCCAGTGCCCTGATCTGGGCGGGGGGGAGGACAGGACAGCCGGGACTGGCACTGCCCCCTCCCCAGTGCCCTGATCTGGGCGGGGGGAGGGCAGGGCAGCCGGGACTGGCATTGCCCCCTCCCCAGTGCCCTGATCTGGGCGGGGGGAGGACAGGACAGCCAGGCCTGGCATTGCCCCTCCCCAGTGCCCTGATCTGGGCGGGGGGAGGACAGGACAGCCAGGACTGGCACTGCCCCCTCCCCAGTGCCCTGATCTGGGTTGAGGAAGGGCAGGGCGGCTGGGCCTGGCATTTCTTTCAGGAATTAGTGGAAGCAGGTGGAAGACTCTTGATCAAATACTGGGAACACATAAAGCTACCTTTTGCCCTCTGCAACCTAGATTGTTCAAGTCCATGTGCGAGGAGGACATGCCTAGAACTTCAAAAGACCTATAGGGAAAACAAATCTGCCTGGCTGAAGCAGGACTTCTAATTATAATCCAAAGAATATGTGGGGAGGGGGAGTGCTGCTGCTCCTCCTTGGTGTGCGGAAGCTGTTGCAGAAGCTCTCTGGGGGGTAGCTGATGGCACCCCAAAGGGGTCCTCTGGCTAGTCATAAGCCACGTATGCAGAAAGCAGCAGTGAATACGCTTTAGAAAATTAACGCAGAGCAGAAAAGGAAGGGTGCGTGCAGGCAAAAAGGGTGCCTGATGTGCAAATGTAAATATTCTCTGCTTGCTGGCCTAAGAGCATGAGGCAGCGATCTCTTTTGCCCCTGAGCAAGCAGGGGAGGCTGAAAACTTCAGAGTCTTTTCTCCCCCTGACTTGCTCTGTCATTGAAGGCAGGTTGCCAGCCTCCAGGTGATGATGGAGGTCTGGAATTACAACTGATCTCCAGGCCACCGAGATCAGTTCCCCTGAAGGAAACGGCTGCTTAGGAGAGAGGGGACACTCTGGCATTATATCCAGCCGAGGTCCCACCCCTCCCTGAACTCCTTTCCCCCCAGGAATTTCCCCACCTGGAGCTGACAACCCTGCTTCCCAACCTCAAGGTGCTGGCTGGAGATCTCCTGGAGTTACAACTGATCTCCAGCTGACAGAGATCACTTCCGCTGGAAGAGAGGGTTGATTTGGAGGGTAGGTTCTATGGCCACCCTCTCTAGGGTCCACCCCCACCCATTCCCCGGAATTTCCCCACCGGGAGCTGGCACCCCACAAACTTGCTTCCTGCCGCCTTTCGAACCTCATCGGGGGGGGGGGGGGCGGAGCGCAGCCTCGCAGGACCCCGGCCAGGCTCTCCTTCACCACAGCTTGGTTGACTGGCCCCCCCAGTGCAGGAAGAGCCCCAGCACTGGGAGAGTTAAAGGTGGAGTGGTCCCCGCATGCACACCTGCGTGCGCTGTCCTTCAGAGGGCCAGGCTCCTTGTGCACTCCGCAGGGTTCTGCTGGAGTGTGTGTGTGCGCGCGCGCGCGTGTAGTGGGCAGCGCCATGGAGTTGCTGGCATGACAATCCCCGACAGTGGGCGTGCATGCGAGTGGGGCATGCAGCGCCCACCTGCTTTGAACGGCCAAGAGGCAGCGGAGCGAGCAGGGTGCCTGCTTGCCTTCCTGGCCGACAGCTGAGACATGGCAGTGTGGCTTCTCCCCTGCCTGCTTTCAGGGCTGCTTTGGAGCACTTTTCAGTGTGCCTTTGAGCCCCAGAACCAGCGGCTGCCTCTGTGCCAGAGAGAGTTGCACTGCCTCAGCCCGGAGCTGCTGAGGGGGATCCTGGCTGCAGCTGTGGCTGCTGAGGGGGGAAGCACGGCAGCGCTCTCTAGGGGTGCCCCAGGATGGAAGTGTATTGTCTGGAACACGGTTAGCCTTTTATATAGTAGGATGCTATGCCATATGATTGCTACCGATGTTTTAAATTATTCTTAATTTTTTAAATGTATATATGATGTGAATTCGTTCTTAGCCCTCTTGCAGGGAGAATGGGCTATAAATAAATAAATAAATCCTACTATATAAAAGGCAAACCGTGTTTCAAACAACTAATTTTCTATCCTGGGGCAACTCCGGAGGGCGCTGCTGTGGAGGGAAGGCAAGTTGAAGCAGTCTGTCCCTCCAGAAAGCGTGTTGCAACGGGAAGCCCAGCCCGGGATCAGGCGCGCAGCAGGTGGCAGTGCTCACCCAGCTGGGATAAGGAGCCGAGCAGGTGGCAATGCCCACCCCCTGCCATCACTTGGCTGGGATCAGGAGCAGAGCAGGTGGCAATGCCCGCCCCCTTTCACCTGACCAGGATCAGGCACAGAGCAAGAGGCAATGCTGGCCCCACTTTCAACCAGTGGGGAGCAGGCATGGAGCAGGTGACAGTGTCCGCCCCTCGCCTTCACCATGCTGGGATCAAGTGTAGCACAGGAGGCAGTGCCCGCTCCCCTCTTCACCAGGCCAGGAATGAAGCAGGTAACAATGCCTGCCCCCACTTCAACCCACCGGAATCAAGCGTGGAGCAGGAGGTAATGCCCGCCCCTCCCCCCCCACTGGGATCAGGCGCGCAACAGGAGGCAATGCCTGCTCCCCCTTCACCTGACTGGGATCAGGAGCAGAGCAGGTAGAAATGCCTACCTCCATTCACCCGGATGTGATCAGGAGTGGAGCAGGTGGCAATGCATGCCCCCCCTTCACCCAGCCAGAATCAGCCATGGAGCAGGAGGCTATGCCCATCCCCCCCCTTCACCGACGTGGCACACGGCGCTGTGCGATAAAAGGCCATGTAGCCCCACTTCTCCACTTGAAGACAACTGGGTGACCTTGGGTCAGTCATAGCTTCTAGGACCTCTCTCAGCCCCACCCACCTCACAGAGTGTGTGTCGTTAGGATAATAATATACTTTGTAAACCGCTCTGATTGGGCATTAAGTTGTCCTGAAGGGCAGTATATAAATCAAATGTTGTTGTTTTGTTGTTGTCATCGTCATCGTCATCATCATCTTCTTCTAGTAAAGGACTTGGAGCTACAAATAATTGGGATGCAGAAATTTTATTAATCCACATGTAATTTTAAGCTTGTATAGCTCTAGTTTATACAAATGGGATTTCTTATACCGCCTCTTTGCTAATCTCTTGACACAGTTTTGTTCTCTAATTCTAAAAGGTCACTGACCCCTCTCCTTCACATTGAGTCTCACCATCCTTGTTATCTTACCCTGGATCATGACCATTTAATATTATTGTGGAAGGGAGGTGAATTTTCAATACCTACTTCCCGCCTCATGAGTCCTCACAAACTCCAACTTGTATATCCTCATTCATACTGTCATTAATCTGAGTTGTCCTTCTAAACTGTCTAAATGGCCCTAATCTGTGTAATAGTTTTGGCAAGCGGTTGTGTCAGTTTGCACCTCTAAAATGATGGCAGGCGGAAAGTCAAAGCCTTTTGTGTCTCCATGACTACGTGGCCTTTTATCACACAGCAGCGTGCTACCTCCTAATCACAAATGTTTTATTTATGAACTCTTGAGACAATGCTCGAGGAAGGATCAAAAGCCACTGCGTCCCATCTCCGCCAAGACCCTGCGAGGCATCGCGCCTCGTGGAAAGAGCTGCTGCACCTTTTCCTATGCACTTGTTTTTATTGGTATTTCGAAGTGCTATGTAAAGTATTTTAGAGTTACCTTGACAACAGAATGTGGCATGTTAAAAGCAAAAAGTCCATTAAAAATACTATATTACCTTTCAACTGCCAGAGTCAAAGCAATCTTCAAGTTGGCCCAAACTCCATCTGTACATGTCTGTAAACTAGAGCTGTCGGATCCTTGCTACGTCAATGGCATGGCCAGCCTGGAGCATTGTGTGCCAGTTGGCCCATACAGATCTCTGGTGGGAGACTTACCAGGTTGGGGGGCACACTGTTGGCCATATAAAGACGTTGCTGGCGATTTGCAGTGGCATTACGTTGGGATTTTTAGCAATTGTCATCCACTTCATTCATGACAGAGTTAAATTGTTGTTCTGTTTGTTTAGTTAAATAGGGAGTTTGAATAGGACCACTTAGCTGTAGAGCAAGAGTCTGTGCCAGAGAAGGGGGAAGTATTATGCTTAATGAAGGGATCTAGGATTGTCTATTGGATGAACCAGTTTATTTGGGGGGCAATTAACTAGCAGCATATACTAGGGGTTTATTGCTCTTTGTTC
This sequence comes from Eublepharis macularius, assembly GCF_028583425.1. Classification (NCBI taxonomy): domain Eukaryota; kingdom Metazoa; phylum Chordata; class Lepidosauria; order Squamata; family Eublepharidae; genus Eublepharis; species Eublepharis macularius. The sequence goes on along the minus strand of NC_072798.1, from coordinate 103,015,313 downwards.
AGTCAGCTCAGGCAGTGTCTTAGAAGTGTTGAGATCTAGTTAAACATCAAAATGTAGAGAGAGAGAGAGCTATTTATTTTCTCACCAAATGAACCCTTTTCGCTGATACGTAATAAAAATATTTTTATAGAGCTAAAACCACAGAAGTCTGTCTTTTGTCATTTTTTTAATTCTACTGCGCAGTAATTATTCTGCAACTTTACCCCCCAACACACTACCCCTCTGCACCCAGAACTATGCTGACAGCACCGATGGGCGCAGAGCGAGTGACGCCAGCGTGTTGGGATGCAGCCCGTCCTCCCTGTTTTCCTGCTGAGCTGTCCCCCGCCGCCCAGCTCAGTGGTTGAGACCGGGAAATATATTTTTACTTCATTGCCTCTGTGGTTTGGTGAAGGGGATTCTTTGAGGAATAACGGACGAGTTAAATAGCAAACTTTCTGCTTTATCATTTTAATGTGTGCAAGAAGAAATGAAGACCCCTGGATGTAACGCTAGTACAAGGGCGGTTACTGCCTCAAAATTGGTGTTTGAATTGTGTACTTTCGTTTGTTATTACAGGAGCAAAAGTGTGAGTGGGGGAGGGGGAATGTTGTGAAAGGGAAAAGGAGAATTTCATCTGAAGATTTTTATTTACATTTCCAGCCTATTTTAATGATTAATAGTTATGGAAGATTCACACTTACACATAGAAAACCAAGTATATTAATATCACTCCTCTGCCTTGGTGCCAGGGAAAAACCACTAAATTTGCACATAACCGCTGAGGGATTGCATAAGGGTGCAGTCTGTCATTTGGTTCCTGGCTCTCTGAGAGCCTGGCACAATATGATGATGATGATGATGATGATAACAACAACAACATCCGATTTATATACTGCCCTTCAGGATGACTTAACACCAACTCAGAGTGGTTTACAAAGTATGTTATTATTATCCCCACAACAACAAACACCCTGTGAGGTGAGTGGGGCTGAGAGAGCTCTAAGAGAGCTGCAACTGAACCAAGGTCACCCAGCTGGCTTCAAGCGGAGGAGTGGGGAATCAAACCTGGTTCTCCAGATTAGAGTCCTGCCGCTCTTGACCACACAACCAAACTGGCTCTCAACTTGATCTCTTAATATACAGCATATGTTCAGTGCTATAGTCCTTATACAAATGGGACTAATTTTGTCCACAACTAATAAGCTGTTGCTGTATGATGATTATGATGTTTGTTTTTTGTTTATTTATGTTATTAATAGTCCACCTTTCTCACCAAGACTCAAGGTTGATTACATAGTGTGAAATTGGTACAATCAGTATCAAGGATGTTTCCGTAAACAATGCCACAGGGTAAATAAATACACGTTTACAAAGACATAGCATTAGCAAGAATCCAAAGCAGAGTCGAAGAAATGCTGAAACAGAACATAATCAATTCTAGGACTGACACTAGACAACATGAAGTATAGGTATCTCATAGGAGCACATATTGAAGGCAATAGATGGTATGTAAGGCAACATAGTGGGGTGAAGTCTGTGGTCCCTAACTCATTAGCGGAGCATCTGAGACCCGCTCCCTACAATACAGCCCTCCTATCTGAATAAGAAGCCTTTTTGAATAATTTGGTTTTGCATCATTTGCGGAAAGCCAGGAAGGGGGGGGGGGGGTTCTCTGTGTCCTGACCTCTTCGATAGTGTATTACCTTTAACTCGGTATGTGGATCAAGTGCAAGTCTCGTTGTCACTGAATGAGACCTTCTTCCCATTCATACATCAAAAATATTTGGGAACAAGTAGAATGGCAGATACACTGTTTTATGGGGAAATTTCCTATGGCATCCATAATGGGGGAGATTTTAATGCCGGGCTGGGTCAAAATGATAATCAAATATTAAATCAGTTTGGAGTAGGGGAACCAAGACACCGCCATAACCCCAAATATATGTTAACTGACAATCATCAGATCCAGTCGCAAATTTCGCTGGCGCATGTTTAACGCAAATGGTGTATAGATTGAATCTTATCATCCTGAATGGTTCGTTACCTGATGATTGTCCAGGCCAATTTGCTTATTGGTCGGGTATAAAGCATTCAACAAGTGATTACATAATGACCTCCTTGAATCTTTACAACAGTAATATTAAATTCAAGATTGATGTGAGACCAGATAGTGATCATTCACCCCTTAGTGTTAGTTGGGGAGAAATACTAAGGCCCCCTAAGAATAGGGATAGGACTGGGCTGAACGTGGGACAGCAGATAGGGAAGGTTAGATACAAGTGGAATATTCAACTTAGTGAGAAATTCCTCATTTGGACTCAGACTGAAGAAGCAAAATCTATCTCCCATGCATTGACGTTTATAGAAAATAGAAATGCTATATTAAAAACATACGATATGCTTGTATCAAAGCTTATCCCCCCTCCTATCAAGAGTTGGTAGCTCCAAAGGCAGACGAACGCCTCTGAATAAAAAGTGGTTTGACCAGAAGTGTGTACAAGCCAAGATTAAACTTATAGAGAGCCTAAAAGCATTTCAGCTAAACCCAAACCTAAATAGCAATCTTGAAACCCAATCGAAGAGGGAGTATAAAAACTTATTGAAAAAAAAAGAAGATAGTGGTTGTGCACACTCAGTGGCAATCACTTATTAAGGCCAACAAGGAGAGGGATAATTTAAGCTTTTGGAAAATAATTTTGGGAACGCAGGAGAACAAATCTAAGTTTATGACAAATACCATTCAATCGGAAACTGGGGAAAAACACTTCGCTACCCTGTACGAATACCAAACACTACATATCACCTAGAACCGACTGTTTAGCAAATATTCCATCTTGGCCTCCAGTCACAGTTAGTGAGGTCACCTCATTAATATTACATCTAAAAAACGGCTAAGCGCCAGGAAGTGACTTCATTATAGTAGAACTGCTTAAAACACATATAGACTGGTGGGCTCCAATATTAGCTAACTTATTTACATACATAGATCAATCAGCCCAGATAGCGAAGGACTGGGGTCTAGCCATCATAGTCCCTGTATGTAAGAAAGGGGGGGGGGGATGACCCAAACAATTATAGGCCAATCAGCCTTTTGAATGTCATCTATAATTATACACTAAGCATTTATGCCTGAAGCTATGCGAATAGCTAGACCAAGAGAATCTATTAGAAACTGAACAGGCTGGCTTTTCCCAAGGCCGTTCAACCATGGATCACTGTTTGGTGCTGGATTACCTCATCCACAAACATGCAATGTCTCCCAAGAAAAATTTATATGCAGCATTTATAGACCTCAGGGCTGCTTTTGATACCATCTCTTGAGGAAGACTATGGGCAAAATTGGGAGATACATCCATTGATAAAAGATTATACCTGATGATTAAGCTTCATGAGAGCAATGAACTCCAGATAAGGTACACACAAGATGGCAAACTATCTAAGAAAATCCCGGTCCAGAAGGGCATTAGACAAGGTTGCTTATTAGCATCCTTCTTATTCAACATCTATGTAAACACATTGATTCAATGTTTACACGAGACAGATGTCCATGCCCCGAGACTTGTAGGAAGAAAGGTACCAATTGTCATGTATGCTGACGACGCAGTCCTCTTGTCCCAAACAAAAATTGGTCTAAAGCGTGCCATTAAAAAATTTACCGATCAATGTGATACTGAGCTTCTGACAATTAATTACTCGAAATCTAAAATTATACGTTTTAGTAGACATTTTAAAAGACTAACTTGGAAATAAATGGGAACACTATAGATCAAGTTACAAATTTTCAATATCTAGGAGTCATCTTTACATTCAGTGCTAACTTCAAAGCCTGTATGATTTCATCAGCAAATGCTGCAGAAAAGAGTGCGAATGCCATCCTTAGGTTCTTCAGAAGAGAAGGTGCAGGCTTTATACCTGCGACCCTGAAACTATTCCAAACAAAATCATTAGCACAACTCTTATACGGATCACATTAAGATCTTAGAAATGGTCCAATCTAAATTTCTCAGATCTCTATTTAATACATCTAGATGTATTCCTAATGTCATTCTTAGGCAAGAAGCTGGTTTGCCCAGAGTCGAAATAAAAATCTGGGAACGTGTCATCTTTTACTGGCTAAGAATTCATCTTGAGCCAAAGGGTTTAATTCCCTTGTTGTTAGCTTCTGACCCTTATCCGATATGGTGCTCAAAGATAGCTGATAAAATTAAACTGATTGGCTTAGACCTGGTAGCCCTGTTTGATAAGGGCCTCAACAAAGCAAAAGTTTTAATCACCCAAAGATTAATTAATATAGAGTCCCAAAATGATGAGGCAATACTCCCTCTAAGCTATAAGAGCTTTAAAAAAGGACTGAGTTACATCATATCCCTGTATCACATACTCTGTGAATCAAGTGTATGTGAATCAAGTTGTCACTGAATGAGACTGATTCTGTCCATATATTGTCTCTCTTGTGTTTACTATAAAAGTATTCTTTTATTTTCAGCTTTTATTCTTCCCACTTTCCAGTAAGCACAAACTAAGATGCATTTGCAAAGGAATCATAGGGTGCAACAGTTGGCTGAACTAAGTTTTAAACGGTCATGTTAAAGCAGTAAAATAAGTTTGAGGTTGATAAAATAACTATTGCATATATTTTGCTGCCCAGTCTTTCTCTTTTCCTCCCCCACGAAAAAGCAAAGACAGAAAAATCATCCCCTTCTTTCCCAGAATTTTACATCACCAGGCTTTGGTTTCCGAAGCCCAATGCAGCGGAACGATTTCTTGTGCGAAAACAATTTAGGCAATGACCAATTTAAGCATATGATGCAAAGACTACTGTCAAGTAGTATGTAGGCGAATCATGGCTAACTGTAAACTGAGAAATACCAACAGAATCCTTGCTGAGACCAGCTAGAATAGCCTTGGTTGGGACCCGAGATTAAAACATTCCACAAACCTCTAATTTTGGTCCGCATCTTTCTAAATAAATTGTTTTTCTTTAAACCTTTAATCTTTATTATCCAATCTGCCACACTTTAATATCATTATTATTCTTTTCTCTCTATAGCAAAAATGTAACGGTTATTAGTTCTGGGAAAAAATTCATTTTGATGTAAATTAGTCAGGATGTAGACTTCCAAGGTTGAACCCATCTGATAATCCACTTTGGTGCTTAAAGTGCCTTAGCAAAACTGTACTTAAGCATTTTATGAAGACCTGTTAAAACAAGATTTATTTTGCCATTCCGTTTTTTGATCACAGTGCTTTTGAGGGGTTAGTGTTGTGAGACAAATCTAGTCTCCGTCAGAATCTTGGTGGTAATTTCCTTCTGATTCAATCTGGTGTACGTAAACTACGTGAAGGGTGTGTCTCTTATCTTTTCAAATAGGTTTTGAGTGTGTGTGTGTATGTAATAGGATGCACTAGATCTGCAGGCCAGTTAGCTGTTGCTGTTAGAAATGTCAGTAAATCTGCTGAATTTAAGCGTTAACTAATATAGCCATATGCACATTTTACGGCACTTCAAGCTATTCATAGGTCTCATAATGCTTACAGCAAGGATCCTAGTGTTGGTGTACATGTGTGTTAGGTGGTGCTCTTTGGTGCTCTCAACAGATGTGTGTGACTTTTGGATGCTCAGCTGGAGCATTCCAGCTGGACCTTCCAATCACTTGAGGAGAACTCTGTGGGATTTGTAGAGGTTTTTGCAAGAACTCACCAGACATCCATTTGCATAAGGAAGGATAAGCATTTCCCGGAAAGCAGCATAACGTCGGCGGTGGCTCACCCATGTGTTCTAGTCACAAGATGGCAGTGAAATGTCACAGCTTGTGCTACCATTTCTTCACCAAATCCAGGGCAGTCTTCAGCAGACTTAGAACGGTGTAACTCTGTGCAATGTTGCACTGTAACTGGTATATTGTTAATTCTGTAGCCTTTCTAATTAGCATTCATGGCCTAATGCTTTACCTAACCTACAGCAGTAATCTAAAAGTGACTTGCAATGGCTTGGTATTCCCTCTTGAACTTCAGGGTCATTTGTAGGTTGAAGGGATAAAGGTGCGCTGATCTCAGTGGAAAGCATCAGAGGCTGCATTCCAGCGCCTTCCTGGTTTGGTCCGTTTCCATCAGAAGCAAGGGCACCGGTCATCTGCTTCCACTTTGGTTTCTTGATTCCCTTAGTTTCCCTAATGGAGGCACAAGATTTCAGAAAGGGGGCGGGGGGCAATTATGTAAGTCTCACTGTAATTCTTTTAGCTGAGAGAAGAGCATAACACTGCATGCTGTGACAGACGGAGGATAAGACTCTCCGGTGCTTATGCATGCAGTTCCCTTTTCAAAAAAGGTCTGGTAGGGTTGCCAACCTCCAGGTGGGGCCTGGGGTTCCCCCAGAATTACAACTGATCTCCTGACTACAAACATGATTTCCCTTGGAAAAAACTGGCAGCTAGGGAGGGCGGACTTGGTGGCATCGCATCCCGTCTGAGCTCCTTTTCCAGACACTGACCCCAGGATTTCCCAAGCCAGAATCAGTGACTGTAATGTCTGGGGGGGGGGCAGCCATCAGCCCCTGAAGCCAGGTCATCAGCAGTGACCTCTTCGCTCCCATCTCACTTCTCCACCCCTCTGTTCCTGCCACGGCTCTGTTTGATGTTTGATGGGTTAAGGTGCGCTCCCGCGGTTTTGACGCCTGCACAGAGAGGATGTGTGCTGAAATATTGACAATCAGCCCTATATTTCAGTGCAAGCAATCTTGAAATCTAGATTAACATCCTTACATGTTGCATCCTCCTTTCCTCTGCAGCCTAGCAGGATCCCTCTCCACAAGCGTTCTCTGGCAGTCCTTATTCCATCTGCAGGAATTTGCACCTGAATGAATGCACGACAGGTGTTCCTCTGTCTTCCACTCCTCCTTCCCCTCCTTGCTGTGATTTTGGCTTTTGTAAGTCTGACCCTTGAACTCTCATGCTACAATAAACGCAGACTTTTCGGTACCACTCTGTTTTTGTTTCACGTTGCTGCAACAGACTCATCTGGCTACCCCACTGGGATTATAACAACAACAACAATGTTCAATGTATCTACCGCCCTTCAGGACAACTTAATGCCCACTCAGAGCAGTTTACAAAGTATGTCATTATTATCCCCACAGCAGAACACCCTGTGAGGTGGGTGTCATCCTCTGTGGAGGGAAGTAGAGCTCACCTCTATGGAAGAAAGGAAATGGGTGCACGTCAGAACCATGTTAGAGAGAGGTACATCCTGCATCCTTAAAGGGACGGCCCACTCACCGAATGCTGGCAGCTTTTCTCCTTCGCTCTACACATTTTTTCAGCACCTTTTAGGAGAATGTAATTTCCCACATTTTCCTGCATCCCTGAAAAGGTGCCAAAAAAGGAAGCTAAACGGCCTGCTTCCGCTTTGCAATCGGAGATGTGGGGAGTGAAGGAGAAAAGCCGCCAGCGTTTGGTGAGTGGACCGTCCCTTTAAGGATGTGTGGAAACGGCCAAAGTTACACCTTTCCGAATGTTTTGGGATTAGAAGGGTGTAAATTGTTTAGGATTGCACTGTACAAGAGGAATTGGGGCATAGCCTGTACTTTGTGTACCAGGAAGTTTTTAATATATATATATATAAAGATTATAAAGCCCAATCTTTAAAAAAGAAGTGGAGCAAAACTTTCCTTAAACTCATTATGTATGATACATTTCCAGAGGCTTAAATATCAGCAGTAATAACGGGGTCTTAGAGCATAGTAGTAATAGCTCAATTTGAGCATTTGATTAATTTTTTTTTCATATAAGCAATAAATAGATAACCACTTTTAAGAGCTTTTAATGAAACACCTCCAGGAAACAATGGCAGTCAATGAACCCTAACTTCATTAAGTCCTGTCTCGTTTATATGAGATACTTCTCATTTAACTGCTTTATCACAGTCATCTTTTTTTGAATTGCTTAAACTGTAATTTTTCTTTTGATATCTGTTACACTATATATTTGTCAGTGTATGAATCAAATAATTTTGTTCTGGGCATATGTATCTATTAATTTAGCGAGGAAAAATAGGAACGTATCAAAGTACTAATAGCTTAGTATTAATTTCTACAGGGGAACTTTTTAATGCGAGCAGAGATCCTCTTTTATACAGGGTGATAGAAAGCACTGTAGTGACTAACAGGCTAACTTTGTGTTTGTGGAATGATAATTCCAAAGGGCTAAAAGTGTGTTGGTTTGGTGCAGCAAAATCAAACATAAGTCCAGTGACATTTTATAGACTTGCAGCATTTTATTCCAGCACAGTCTTTCTGAGAGTCACAGCTCTCTTCATCAGTAGGGCTGCCGGCCCCCTGCCCAGAGCCTTCCCTCTGCTTCTCACCTGGCTGCAAGGGGGGAAAGGCGAGCAGAGGCAGGCCAGAGTAGGCTGCACTTAGGCTCTGCAGGCCCAATGATGTCACTGCTAGTTTAAATGGAAAGCTACGGCATCTCTGTGGGGCCAATTTTCTAAGAGTCAGCACAAAACATTGTGAAAATTCTCTGTTTTTGGTGCTTCATTTGGGCCCCAAATAGGCCCGGCACAGAGCGCAGGAGCACTCCCAGGGCCCGGGCAATGATGTCACTCCTGGGAGTGATGTCGTCGTGCCTCGCCAGGAGCGTGCCTGGGAGGCCTGTTCTCCCACTTTTTCCACTGCTGATCAGGTGAACGGTGGAGGGGGAGGAGGCTGGGAGCGGGGGATCCCCCACCCCCACCAGGGGGCAGGCAACCCTACCAGTAGAGGTGGATCAACACTAGGGTTGCCAGTCCCCCACTGGGGGTGGGGAAACCCCTGCTCCGCCCCCCCCGCCCCCTCTTAACTGGCCGATGGGGAGAACCAACACGTCTCCCAGGGTGTGCTCCAGGGCCTAAATTGGCCCAGATTGGGCCCGAATCGGCTGTATTCAGGTCCCTGCGGAGCACAGGAGCACTCCCAGGGTGCCCCGTGGCCCGCACAATGACAGCACTTCCCAGCGTGCGCGACCACTGAAGAAAAGTGCCAGGCCTCCCACCTCCCACCCGGGGGATAGGGGAACCTGGCAACTGTAATCAGCACCCTCCTTACTTTTTAGGTAGGGGGAACCTGACAACCCTATTAATCAAAAACATGTATCTCCTATGAGTGTTTTCTCCATGTATCTGATGAAGTGAGCTCAGAATCAGGAAAGCTTATGCTGAATTTTTTTTAAAAAATCTTTTAAGGTGCCACTGGACTCTGTTTAATATTTGCAAGAGAGTTTAATCTCTCAAGATTAGGAGTAGATCCAGAGGAGTTAGCCGTGTTAGTCTGTAGTAGCAAAATCAAAAAGAGTCCAGTAGCACCTTTAAGACTAACCAACTTTATTGTAGCATAAGCTTTCGAGAATCACATCTGACGAAGAGAACTCTGATTCTCGAAAGATTAGGAGTGAAACTGTTGTTTTTTGCTGGGTATAATACTGGGGAAGGGGAAGTGATTCGCTGTCCAATCCCCATGAATCATATCAATTTCTAGCTTTTCTTCCTTACTTGTTTTTTCCATTGTGAAGTCGCATATCCTGTGGACAACATACTGTGAGCATCAGTACTCTGAGGCACTGCGATTCAGAATTCCATAACCTGAACTTCCTTATTTTACTGTTGTGTTTATTAATTTATTTTCTAGAAAAATAAATGGGTTCTTCACTTGAAGGCTATTCTGGGCAGGGGGAAGAACAAAGGCAAGTAATAGAAGATGGATAAATTCAGAATTGCTAGCACTTCCACTCCTGCCAACTCAGATAGATCTCATCTATCTTTATTTTTTCCCCCAAATTGCGTATCTGTTCTGTTCAATTAGCTTTTGGTTGGCTTGCTTTCTCTGGATTTTGTTATGTGGATTGGTATCAAGCTTATTTTTATAGTAAAGTGTTCAGTAGCACCTTTAAGACTAACCAACTTTATTGTACATAAGCTTTCGAGAACCCCAGCTCTCTTTGTCAGATGCAGCTGTGGTTCTCAAAAGCTTATGCTACAATAAAGTTGGTTAGTCCTAAAGGAGCTACTGGGCTTTTTACTATTTTGCTACTACAGACTAAGACAGCAAACTCCTTTGGGTCTATGACCATGGAAAGCTTATTTTTAGATATATGATTATTTTGGGCACCATTTTTCTCTCTTAAACCACTGCCATTCATTGAGCATTCAAAGTGATCTAGGTATGCACAGTTCCCGAGGCCTTGTGGAACTTTAAAAATGCCATCTCTGATAATTTCTTCAACTGAGTCTTAAGATCAACATCCACACTACATACCTCGATGCAACTGTACATGCCAGAAGATCAGTGCATTTTGTGATACAGGAATACTCATGTCTCTATGTGTGTTTGTGCTGATGTGTCCAGAATTTGCCTTTCTAAGTAAGCTTAAGAATTTTGAAGGTGTAGTAAGATAACTATGTTTTCTTATATAGTAGTAGTAGAGCATGCCCTTGAGTCATGGTTGACTTCTGTCAACCCCTGGTGGGGTTTTCATGGCAAGAGACTTAACAGAGGTGGTTTGCCATTGCCTGCCTCTGCAACCCTGGTCTTTGTTGGGGTTCTCCCATCCAATTACTAACCAAGGCTGATCATGCTTAGCTTCTGAGATCTGATGAGATCAGGCTCGCCTGGGCTATCCAGGTGAGGACATTTTCTTATATACTAATAGCCAAGTGGCCACAATCTGCAGATACTTTAACCTGCGGATTGGGGCCACTCAGGAGCAAAACTGATTTTCCAACAACTTTAGGGCATTCCCCAGGGTCACAGAAAAATCTGAAATCTGAGGGGGGGGGTGGAAATGGGAAATTTACCCCACCCCCAAAAATGTACTTGAGGTCTGAGCTGCCACACCAGCAGCAAGATGCCTGAGGCCTGGGAGGTGAAGTGGCAAACTGCCCAAAGGCCAGGGCGAGGTGGCAGCAAGCCACATGAGGGTGGACGTGCCGAAGCACAGTGGTGGTGAGTGGTCCAAGACGCACTCAGGGACCATAAGGCAGGGAGGGGCACCCGAGAAAAGACTTTGGGAGGGTCTGGGGGGATTTCCAAATACCTTTCCCCTTTGCCCTCCCAAAACCCCAAAGGGGAAAAGGCTTTGTGCAATGGAGGAGGGCAAGAAGCCTGACATGGGTCCCTGGAATCCCCCCTATAAGAGGCTCTTGAGGGAGATGTATACTACTACTACTACTACTACTACTACTACTACTACTACTACTACTACTACTACGAATTCGATTTTTAGCCCTCCCTCCCTGCAAACAGACTCAGGGTGGGGTACAATAAAATGCTCAATGAGCATTTAAAGTATAAACATATATAAATAAGATTTAAAATACTGAATACATAAATACCTAAAACAGCATATCAGAGAGAAGCTTTTCCCCTCAAGGTTGACCCTGCTTAGCTTCTGAGATCTGAGAGAGAAGCTCTGAACCAAAATCTCCACCCGAAATCTAAGTATAAGAAACTGGTTACAAGAATAGTTTATATTTATAAATGCATAGAACATTCAAAGTGCTCAGGGCATATAATAATAGTTAAATACATTCATTACAACAGAATAAATACAATAAATACATTGCTCCATGGCAAAATGCATCCATAAAGAGCCTTCATCTGTGGCTTTCCAAGGAGGAGGAGCTATGCTGTAAACAATACAGAGTGGTTATTATACATTTGAATGTCTTCATACGTCATGCAATACGGATTGTAACTCGTGAGACCGAGGTATCCACGGATGTTTTGTAGACAGTGACTTCGTTCAGGTTAAGAAATCTACAAACTGGATTGAGCTCATTGAAAGAGTGTAAATGACGCGGAACGTACTTCGGACTCATTCTGAACGAACTGTTGGCAGATACTTTTATTTACTATTTGGATGGTTCTTTATGGATGCATTTTGCCTCGGAGCTATGTATTTATTGTATTTATTCTGTTGTAATGAATGTAATTATATTTGTTATATGCACTGAACACTTTGAATATTCTATTTTCTTAGATTTCCGGGGGATTTTGTTTTAGAGCTCCCTGGAGTCCCCATCATGCAATTTTTCAGGGATCCAGCTGGCCTTTAAACCAAACATCAAATACCATTTTTTCAGTCAGCGGAGGGCAAGCGGCTGCAGCCCTGTTAACACAACTGAGCTTTCTGTGGTATGCTGTGATAGCAGGCTGGGGCTGTGGAGGTGATTTTTGTTATGAAAGTGGAAGGATTACAAGCACACACATTTCGGAGAGTGTGGTATGTTGTCTGCTGTGGTAGACAAGCTCCTGCCCCCTGCCTCTGTCTGTTTCTTCTTATGGATGGATTAGTAGGAGCAAAATCTTGTGTGTGTGATGTGCGGTGCCGTTATGTCACTTCTTTTTATATATATATATATATTATATATATATATATATAATTTAAACAATAATCAGTAAACAATACCTAAGAAATAAAAACAAAATCATCTAGCAAACAAACCAAACTAACAATACATATAAACAAGAAAAGAAAGAAAGAAAGAAAGAAAGAAAGAAAGAAAGAAAGAAAGAAAGAAAGAAAGAAAGAAAGAAAGAAAGACATAGAAAAATAAAATTAAAAAAAATCTTATTTTTATTTTCTTTTTCCATTATGTCACTTCTGAGTTTGTACCCTGGAAGTGATATCATGGTATTGTGTGACACCAATTTTTGAGGTTCTTACCGACAAAATGATCCTGGCTGGCCACCTTAGGTTTGCCCATTTGGAAACATGATATGACACTCTGAGAAAAGGGTAGGGTGCGTTGATCTTCATTAAGGAAGATTCAAGTAAGAGATTAAGAAAGAGTACAGATTAAGTACAACCCTCTAAGACTCCATCCCTATGTCATTTCTTTGCCTCTTTCCCTGAAAATCTCAAATAGTAACTGTTTGAGGGGAATCAAAATCCCTGCAGGCTGAGCTAGGATTTTGACTAAAGTTTTTTTTTCATGGTAAGGTGTAAAGAAGCCATGCAATAAACCAGACCTCTTCTCCCTGAGGGTACATTGATGGGAAATGCCTCTTGATAGGCCAACAGGAACAGTGCTTACCTCTCAGTCACTAGCCCTCCTCTCTCATATTTTAGACCAGCAGGACTCCCTGGGAGAGGGAGGGAGGGAGTGAACCTGACTTTGCTTCTGTGTTGTGTGTTCCCGGCAATTTTCAAATATATATTTTACTAGCAACAAAGCCCATTGTGAGAAAAAAAACCAGCGGGCTCTAGAAAACTGTTGTTGGTCATTTTTTAAATTTTTTTCATGAAATATAACAGTCATCAATGGCCTGAGCACTCCCCCCTGTGGCAAGCGGGCGCTTCGCAGCAGCCTGGAGGCCAGAGCGGGAGGGCGCTGAGGGGAGGCGTGGGGAGGAGTGCTTAGGCCGTCAATTCGACCAGCCCCCTCCTGGTGGCAAGCGGGTGCTTCGCAGCGGCCTCGAGGTGAGAGTACACCTACACGAGGATAAAAAGTGAGTCGTCACCAATACGGCTTGCCTTTTTTATAGTAGGATGGATGAGCCCAGAAGAATTATTTTAAACCATCAGTAACTTGCATGTAGTGCTGGGCAGGCAGCACTCTCTGTAAGGTTGGTGGTGGGGCGGGGGGTGGTGGTGGTGGTGGTGGTGCTATTCTAATTTAATGTGCCGTTCTCTCAGTGTTTCCTCTGGGTTTTCTTTCTTCTTGAAGGGGTTTTCATTGCAGTTCGGTGTTCTGCTTGAACAGCCTGGAGAAGCCCTGTGTCTGAACCTTTGTTTAGCTGATGTCCCAAACTCCCCATACTGTCTCCTTAAGGCCCTGGACTTCTCTCCTGTTGTCACATTTTTCTTGTTGTTTAATAAACTCTGGCCATGAGGAGCTGTCAGTCTGATATATACCATGGGCTACCATTCAGCCAAACACCAGACAAGCATTGGGGTTCCCTGGAGGCTTTTGTTTCTTTCTCCTCGTTTTTTTCTTTCATGACATGTATAAGAAAATAAACACCAGTAAATCACAAAACTGTAAGGCATTTATTGTTTTTCTAATGAAGAGAATGAGTTAGTAGTCTGTGTTCTATTTAATGTTCTGTCCCCGCCCCCAACCAGGAAAATTAATGCACCCCTTTCTTAAACTACGGCAGATAAAGAATTTGGCATTTGAAAAACAGGCATGAGATCTTCCACCTGGATGCAAGTGCCTTAATAATTTGGTTTCAGAAATGCAGATGTACTACTGTGTCATTAGTGCTCAATAGGAGCAAGTCCAGGCAGGTCTACTCAGAAATAAGTCCTATAGTATTCAATGAGGCTTACTCCAAAGAAAGTATCTTCTAAAAGTACGAAGGGTATATACATTTTTTTAGTACTAAAAGTGTTCTAATCTGTGTTAGATTGGCCAGTATAAACCGCAGGAACCCTCTTTTTTCTCATTCATAATTGGGGTGTGCAATCATTTCCATTCAATTTTGGTGCATTTTTGTATTTTTAAAATGGTTACTGATTTTCACTGGTCGTCCTAGAATCACAGAATCATAGGGTTGGAAGGGACCTCTAGGGTCATCTAGTCCAACCCCCTGCACAATGCAGGAAATTCACAACCACCTCCCCTCCCCGCACCCCCAGTGACCCCTGCTCCATGCCCAGAAGCCCAGAAGATGGCAAAAAAACCCTCCAGGATCCCTAGCCGAACTGGCCTGGGGAAAATGGGCTGATTCTTGTTGAAGCCCATTAATTTCAATCAGAAACCCAAATCTCGCATTAACTTTGTGGTCTTCCATCCAAATGTCATGAAGATTACCGAGATTATATATTTGCTCCAGAGGTGCTCCATTCTAAATTCCAGGCAGGTGAGAGATGAAGACCCACTTTTATAGGCACTTAAAATTCTCCCTAGCAGCGTGGATAGAGGCATGTGCTTGCCATCCATAGAAGACTGGAAGCATTATAGAGTGGGCTGAGGATGGTATTTGCCACCTCAAGAAATGCAAGCAGCTGGCAGAGTGGGCAACGTGGTATTTAGCAAGGATCCTTTGGCACCCCAAGGCAGACGCGTGGCTTACATGGCAAATTGAGGTTTGCTTTTGGCACCCAGGAAAGGCAGGGAGTTAGCTGAGCGGGCAGAGAGGGTTGTGTTGTCCAGACAGAGATAAATGGGAGGAAGCAAACACTGGATGAATCCTTGGTGGAAGCAAATACCTATCCTGTGAATTGCTTTCTCTGGCAAGATCTTTATGATTGCTGGCTGGAAAGCTTCCCTGTCAGTTACACCCCCCCCTTCTTTCTAACCCAATTCCTCTAATCTGCTTGAGCTCTCAGTCATGCACAAGAATAACAAAGTGATCCTTATACCAACAAATTGTACTAAATGCTGTTTATATTCATGGTCTGTAACAACATTATGAATAATGCTGTGTTTTGGACTTTTTTTTCTTTGTTAGTAAATTCATGTACATCCCTCCCTCACAATAATAGCTGCCACTCTAGTAGGTTTATAAACTTTAATTAAAAAGTCCTCCTTGTACAAAAAGACTGAACAATGTGCAACTTGCTTTTTTGCCGAAGGTGTAAAGACTGGTCAAATAACAAAAACATTAATATTTAAACACATTTGCATTTCTTCTGCAAAATTATTTGTGCCGTTCATTTTTCTGTTAACCAACAGGGAAGACAACTGGATATATGAGAACATGTTATTTTAATTAGTATGTGCATTGTTTCATCCTGAAGTCCCCCATAGCTAAGAAATCCCAGCTTCACAGCTAATGAGGCCTGAATTGGCTATGACCACCCAGGCCAAAGTTTGTAACTGACAATGGTAAAGCTGACCATTGTTCATAATTACAAGGATTGGGTTAGAATCTTCCGTGGCTTATAATTCCCCCCCTTCAGTCCTCAGCAACTAGTATGGAACCAGGAATGCTTCTCCGGTGCAGAACGTAGGACTTCCTCCCTTGTTCTAACTTACCTGTTGAGCAGAGGCAGCCGGGTAGTGTCTCGGGAAGATCTTCCTCCAGTTTGGGTACCTTGGCCATTTCTACAGCAGCCTCCCAAGTGCCACAGATCCTTGGAAATGTTACTTACCCCAGTGCCGGAGATCCTGGGCTTCCTGGAATCCAGGACAGTAGGAATCCTTCCAGAGAGATTTTCCTGCATTATTTTTGCATCCTGGTAAGTGGGAAGGACGTGTGAAGGAAGAGCAGATGTTTATGGGAGCTGGAGAATGAATTCAGGCCCTATCAAAATCCAAAAACATTGTGCTGAGAAATCTGAACTTTGGGACTGAGTTTGGGGAAATTTGACTTATTTTGGAAAATAACTCAGTTTGTAGAATTCCTCTTGGGGGTTTGCACATCACTAATGAGCAGCCCCCTGAAAATGGAAGTTCATTATGCAAAGGCCAGTTCCATGCTAGGAATTTTTAGTTCAGATGCTGTCTGAAACAATGGATTAATTAGTGCGAACTGTTGTTAGTTTGTTTTTCTGGGTGCTGCACTACAATTAGGGGCGAGCATCACGTGGATGCTAAACAAACGATCCTCTTCCATTTGGAACCAAACCAGAGCAAAGCTGCTGTGTAGAAGCAGCCTGGGTGGATCTATGATAACAATATGTCATTGCTGTTTTTATTTTTAAAAGCCCTCTGTTAATGGGAGGGGGAATGGTGGCGGCAAGAGACAGACTGAAAGTGTTGGGAAAACTGATTCTCAGATGATCCACCTCAAATTAAAGCTGCATGGAGAATCGTCACTGTGAGGAAACTGTTGAGGTTTAAAGTTGCAGAGTTTAATATTAGCATGGTAGAAATAAGTAGACAGGCTTGTGTGGTTTAGCTCTAGAAAAATATTTTACTACATATCAGGGAAAAGGGTACATTGGGAAAATAAAGAATAGCTAACTAACTCCTCCATTGCTACATCTTGGTGACCAAATTAGAAGAGTGAGACTGAGGGAGAGTAGAAAAAGAGCAATAGAACCTTAGTATATGTTGCTAGTTAGTTGCCCTCCAATAAACTGGTCCATCTAATAGACAATCCTAGATCCCTTCATTAAGAGCGAAGACTCCTCTTTCTATGGCAGGAACTTTTACTCGACAGCTAAGTGGTGCTAAGCTAACTAGCTATCTGAATAAACAAACAAAATAACAATTTAACTCTTTCATGACTGAACGTAGGACACTTGCTAAAATCCCAACAGAAACATTCTCAGTTGGTCTTACATCTGATTTCACATGTCAGAAGGCAGATGTCCTGGCTTGGTCTCTGGTGTTGCTCTCCTGGGCAGCAAAGAGGAAACAAAACCATCATTTGTTGACTCAAGCCAAGATTTGAGTGACTGTGAGCTGAAGTAACCACAGTTAACATAAAATCGTGGCTTCATATAATGTCTTCACAAAGCCAATAGGACAACTATCATAATGTCGTTATGCAGATCAATGCTGAGAATTCATTCAAAATTCTATCAAATAGCCAATTCAGAAGTGGCCCCAATTGTGCGGATCCTTGTATATGAAGATCAGGGCCACTTTGGAACATGCCAGAGGCTTGTGCTAGCTGGGGAAAGCCCCCAGGGTTGCAAAAAAATTCTGTTAGAAAGGTGCATGGGGGAGGCTTTATCTCCCTCCCAAAAAACAAAAGTGTGCTCTGTGTGCAGACACCACTTACCCACCCACCACTTACCCACCCACCTTAAAAGAGTGCACAGGAGCAGTGCCATTAGGCCCAGGTGCTACCAGCAGGGTCTTATTGGCTCAACTGGAAGAAGACACAGTGGGTCTGGGGGGGAAGTGCTCAGGTGGCTCCAGAATGTCAGGGACCACTCCCCTACCAAGATGGGCAACAGCGCCAGGGCGTAGCAACCTCCCGGAGGCTCAGGCCAGTGCTGAGGCGCAGCGAGCCCCCACCGCACAAGGTTAAAGAGTAGGGGGGGAGGGGAGTGGTTTTTGAGAGGGAAAGGGGAAAGGTATTTGGGAAGGGAGACAAGGATAGGAAAGGGTCCAGGTATTTGTCAGGGAGGGGGTAAAGGGAAGGAAAGTCTCAGGGTATGTGGCACGGAGGGAGTAAAGTATAGGATAGGGGTGGTGTATTTGGCAGGGCGGGGTAAATGGAAGGAAAGGGTTGGGGTACTTGGTGGGGGGAGGGATAAAGGCCAAGGGTCTGAGGCAGCCTCCTAATTAGTTGGAGGGAATTAGCTTAAAGGAGACGAGCGAGAGGAAGTCACCAGGATTCTCCACCAATGTTTAAGGGGATCATTCCCTTAAAATAACTCTTGGAATAAGCCAGACAGATGTTCAACTGGAAAGGTTTTTATTAAAGAGAAACAAAGGGCAAATGTACAGAAAACCACACACAGCCCTCATACGAGGCTAACGGAGAGGGAAATCAGGGAGGAAAGGGGAGAGAGCCATTTTGGGGAAGGCTATGGTTACCAGTCTAGAAGACAGCGGTCCATGGAGGTAGCAGGAAAACAACCACGGAGAGAAATTTCATGGAGACAAGAAGAGAAGACCCAAACAGGTGTGGGGGTGCATGGATGGATCCAGAATACACAAACGCACTGGTGGCTAAGGTGTCCAGGTATCGGGCAAAATGCTTCTTGGGGCAAGCTGCTGTCTTCATTCCAAAAACAATGACTTAATGGCTTTCTCCGGAGGTGGACAGTGGAGTTGGGAGAGGTTTAATGGGTCTACATGAGGTGGACTATAGGTGCAAATGGTGCTTGTTGACCCTCGAGGTACCAGATGGGAAAAGCTACCAGGTTTGCTGAATAGCTTGGGTGTTGTTTGATTAGGGCAGATGTGTGATGGGAAGTGAGGCCGGGTGTTGACGGGATGGATCAGGAGTTTCCTGGAAGCCTCATTGCTTTAAGTCACGCATCTCTCCTTGGCAAGGAGGGGGTCTTTAGTCAGTCAGCTGCTCTGACTCTCCTTTTAAAATATTTTTTCTTGCCGTTACTTGGCCAGCTTCCATTTTGCTTTATTTCAGGCCAGACATAGTCTTGCACTTGTGCTATACGAGGAAGGAAGCTTATGATTTTATATTGAGGAACTGCCCCTCAGCAGGAGGAGGGGGGAGGGGTCTGATGGCTAACAATGGCTGCCTGGGAGGGGGGCAAGCCACAGGGAAGGTTGGGTGAACACTGGCGGGGAAGGGTGGCTGCAACAACTGTGGAGCCAACTGACTTCACAATCTGCAGCAGTTTGTTGTGGGACCCCCTTTGTGTTCTTTAATGCAAGCAAAGATACCTTGGAGCAGTCACGGTACAGAATGAGGCAACCACAGGAACGGAGCATCTGCCTTTAAAGGAAGTGTCTGGATTTTTTAAAGCTTAGAAAAATATACAAGGGAGTATGACTCCATTATGGCTCTCTGCCTGTGGGCAGGATATTTGTATTTCTTTCAATATCATTGTAACCTGCCTTGTGAGCAGTCTTGGAGAAAGCCAGGTTGAAAACGCCCTGCATAATTGATGTATGAGAAAAATGAGATCTTTCTCACAGTACAAAACATCTGGGTCACCCCATGAATCTGTTTTGCAAGTTTATGGCATATTGTCTAGACGCAAGTTCAGGGCAGAAAAAAACAAAGTATTTATTTCTGCAACATATAATTAGCATGCAGGTCGTCACCAGATTTGGTAATAGCCAGTCGCATAGGATGTCTTTAGAATGGTTGGTCACAGGGCCTTTTTTTCAGCTGGAACGCGGTGGAATGGAGTTCCGGCACCTCTTGAAAATGGTCACATGGCTGGTGGCCCCGCCCCCTGATCTCCAGACAGAGGGGAGTTGAGATTGCCCTCCGGGCCGCTGAGCGGTGTGGAGGGCAATCTCAACTGCCCTCTGTCTGGAGATCAGGGGGCGGGGCCACCAGCCATGTGACCATTTTCACCA
Source organism: Eublepharis macularius (assembly GCF_028583425.1). Lineage (NCBI taxonomy): Eukaryota > Metazoa > Chordata > Lepidosauria > Squamata > Eublepharidae > Eublepharis > Eublepharis macularius. The sequence continues at coordinate 102,995,453 of NC_072798.1, read as the reverse complement.
AGGGCAACCCACTGAGTTCCACCACCTCTTTCCCCAGGAAAAAAGCCCTGGTTGGTCACATCCATGAAAGACCCATGACAAGCCAAGTCCCTTCTTGAAGGCAGAGTACATAACTCTGGCTAGGGGGAGGAGGAAAAGAACATGACATGGGCCCCCCCTGGGTGTTTCCCATTTGGCTGGCAATTTTTAGCAAAGGCAATTCTTATAAGTAAGGAAAATTCACACTTGAATGTCCTGTGCTAGGCTGATTTCAGTCAATTGCTTCTTAGCTCCCTTGTGTGAAAGAAATAGCACTATGTGGGGGTTCACGCCTATCTTTTTAGGGGCACACTTTTGGGGAAAGGACTACCTACACAATAAAATAGTATCAGCTTTAAGCATTATTTTAACACTTCCCAAAGGGTCAGAAGAAGTGATGTGTGTCAAAACCCTGCTCAAGCATTTGAGAACACCTTGTGGTATTCTGTCTCCCGTCTCGATGCTAGGCAATGGCATGTGCCTCCTAGTGCGTTCAACCCAAAATACAAAGAGAGAGAGAAGGGGGGGGAAGTGGGGGGGGCTTCAGCATCGGCCCCCACCCCCGGAACATGACCTGTCAGCCTGCATTTGTGCTTTGAACCTCCTTGCTCTTTGCTATTTATATGATGGGACATCTCATTTCTCCTTTTCCTTTCTTTTTAATATTTCCTGCAGGATCAAGCTGTGGGTGGATAAGATGCAGGAAGATCTCGTAAAGCTAGCGAGTACGGCAAGCGGGGTGGACAAACTCGCGGAAGTAAGTGACGCTTGCTTGGGCTGTGCCGGACCAATCGTGGAGGCTCAGAAGTGAGCACTGCAGAATATATGAAACCTAAAAAAACAGAGGGGTGGGTGGGTGGGTAAAAAAAACATGCAAAAGATATATATGTGTGAATGTACAGATATTGCTGGGGGGCAGGGATGGATGTTCAGGTGGCATATGGGCTGCTGTAGCAACCGAAGATGACAGTGGACATTGCATGGCCCCCACCAGAATGTAAGGGGGATAACAAAGTCAGATATAAGAAAAGGGATGGGGGAACAGGCTTTGGGAGGTGAGAAACTGGGAGAGGGAAAATGGCAGCTGGGGAATGAAGCAGTTAAGGTAGATGGTAGTTTGGGGGGGTAGTGTGGGAGGAGGGGCCGTGGGAGGCAGCAAGAGAGGGCAGGGAGCTGGCGCACGCACGCACGCACACACCCTCTACCCAGAAGAGTGTTTACATAGACTCAAATGTGTGTGTGTTTGGGGGGGGGGAATTGGAAGCCCTCTTTAAAAGGAAATCCGAAATGTAGAGTTTTTCCCCATGGCTCATATGTTGTATGCAGTGCCTGGTTTAGAACAATGTTAGATTTCTTTTGTACAGCTATAACATAAGGGGAGATCACAGCATATTAGTTAACTGATTGCTCATCTGCTAACATGGTTTAGGCATCTTTTATTCTTTATTGTTATTAGAAAAATTAATATTAAATCAGCTGGCAGAGGCACAGAATTATTACTGCCCCCAACAACAGCAAACCTCCGTGCCCTGTAGTGTACATCTAATAAGTGTGACAAGCTGGAAACTACTTCTAAAAAGACTGTGTGTGTGGGGGGGGGGACAAATAAAAAGCATGGGGAAAGAGCGAGAGTGATGTTGAAGCAACTGCAAGAATCCTGATGCAGACTTCTGGACCTCAGCAAGTCTTGGATGGATGGATTCACTTTTTTTAGGAATCACAATCCAACTCCATTAGAACTTTTGAGATAAAGAATGTGAGAAACACTTTATTTCAGGACCTCCGGCTCTGCAGAGGAAATGGCAGAAACCTGAGTATCAAATATGAAAAAAGTATTTTCATCCTACTACATAAAAGATTCTGTGTTCCAAACAATTCACTTCCTACCTTGCTGTGCCTCCAGAGGGCGCTGCTATGGAGGGAAGCCCAGAAGCGGCAGCCCATCCCTCCGAGAGCGTGCTGCAGTAGGAAGCCCAGGCTGGGATCAGGTGCGGACCAGGTGGCCTACCCCATGCCTTCACCCAGATGCAGTCAGGAGTGGAGGTGACAATGCCTGCCTCCTGCCTTCATCCAGCTGGGATCAGGAGAAGCAGAGCAGGTGGCAATGCTCGCTCCCCCTTCATCCAGCTGGGATCAGGAGCACAGCAGGTGGCAATGCTCGCTCCCTCTGTCAGACTGTGGCTAGATAATGTCCTTCCTACAGGTTCTCCTTTACAAGCAAACAAGAGTCCATTGTTTGAATAAGGAAACTTTACTGCAGAAATGGTTCATTATAGTCCACTGTCCTGAATAGGAGATTCAGGATGGTACAAGAGCATTGTTACCAATGAAGGGCAAAGCATGAGGTACAAAGTAACAGTTCCCAGCTGAACCAGCCTCCCCCCACAGTTCTCAAAACAACATCTTTCAGACTTGGGAAGCTGGACTCTCTCAAGGCCAATCTTGGGTGGAACGTTGTTAGACAAAACAATCTCTTTTGGTGAGAAGTCTGCTTCGGAACTTGTGCACCTGTGGAGAAAGCACTTAAACACTAGAAGCATTAGAAAATGGAGTCAGTACAGCTCATATACACACTGAACCTGACATTCTGCCCCCCTTAAAATAACCCCCCCCCCAGGTTTATATGGATAGCGAGTATGAAAAGCTTTGGTTAGTCTAGGAGCATGAACATGTACAGAATTCACCCACTCATCGAACCCAGAGTCAAAGTCCTTCCATCTGATGAGGTAAAACAACTGATTGCGCCTAATTTTAGAGTCCAAAATTTGTTGCACCTTGTAGTGTATTTGGTCATCTATCAAGGTTGGAATGGGTGGAGCTTTGACGTGCCATTTATCATCTGTTGGAGCCTTCTTCAACAGGCTGACATGGAAGGTGTCATGGACATGGCGTAGGTTTTTGGGTAAATTTACAGCAACAGTCATTTTGTTGATTACTTTGCGCACCGTAAAAGGTCCGAGGAACTTTAATGCCAGTTTGCGGCTGACTTGTGCTAGTTTTAGATTCTTGGTGGATATATAAACCTGGTCTCCAGGTTGCAAATCCCATTCGGCCGCACGATGGCGATCTGCGTATTTTTTGTAATCCTGTTTGGCTTTCTCTAGGTGTTTTTTAATGAGAGTCCATTGTTGGGCTGCCTCCCCCCACCATGAAGACACATCTGGCGAAGTCGGGGAAAGAGAAGGGGGAGCGTCTAGCGGAAAAGGGTTGAAGTGGGCCCCGTACACAACCTTGAAAGGGGCTTCTCCTGTAGAGGCATGTACACTGTTGTTGTATGAGAACTCTGCTAGAGGGAGGAGGTCCACCCAGTTATCTTGTTGGAAGTTGATGTAGCAACGAAGGAATTGCTCTAAGATTTGATTAGTTTTTTCCGACTGCCCGTCGGTTTGTGGGTGGTGGCTTGAACTGATTCCTTGCTCAATATTTAACATCTGTAAAAGCTCCCGCCAGAAGTTGGCAACGAATTGTCCGCCGCGATCCGAAATTACTTTGGACGGAAAAGAATGTAATTTTACAATGTGTTTTAAGAATAGATCTGCCAGTTTTCGAGCGGTGGGTATAGTGGTACATGGAATGAAATGGGCTTGCTTGGAAAACAGATCCACTACCACTAAAATGCAGTTATGTCCCTTGGATACTGGTAAATCAGTGATAAAGTCCATGGATATCGTTTCCCAGGGTTTGCTGGGTGTTTCCAAAGGTTGCAACAGACCTGGAGGTTTTCCCTTGCAGGTTTTGGCGCTGAGGCAAGTGGGACAGGAGGCTACGTATTGGGAAATGTCTCTGCGCATGCCCAGCCACCAGAATTGCCATTGTATTAAATGTAGCGTTTTCAAGTACCCATAGTGTCCTGCGGTGGGGGCATCATGACACCGCTGTAAAACCTCCTTCCGTAGACTGTCGGGTACATAAAACCTATTTCCTGATAACCAATCCCCCTGCGGAGATTGATTTAGTTTGGGTTTGGGCATTTTATCCCCCTCCTTTTCCACCTCAGCCTTAAGTTTCGATTTCCATTCTTGGCCGTGCGGAAGGGGCTGGATTGCGCGGCTGCGTGTGGTTACCACGCCTCCCAATTGCGTAGGTGAGAAGACTGTATCTATAGTCTCCTCCCGTTTGCTCTTATGTTGGGGCATGCGCGATAGGGCGTCTGCAAGAAAGTTACTTTTGCCCGGGAGGTAGTTCAAAGTGAAATTGAATTTGGAGAAAAATTCTGCCCACCGTAATTGCTTGGCATTTAATCGGCGGGGACTTCGGAGGGCCTCCAAATTTTTATGATCTGTCCAAACTTTGAATGGGTAGCGTGCCCCCTCCAACCAATGCCGCCAGTTCGTAAGGGCTGCTTTTACTGCAAAGGCTTCCTTCTCCCATACATTCCAATTTCTTTCCGCCTCAGAAAATTTTCTCGATAGGAATGCACAAGGTCGAAGCTTCCCTTCCTCCCCCTTCTGCAATAACACTCCTCCAATCGCAGTATCGCTGGCGTCGACCTGCACTATGAAGGGGTAATTTTCATCGGGGTGGTGGAGAATGGGTTCTGTTATGAACTGCATTTTTAAGCGTTCAAAGGCTGTTTGGCAATCAGGTGTCCACAGTAATTTGGAGGAGGGCTTTTTTGCTTGGTCCCCTTTATCTTTGGTTTTTAACAGTTCTGTCAGGGGCAGCATGATCTGTGCGAAATTTGCAATGAATTCCCGGTAAAAGTTGGCAAATCCCAAGAAAGATTGCAGTTCTTTACGGGTAGTGGGAGTTTGCCATTCTTGGATCGCCTGTATTTTGGCTGAATCCATTTTTAAGCCATCTTGGGATATACAATAACCAAGGTAAGTGAGTTCAGTTTTATGGAATTCGCATTTGGATAATTTAATAGGCAATTTGTTTTTCATTAGGGTTGCCAGGACTTTTTTGACCAGTTGAACATGGTCCTCCTCCGATTCTGAATAAATCAACACATCATCAAGATACACCACCACTCCTTTGTATAGAAATTCATGCAGTACTTCATTTATCATGGACATGAATACAGATGGGGCTCCAGTTAATCCAAAAGGCATAACTAAGTATTCATATTGTCCTAGGGGTGTATTAAACGCGGTTTTCCACTCGTCCCCAGCTTTGATACGAACATGGAAGTAAGCATCTTTCAAATCTAATTTTGTAAAGATCTTACCTTGAGCCACGACGTTGAGAAGATCTCGGACGAGTGGGATGGGGTAACCGTTGTTGGTTGATACAGCATTCAGTCCCCTAAAGTCCGTGCATAGCCGGAGCCCTCCGTCGTTTTTCTTTACGAAAAGTACTGGTGCCGCATGGGGACTATTGGCTGGACGGATGAACCCCCTCTGGAGATTGGTGTCAATGAATTTTCTGAGTTCTTCCCTTTCGTGGAGATTCATAGGGTAGAGTCGGCCTTTTGGTAGTGAGGCTCCCGGTAAAATCTCCGCTGCACAATCGGTCCGTCTGTGCGGGGGTAGGGTATCGGCTTCCTCTTCGGAGAAAGCCGGTAAGTAAGACCAATAATGTTCGGGTATTTGACTTATTTCCTCCTGTGTAAGGAGAGCTTTCTCGGTGTGGGTCGGATTGGTACCCCAATTTTGATTCCACCGATGCTTTTCGCAGTTGGCGTGGCTGAAGGTGATGCTTCCTTCTGCCCAATTTATGTAGGGGTTGTGATCGCATAGCCACTTACTGCCCAGAATTAACGGATATTTGGCTGTGGTGCTAATGACAAAGGATCTTTTTTCCCAGTGTTGGCCCATGCCCGTCACCACCGGGATTGTTTCCGTGGTGACGGGGTTCATATTGGTGCCATCCATTTGCTCGAAAATGACTGGGTTTTGTAATTCCCGCACTGGCAATACTAATCCATTGACCAGGGCTGGGGCAATGATGTCTCTAGAGCAGCCTGAGTCGATTAGGGCTTGTACACGGATATGCATCTTCCTTTCAGGGTTTAACAAAGTTACTGGTATGAACAATATGGACCCTTGTGGCCGGTCCCTTGTTGGGACGGACTGAGAGTGGATCTGCCGCTTGGGCCCCTTCACGACAGATCCATTTCGTTTCCCGACTGGGGGCTTTCCGGATTCTCCTCTCCATTTAAAGCAGTAGGGTCGTATTCCATGAGTTCTTCCGCCTCTAACCCTCTGTCTGGGGCATTTCGTTGGGAAGTGCCGCGACCCCTACCCAATCTGGGAGCTGGTGTTGGGCGTTGTAATGTGGGAAATGGAGCAGGGGTTGGATGCCGTAATTGGAGCGGGGGTCTTTGCACAGGCCGGTATGGACATTGTGCTGCAAAGTGACCCGCTTGTCCGCATTGCAAGCACAAACCTTGTTGCCATCTAGCATCTCTCGCTCCTCGGGTAGCATATCCCGTGCCTCGTCCTCCCTTCTGCAAAGTTAGGGGCCGTCTTTGTCCCGATTGTTGTTGTTGTTCAACTAACCGGACTTCTAATATGCTATTTTCAACTTCACAGGTTAGTTGAATCCATCCTAACAGCGTAGGAGGATTGTCTTGCATGAGAGCTCTGTCCAGGAGTTTCAGGTTTAGCCCTTGTTTGAATAGTATTATTTTGGTGGACTCCTCACACCTAGGGCATTTAGCGGCCAGCTGTCAGAATTTTGTAACATAGTCTCTGGCCGACATGCTGCCTTGCTTAATAGCTTGCAATTCTGTTCTGGCTCTGGTCTCTTCTAAGGGGTCTTCATATTGTGCCCTTATAGCATCCACCAACCCTTGTAAGGTATTGAGTTCTGGGGCCCCAACATTGTATAGTCCTACATACCAGTCTGCCGCTCTGCCCTGAAGCTGTGAACCGAGATGTTCGATCTGGCTGGCCTCACTTCCGAATAGATGTCCCCATCGGTTGAAGAACTGCACCACTTGTACCAGGAAAAATCCCAACTTGGAGGGGTCTCCGTCAAAAGTGGCTTCCAGTTTTACCCAGCCCATTGGAAGATCTTCCCTTGGGGCTGGTGTGGGGTAATAGTCCGTCGGAATGGTTAGTTGGGTCTGCGGCGTGATAGGAGGCTGCTGGGGGGTGGGGGTAGTTGGGGCCAGGGTTGTGGCTGTGGTAACGGTTGCCCGGGACCCCCCGGCTGCGGCAGCAGATGCGGGGCCGGTTGTATTGGTGGTGGTCTTATCGGTTGAGCTGGCGGCGGCCGTACCGGTTGGGTTGGGGGTGGCCGAACGGGTTGGGCCGGAATTGGTCGCTGGGGTGCGGGTCGGAACGGTCGAAGTGGGGGAGGCCTTACCGGTTGATCAGGAGGTGGCAACACCGGTTGAGCTGGAGGCAACCTTACCGGCTGTTGTGGTGGTATTTGTTGAGGTCGGAGCGGAAGGGGCCGCTGCGGCGAGGGCCTGATAGGTGCTGGGCCGCGCGGGCTTGCCCCTCCCGGCGTCGCCAATCTCGGACTCGGAAGTAGTCCCCGGGGTACGATCTGCAATGGTTGACCCCCCCCCTGGGGGTTGTTGTACGGGGGTAGTTGCAGGCGTTTGGTGTGGTGTCTCCCCCCTTGAAGGAGCTGGAGGCTCTTCGAGCTGATCCGGTTGGATGACTATCGGAGAAGTTGGAGGGGGTATTTCCGGAGACTTTGTCGGGCGGCTCGGCTCATCTCCATTCCCTCCTGGGACCTCTACTGGAGCATCCCCGGGATCTGGATTTTCGTCCGTTTTAGGGATCTCCGTTGGCATCTCTCCAGGGCAGGGATCCCCCTCTTCCTCTGATTCTGATGTATTGTCAGGGCACAGGCTATCGGAGCAGGAATCCCCTTCACCTCCTGTCCCTGGGTTGTTCGTGGGCGGCGGCTGCAACGGGGCGGGCTCCCTCGGGTTAGAAATAACGCTTTGTAGGGTAGCTATTTGTACAGCCATTTCTTCGGGTGATGGTCTCTCTCCCGCCACCATTAATGAGAGTAGATGTATGGCATGAGCTAGGCTTTCTTCCATATCGACTAACTTAGCTTCTAGCAATTGAATTCTACTTGGACCCGGTTGGTCCGTCGTAGAGTCCCCAGCGGCGGCGGCCACCGGGGTATTCGGCCTCCAAGGTGGAGGGTCTCCCTGATCGCCTTGCGATCTCGCTGCTAGAATTCCTTTGGCCAGTCCAGTAACTGCTGAAATGCCGGAATCCACAGCCAGGGTACGATTTTGCATCTGTACCCAACTTTGCTCGGAAAGCTCTGGTTGCTCCGTCCACGGAGTGAGTTCCGAATAGTCCCAACTTAGAACGCCACGGCGGGACATTTCCCATTCTATCTGTTCGGTCGTCCTGTTCCAAAATAGCCATGGTTGGCTGCTGTCCATTTCAGGGACTGTTTCTAGGCTTCAGCGCCCGTCCATGGGTAACGGATGGGGCACCCCACTGGCCCTGCGCTCTCTCGTCTCTCGGGGTCTGGCTCCCCACTCCGAGGGTGTGGGTACCGAGAACAATGGGATGGTGATGGCCGTCGGCTTTTCACCCCCACTGCCGAGATCGATGAGAGGAGGGGTGGTAGTTGAAGCTCCGTTCCCTGCCAGTGCAGGGTCTTGAGGTCGTAACTGTTGATCGCCGGGAGAAGCATACGGATCAAACAAAGGATCCCTGTCCGGGACTGCTTTGGATTCCGATGGGCCCGACTTAGACATGATTGGTAACAAAATGTCAGACTGTGGCTAGATAATGTCCTTCCTACAGGTTCTCCTTTACAAGCAAACAAGAGTCCATTGTTTGAATACGGAAACTTTACTGCAGAAATGGTTCATTATAGTCCACTGTCCTGAATAGGAGATTCAGGATGGTACAAGAGCATTGTTACCAATGAAGGGCAAAGCATGAGGTACAAAGTAACAGTTCCCAGCTGAACCAGCCTCCCCCCACAGTTCTCAAAACAACATCTTTCAGACATGGGAAGCGGGACTCTCTCAAGGCCGATCTTGGGTGAACGTTGTTAGACAAAACAATCTCTTTCGGTGAGAAGTCTGCTTGGGAACTTGTGCACCTGTAGAGAAAGCACTTAAACACTAGAAGCATTAGAAAATGGAGTCAGTACAGCTCATATACACACTGAACCTGACACCCTCTTCACACAGCTGCGATCAGAAGCGGAGCAGGTGTCAATGCCCACACCCTGCCTTCACCTGATCAGGATCAGGCACAGAGGTGGCTGTGCCCGCCTCCCTTTCACCCAGCTGGGATCAGGAGCAGAGTAGGTGGCAATGCCCACCCCCCGCCTTCACCCAGCTGGGATCAGGCATGGAGCAAGTGGCAATGCCTGCCCCTCCGGCTTCACCCAGCTGGGATCAGAAGCAGAGCCGGTGGCAATGCTTTCCCCCCCTTCACGTGGCTGGGATCAGGCTCAGAGCAGGTGGCACTGCCCACCACCTGCCTTCACACAGCCAGGATCATGCACAGAGCAGGAGGCAATGCCTACCCCCCACATTCACCCACCTGGGATCAGGAGCAGAGCAGGTGGTAATGCCTGCCCTCCCTGCCTTCACCCAACTGGGACAAGGCACAGAGGAGATGGCAACGCCTGTTCTCCTGTCATGCGGCTGGGATCGGAGCAGGAGGCAATGCTTGTCCCCCTCCCTTCACCAGCCCAGGATCAGGAGCGAAGCAGGTGGCAATGCCCACCCCCTTCATCCTGCTGGAATCAGGCATGGAACAGGTTGCAATGCCTGCCCCCCTTTCACCCGGCTGGGATCAGATGTGGAGCAGGAGGCAATGCCCTTCCCCCTTCACCTGGCTGAGATCAGCAGCAGAGCAGGTGGCCATGCCTACCCCTGCCTTCACCCGGCCAGGATCAGTCACAGAGGAGGAGGCAATGCCTGCCTGCCTACCCTCCCCTTTCTAGAGCCTGTTGTATTTTTTCTCACACTGGGATTTCTTACTAGTTTGTTACGTTTGGCATACTCACAATAGCTGTTGTTGGCCCTCCCCCTATTGTGTTATATATGTGGTTGTTTAAGATCTATTGAATTGTTTATGTTATATGTACTAGGGTTGTGCGATTCGGGTTTCCGATTCAGGAAAAATGTCTGAATCAGACCCGATTTGCAAAGATTTGGGATTTCCAAATCAGCCCCAGCGTGCTGGGTCCGTTTCGGAAACCCCGAATCAAAGATTCTCAAAGTGATTTGTATCACTTTGGGAAGCTTCGGGTCAAGGGGTTTAAATGCCCCTTTCTGTGCTGCTGCATGGAATAAACCCCCGAATCAGTTGCTTGGCAGGGAGTTCTAACTGCAGGGAGTTCTAACTGTTCTCTCCCCTGAATCAGCTGCTTGGCAGCAAATTCCCCTCCATGCAGCTGAGTCAAGCCGGTGGGGTTAAAATTCTCCTTTCCATGCTGGATGGAAAGGGGCATTCTAACCCCCAAATCAGCTGGGTGGGGAAAGCAACAGGAGAAGGGGCGCTGTGAGCTGCAGGCGCCCCTGTCTCGGCTTCACCATATGCAAATCAGGCAAGGGACAGAAGAAGGGACAGTGTCAGCTGCAGATGTCCCCCCTGCCCCGGCTTCACCAAGGCGCTTGCAGCAGCGCCCCTTCCCTTCTCCTGCCTCTCGTGAGCGACGGGAGAAAAATAGCTTTGAGCTCGGTGTGCTTCAGATCTTTATGGAGCATACTGAAGCTTTTAAACACCTGAATCATTCTGGTCATTCCGGATTATTTTCCAATTTTGGATTATTTCCCACTCCAGATTATTTTCCCACTTCAGGTAAACCCTGAAGCACACACCCCTAATATGTACTTTATTTTAAATGCTTCTTTAATGTTGAAATGTTTTAATGTTTTTAATGCCTTAGGGGGACCTTATTTGGGGTGGAAACATGGCATTGAAATTTTTTAAACAACGAGGAAAGAAAAATATGCTAAACTGTAATCCAGGTATCTTGACAGCGGGAAATGCGTTGTGTTCAGGATTTCTGCACCTATGATAAAGAGTGGCCACTTCTAGTGTGGTGAGCTTGTATAATTTGGGGGCAAGGAGTTGGATCAGGTAGGAACTTCTGGTGATGTGGGGATGTATTTTCAACAACTCCCCCTCCAGCTGCAGATCTTTGACTCGCCCCCCTCAACTAACATAAGCTAACTGCTCCTGGGCAGGTTAATTTCAGTGCAGACAGCATACTCAGTTGGCTACTTGGTCCTCTATGGAAGCCTCCACATTTGGTCCTCCCCACGTGCAAACAGTGAGCTGTGTTGGATGCATGATTTTAGAGACAAGTCTGTGCCTTATGTGAAAATCAAGGCAGTAAACTTAGAGTCTCTCTACACGAGACGTGTGAGCAAGTTTGTCAAGTGTAGGGAGATGCAGTGTTAGCTGGGAAGTGTAATTTAAAGAGAAAGAGCCTGCAGAGATCGCTTTTCAGAGGGTTTGTTAATGGATTAGGCCCATCTATGACTGCTCTTTTAGTAATAGTAGGGAGGGGCCATAGCTCCGGGGCTATGTTCACACACAGCTCAGGGGCATGGCTCACACGTGCAAGAAGCTAGCTCCTGGGTTCAATCCTTTCATGTTTGACATTTCACAATTGCTGTTCCCTAATAGTCCTCAAATATGTCTCATCTGAAACAAAAATAATAATGGTAGAGTCCAGTAGCACCTTTAGCCTTAACGGCGCTATTTACTATTTTGCTACTACAGACTAACACGGCTAACTCCTCTGGATCTATAAACAGAATAATGGGTTGGGTTCGTGGCTGGTTCAGCTAACAGTGGTGCCTTCCTTCCTCTGGCACAAGAAATGGCACTTCATACTATTATCAGAAAAGATCCATGGAATCCTGTCCATTGTGTATTTATGCTTGTGCATATGCTTATCTCTTTGATCTTAGACCAACTCTCACTGCAACGTCACACTGGCTGTCATGTGACTTAAAAAAATATTTTTTAAAATTTCAGTTAATAAACTCAAACACATAAGACATAAGCTACAGTCATACAATCGTCTAAATCATACCTCTTCAGTCGCCGAGGGAATGTCAAACAAAATCTTCGCTCTTTGGCAGAAGATGCCAACAAAAACGGACAGATCAGATTCTCTGGGGAGATGTATTGTCGAAGGCTTTCACGGCCGGAGAACGATGGTTGTTGGGGGTTTTCCGGGCTGTCTTGCCGTGGTCTTGGCATTGTAGTTCCTGACGTTTCGCCAGCAGCTGTGGCTGGCATCTTCAGAGGTGTAGCACCAAAAGACAGAGATCTCTCAGTGTCACAGTGTGGAAAAGATGTAGGTCATTTGTATCTACTCAGGAGGGGTGGGGTTGAGCTGAGTCATTCTGTAAGAGTTTCCCAGGGTGTGGAATGCTAATGGCGGGAGGCTTCACTGTAACCTGAGGAGGTTCTTTTGCATATGGATTGGTGCTTGATGTGCTAATCTTCTCTGCAGGGCTATTGTCGGGTGTGGAGTGTTTTGTTGGCCTGGTGTTTTTCAGAACTGGAGCCCATGCTCTGTTCATTCTTAAGGTTTCTTCTTTCCTGTTGAAGTTTTGCTTATGCTTGTGAATTTCAATGGCTTCCCTGTGCAGTCTGACAAAGTAGTTGGAAGTGTTGTCCAGTATTTTGGTGTCCTGGAATAAGATACTGTGCCCTGTTTGAGTTAGGCTATGTTCAGCCACTGCTGATTTTTCAGGCTGTCCAAGTCTGCAGTGTCTTTCATGTTCTTTTATTCTTGTCTGGATGCTACGCTTTGTGGTCCCGATGTAAACTTGTCCACAGCTGCAGGGTATACGGTATACTCCTGCAGAGGTGAGGGGGTCTCTGCTGTCTTTTGCTGATCGTAGCATCTGTTGTATTTTTCGGGTGGGTCTGAATACTGCTTGAAGGTTATGCTTTTCCATAAGCTTTCCCATCTGATCAGTAATTCCTTTGATATATGGCAAAAACACTTTTCCTGTAGGTGACTGTTTTTCCTTGGTTGTTTGATTCATCCTGGGTTTGATTGCTCTTCGGATTTCATTTCTGGAGTAGCCATTTGCCTGAAGTGCGTGGTTTAGATGATTAATTTCCTCATTGAGAAAGCGCGGCTCACATATCCGTCTTGCACGATCCACTAATGTTTTCATTATGCCTCTTTTCTGTCGGGGGTGGTGATTGGAGTTTTTGTGTAAGTACCGATCAGTGTGAGTTGGTTTCCTGTAGACCTTGTGACCTAACTGAAAGTTTGCTTTGCGGATGACCAAGGTATCCAGGAATGAGAGTTTTCCCTCACTTTCTTTCTCCATTGTGAATTGTATGTTCAGGTGGATGTTGTTGAGATGATTCAAAAACTCCCTCAATTCTTCCTCCCCATGGCTCCAAATGATGAATGTATCATCCACAAACCGGAACCATACACTGGGTTTGTGGGGTGCTGATTCTAGAGCTGTTTTTTCAAAATGTTCCATGTAGAAGTTTGCTATAACTGGGCTGAGTGGGCTCCCCATGGCCACCCCATCCATCTGTTCATAGAATTCGTTGTCCCATTGGAAGTAACTGGTTGTCAGACAATGATGGAATAAGGCTGTTACATCCTCTGGGAAAATCTGATTAATCAGTGCAATAGTGTCTTTTACTGGAACCTTGGTAAACAGGGATACAACATCAAAACTGACAAGTATGTCTTGTGGATTGAGTTTCAGAGAACTGATTTTGTTGATGAAATCTGCTGAATCTTTGATGTAAGACGAGGTTTTCCCGATGTGGTCCTGCAGGAGATCTGCCAGATGTCTAGCTAATTCATATGTCGGTGAACCAATGGCACTCACAATGGGTCGGAGTGGGACTGAATCTTTATGTATTTTGGGGAGTCCATATAGTCTAGGTGGCTGTGCTTCAGTCTTGCATAGTTTTCTGTGCGTGTCGGGATGTAGTGAGGAATTCTTGATCAGCGCATTTGTTAGCCTGGTGATTTTGCAAGTGGGATCTCGTTTTAGTTTTTTGTAGGTGGAGGGGTCCAGGAGTTCCTTAATCTTCTTTTTGTATTCCTCCGTTTTCATGATCACTGTAGCATTGCCTTTATCAGCTGGTAGAATGATGATGTCTGGATCTGCATTGAGGGTCTTGATGGCATTTCTCTCCTTGCGTGTTATATTGCTGGTGGGAAGCTTTGCCTTTCGTAGAATCCTGGCTGTCTCTCCTCTTATTTCCTCAGCTTCCTCTTCAGGTAGATGACGGATGGCAGCTTCTACATTTGCAATGATGTCTTCCACAGGAATTCTGGTGGGGGTGACTGCAAAGTTTCCTCCCTTTGCCAAGATGGAGGTTTCTTCTGGTGAGAGTTGACGGTCTGACAACCAGTTACTTCCAATGGGACAACGAATTCTATGAACAGATGGATGGGGTGGCCATGGGGAGCCCACTCAGCCCAGTTATAGCAAACTTCTACATGGAACATTTTGAAAAAACAGCTCTAGAATCAGCACCCCACAAACCCAGTGTATGGTTCCGGTTTGTGGATGATACATTCATCATTTGGAGCCATGGGGAGGAAGAATTGAGGGAGTTTTTGAATCATCTCAACAACATCCACCTGAACATACAATTCACAATGGAGAAAGAAAGTGAGGGAAAACTCTCATTCCTGGATACCTTGGTCATCCGCAAAGCAAACTTTCAGTTAGGTCACAGGGTCTACAGGAAACCAACTCACACTGATCGGTACTTACACAAAAACTCCAATCACCACCCCCGACAGAAAAGAGGCATAATGAAAACATTAGTGGATCGTGCAAGACGGATATGTGAGCCGCGCTTTCTCAATGAGGAAATTAATCATCTAAACCACGCACTTCAGGCAAATGGCTACTCCAGAAATGAAATCCGAAGAGCAATCAAACCCAGGATGAATCAAACAACCAAGGAAAAACAGTCACCTACAGGAAAAGTGTTTTTGCCATATATCAAAGGAATTACTGATCAGATGGGAAAGCTTATGGAAAAGCATAACCTTCAAGCAGTATTCAGACCCACCCGAAAAATACAACAGATGCTACGATCAGCAAAAGACAGCAGAGACCCCCTCACCTCTGCAGGAGTATACCGTATACCCTGCAGCTGTGGACAAGTTTACATCGGGACCACAAAGCGTAGCATCCAGACAAGAATAAAAGAACATGAAAGACACTGCAGACTTGGACAGCCTGAAAAATCAGCAGTGGCTGAACATAGCCTAACTCAAACAGGGCACAGTATCTTATTCCAGGACACCAAAATACTGGACAACACTTCCAACTACTTTGTCAGACTGCACAGGGAAGCCATTGAAATTCACAAGCATAAGCAAAACTTCAACAGGAAAGAAGAAACCTTAAGAATGAACAGAGCATGGGCTCCAGTTCTGAAAAACACCAGGCCAACAAAACACTCCACACCCGACAATAGCCCTGCAGAGAAGATTAGCACATCAAGCACCAATCCATATGCAAAAGAACCTCCTCAGGTTACAGTGAAGCCTCCCGCCATTAGCATTCCACACCCTGGGAAACTCTTACAGAATGACTCAGCTCAACCCCACCCCTCCTGAGTAGATACAAATGACCTACATCTTTTCCACACTGTGACACTGAGAGATCTCTGTCTTTTGGTGCTACACCTCTGAAGATGCCAGCCACAGCTGCTGGCGAAACGTCAGGAACTACAATGCCAAGACCACGGCAAGACAGCCCGGAAAACCCCCAACAACCATCTCTGGGGAGAGTTCCAAAGTTTTGGTGCCATGACTAAGAAGGCCCACGGAATCTTAGGAGAGTGCCCCCATAACAGCGCATGTTCCACTGGCACAGGGGTGGGCAATTGTTTTGGCTTGGGGGCCACTTTGTGGGAGCAGAGGTTAGCAGAGGGCTGCACCTTTTAAAATGATTGCATTCATTAGTTAACTTTGCATTTCAGAAAAGGTATAAATTGTATCATAAAAATCAATAAATATAAATTAAATAAAATAGTGGTAGTTTTATTCAATTTATTTATTGTTTTACTGTTGCAAAGACAAAATTGAAATTAACCAGATCAACCGGAAAAGCGCGTATCTACACTGCGCATGCGTATTGACATAGCCGTCCTAGTGGAAAATACGAGACGAATCTTCAGTCACGCATGGGAAGGAAATCTTGGTTCAAGGTGGATTTTTCTGACTGTCTTGGCGGGCCACAAAAAACTCTGTAGCGGGCTGCATGTGGCCCGCGGGCCGCAATTTGCCCACCCCTGCACTGGCAGATGCTGCAGACACAATGATGGCGGAAAGGCATTGCTTCCTTGCCACCATCACTGCTTTAAAATGTGCTTTTGTCCAAGTCTTACTGGATTAATCTCTGTTGAATTGCATCCTGTTCACAACCACCCACTTCTCCAGAGTATTCAGGGCTTGTTAAATTTTAACTCTATCTTCTTGGGTGTTTGCTACTCCTCCCAACTTGGTATCGTCAGCTAATTTAATGAGTAGCCTGTTTACCCCTTCATCTGGATCATTGATAAAAATATTGAAAAGTATTGGGCACAAAACAGCCCTGCAGCACCCCACTGGACACCTCCCTCCAATCTGATGAAACGCCGTTGACCACCACTCTTTGGGTGCAGTCCTCTAACCAGTTCCCTATCTACCAAACTGTCCTATAGTCCACTCCACAGTCTTCCAGTTTACTCATTAGCATATCATGGGGAACCTTATCAAAAGCTTTACTGAAATCCAGGTAAATCACATTGACAGAGTTCCCACGATCTAGTAAGCTCGTCACTCAAAGAAGGAAACCAGGTTGGTCTGACAAGATCTGTTGGGGACAAAACCATGTTGACTTCCCCGGATCACTAAGCGGTCCTTCAGATGCTTACAGATTGATCCCTTTAAAATATGCTCTAATACCTTCCCAGCAACAGAAGTCAGACTGACTGGACTGTAGTTTCCCGGGTTGTCCTTCTTCCCTTTCTTAAAGATTTGGATAACATTCGCTCTTCTCCAATCTTGCGGCACATCCTAGTCCCCCAGGAGGCCTTGAAGATGATGGACAGAGGGTCTGCAAGTTCTTTAGAAAGTTCTTTGAACGCTCTTGGGTGCACACCATCTGGCCCAGGGGATTTGTATTCATCCAGTGCAGCCAGATGCCTCTCCACAACCTCTCTTTCAATGTCAACTAGCCACTCAGGTGTCCTGCCACATTTTCTACTATCTCTAGATGTGCCTGAGTTCTTCAGGGAGTAAACAGAGGCAAAAAAGTCATTAAGCCTGTCTGCTTTTTCTCTGTCCTGCATCAGAGTTTCTCCATCTACTCCCAACAGCGGTCCAGTTGCCTCTTTTACCTTGTGTTTGCTTCTCACATATCTGTAGAAGTTTTTCTTGTTGTAGCGAGCCCTCCTGGCCAGACCCAGCTCGTACTGAGCTTTGGCCTCTCTGATGGCTGATCTGCAGTACCTAGTAACCCTCGTATACTCCTCTTTAGAGGTCTGTCCTTCTCTCCATTTCCTGAACATTTCCTTTTTCTCCCTTAGCTTATTCTGGAGCTCTCTGTTCTTCCACATCGGTTTCTTGGAGCCCTTACCATGTTTCCGTCTTGCTGGGATAGTGAGGGCTTGAGCTTGAGCTTGCAAAAGCTCATTTTGTGAAGCTGTGGCTTATCTTAGAGGCTTCTTTTCTTTCTCCTCTTGAGTTTGTTTCAATTTAAATGATAAAGAAGATGGAGCACTCTGGAAACAGTTGACATTTTGTTTAGACTTCATGTGTATGTAGCGGAAACTGGGGGGTGTAATCTTTTCTTCTCTAATCATGTTAGACTTAATATTGCTGAGGGGTTGTGGCTTATGTTTTCCAAGATGCAGAATAGAGGTCTTATGCAAATGAAGGTAGGCCTTGGCATTTAATAGGAGCTTTTTGGGGTTGCACTGAAAGTCACTTCAGGGATTGCTCCTAAGTTTGGTGTGCAGATATACTTGGCGATCCTTTTTTTTTTTTTTTTGGTACTTCACATCCAATATGGCAAAGGGAGAATTCATCTCCCCTGCAAAGAAATGGGTGAACTTCACGCATCTCCCTGGAGGAAGTACGGATGGCACAAATTTCTTAGCCAGTCTATTTGGCATTCAGACTGTGAGTCAATTAAGGATATTTTCTGGTGGGCAGCTGTGTTGGTCTGCAGTAGAAGAGCAAGATTTGAGTCCAGTAGCCCCTTAATGACCAGCGAGATTTCCACAGTGTAAGCTTTTGCAGTGTAAGCTTTTGAGAGTCGAGCATCTGATGAAGAGAGCTTGACTCTTAAAGGCTTATAGCCTAGGAGCCTTGTTGGTCTTTAAAGTGCTGCTGGACTCACCTAGTGAAAAATCTTTGTGTCCTTGCAAGGCTGGGATGTGGAGAGAAGTGATCAGAAGAGAACCTGATCTCACGCACACACAGCTGTGCTTGGAGGGGAGGGAAAAGAAGAGATCTGATCTCTGCTCCTCCTTGTAAAGGGAAGAGAAGGAGCTGGTTGGGCCGGAGTTGTTTTCCGCTGCCACAGAAGCTTGGACCAGAACCAACAGCTTGAAATTAAATCAAAAGATGGTGGGCTCTCCTTCTTTGGAGGTTATTTTTTTTAAATAAGTGTTTAATTTTTTTACTATTCTTTGGAGGTTTTAAAGCAGGGGCTAGATGGCCATCTGACAGCAATGCTAATTCTGTGAGCCTGGGCAGATCGTGAGCGGGGAGGGCAGGAGGGGTTGCATCAGTGCTTGGTTTTTGTAGCCCTTCTTACATGCCCAGGGCGGTGCCGATCGCCACCTTCGGGTCGGGTGGTGGTTTTTCACAGGCTGGTTTGGCTAGGGATTCTGGAGGTGTTTCGCCATCTTCTGGGCATGGAGCAGGGGACACTGAGACAGTTGGGGGTGGGTGGGTATTTGTGAATTTCCTGCATTGCGCAGGGGGTTGGACTAGATGACCCTAGGGGTACCTTCCAACTCTATGATTCTATGATTCTGACATTTGTTTCCCCCCTACACACACTTGGAGGCGGGGTGGGGGGGGGGGACGGGGACAGGATAGAAATGATTGACTTCTCAGCTATGCTTTGAATGGGGAGATGAGAAGACAGTTGTTTATGTTCTGCCTTTGGTTTCAAAGCTGCAGTGAGAGAAATGAAATCGATTGATTTCACTTCTTCCTGTTCCATGGGGGGTGGGGGGCGGGCAGGATGATAAGCCGATCACTTGCAGGTGTTTGAGAATCCCTTGCATTCTCTGTTCAAGCCAACCTGCCCCCTGAATCCAACATCAAGGAGCGTTTTTGTGTTTCTGGCAACTGGAGATGAGAGATCTTTGCACGTAGATTAGCTAGCTAGCTTTCTTCCCCAGGCTTTCTCTCAGGAATGTATCTCTTCAAATTGACAGGCACTACAATATCGCCTATTGAGTTTGTTCGGTGTGTCTGTCTGTAGGGCATCAGTGCACTTGGAAAACTGCTTTCACATCTGTAGCCATGAGAAAAGCCCCAAGAGAGGAGAGGAATACTGTGTGTATAAATATATTGGAAATGAAAATGCTTTGCAGAAAGCATAGTGTCAAAAATGTTATTGCTAAGCAGTGGTCCAGTCCTAAGGTTTGCTGAAACCAGCAATGTTGTCTGGAACAGGTAGCAGCTTTACCAGCCTAACGCTATAAAAGATGATGCCTGTTTCAGGGTTATTGGGGCATCTTGGGCATCGTTTACCAACCTTGTGCTGGGTTTTTCTGCAACACATTAAAAAAAATCTTTCAGTGTGGTATTTTCATGTCTAGGTGCACATTTAGCTGGTTGGGTAGGTGTGTTGGTCTGCAGTAGAAAAGCAAGATTCACATCCAGAAGCATCTTAAAGACCAGCTAGATTTCCAGGGAGTTAGTTTGATGTAGTGGTTAAAAGCGCGGGACTCTAATCTGGAGAACTGGGTTTGATCCCCCCCTCCTCCGCTTGAAGCCAGCTGGGTGGCCTTGGCTCAGTCACAGCTTCTTGGAGCTCTCTCAGCCCCACCCACCTCACAGGGTGATTGTTGTGGAGATAATAACAACACACTTTGTAAACCGCTCTGAGTGGGTTTTAAGTTGTCCTGAAGGGCGGTGTATAAATCGAATGTTGTTATTAATATGAGCTTTCGAGAGTCAAAGCTGTTTTCTTCAGATGCATTTAGAAGTGGAAGTCTGTAGGGCTTTATCCAGCCAGAAGGTAGGAGGGGTATTTAATGTAAGAGTGCGAGGTATCATAATACTGTAATTGGCTTGATAGAAGTGGGGTGTGAAGAGCAGAAAATCAGCACTACTCACTACAGAGGCTGGATTTCTGCTTTTTACACCCCAACTCTTTCTTAATGTACCTGAAGAAGGGAGCTTTGACTCTTAAAAGCTCATCCCCTGGAAACCTAGCTGGTCTTTAAGGTGCGACTGGACCCAAGTCTTGCTGCCCTGATTTTCTGGCAATTGTCCTTGGCAGGGCTTTTTTTCTGGGAAAAGAGGTGGTGGAACTCAGTGGGTTGCCCTCGGAGAAAATGGTCACATGGCTGGTGGCCCTGCCCCCTGATCTCCAGGCAGAGGGGAGTTTAGATTGCCCTCCGTGCCGCAGTGCGGCACGGAAGGCAATCTAAACCCCCCTCTGTCTGGAGATCAGGGGGCGGGGCCACCAGCCATGTGACCATTTTCAAGAGGTTCCGGAACTCCGTTCCACCGTGTTCCCGCTGAAAAAAAGCCCTGGTCCTTGGTAAATCACTCTTTGCATTTTGGGCAGGGGAGAGGTCTTCTTTAGAATGGTACAGATGTACAGTACACTGGAGTTTCCACTCTTCACTTTGGAGTCTCTAGAAGTTGAATCTTTTGAGTAAACGGCAGGTCATGGACTCTTCCCAGAGGCCATGATCGGAGACATGTGGCTGCTGAAAAAAACAGTAGTCCCAGCTACCTCTTCCCGTTACTGTTTAGTGTTTGAGCCTCCATGATGTGAAGCTATGCTCTGTCTCCACCTGCACTCCACTTTTAGGGGAAAGAGCCCGTGTTCTGTGCAAGTTAGGATTAGCGGGGGAGAGAAGGACAAGCAGACTCAGAGCTCCTGATTTCAGCGCCAGCCTCTTGCTCCAGTAATCTTCTGTGAAGCTTCCTAGTTCCAGCCTTGCACACTTCAGAAACTGCAGAATGAATGATTGTAAGCGGGGCTACTCGAGTTACTTTTAATAATTTTTGAGGCATTGCTGATGCAACGATCCTGTGAATTTGGGCTGGACTTTCTCTACTTAACTTGTTGTTGTTGTTGTTGTTATCGTTGTTGTTGTTATATTTTGCTCTCCCTGCTTGTGCGGGCTCAGAGCAGAGAACAACCATGGATAAAAATCACATTTAAAACTATAAATAAATATATACAACTGGATGAAAATCTCTTGACGGCAAACCCACATTACTGATGGCACATTCCTGATGCTGGGCCTAGTCTGGCCTAGTGCTCCTGAAGGCATATACTGATCACAGGCGGAACCAGAGGACATGTGCTCAACTTAACTTGTTTAACTCTCTGGACACACTTGTGCCTTGAACTTCATACTGCATGATCGAGATAGGCCAATTAGCTTGGATTTCCAGATATGGAATAGACTGCCCTTAGTGTAAAAGGGGCAGCAGCTGTGTTTTCTGGGAGGAACCTGTGTTAAGGGCCTGTTCCTCCCTTTGTTGCGATAAAGACTTTCTGTACTCCTTCTACTCCGCCTGCCTTCTCCTTAATTGGGCCAGGAGTGGGTGGGGCCCTTTGGGGCTAACATTACCAAGCCCCAAACCAAACATCTCACGAGGATGAGAGGGTGGAGAAGAAAAGACAATTAACCGGTGGCAAAAAACGGGCGGGAGGGCACAGTAAACAGGTGACTGACTGGAGGAGCTCACCTGAGCCCCAACCTCAACCTGGTGGAACATCTCCATCTTACAGGCCCTGCAAAAGGATGACAAGTCTGTCCTGGCCTGAGTGTCAGCAGACAGAGTGTCCCACCAGGCTGGGGCCAGGACCAAAAAGGCCCTGGCTGTGGGTTCTGCAGCATTCCCAGCGCCCCAATGGTTACTTGGCTTGGTCTGTTGCTGTTTTAATGCCCCAGTGCATTAAATGCTGGAAACAGCAGTGTGGTCAATACACAAGGGCCCCTCTTTTCACATGTGACATATTGGAGGATATGTGATTTTGGAGGCGGTTGTATTTTTTTTTAACAAGATAGTTGCAGTGTGTTAGAGGAGTAGGCCAAAGAGAGGCCTCTGAGGCATTGGCTCCCAGTTACCGAATATAAATGACAAAGTCATAAATAGTGGAGAAGGCCTTTGGGTATTTTCCATTCTCATTTTGTTAGGCATTTCTACTTTTAGATTAGTACTTAAGCAAACCGTTCTAAGGCTAAAGGTGGCTTGGTGTCCTATTCTGATGATCGGTTCCTGGGTAGAAGCAAAGATTGCCCATCTCTGGGAAAGCAACATTTTTCAGGGCTGTTGAAATGTTTTTATTTATCGAGTGCTGCAAGGCAGGGGGGGGGGGGAATCAGTGATGCCTCAGTCCCTCACAACTGCTGCAGTAGAATAGATGCTCTTCAGTGTGTGGCTCGTTTCATATTCTCTCTTGCATCGTACCAAAATGTTCTCTCTCCCCATGGTAACCTTAAGCGCAACTGAGATACCTGTCTTTTGTGAGAGATGTATAAAAAGGTGTCCTTGAAGACATGGTAGAGAGGGGAGGCCGTGTTGCTAGCTGTCCTTCTGACTCTTGGCAGAAGCATATATTTGCGTGTAGCTTTGTACTGTTGTGCAGGAAATGTTGCAGACAGTTAACTCTGAATAAATAAGCAGCATTTGGAGGATGATTAGGAAACAACAACAGCGGAACTCTCCTAGGAGTTGAAAGCATCTCTGCCTGTTGACACCCAATAGGCAAGCTGGAGTATTTGTCTTGCTGTGGCCTCAGAGAGTCTACTTAGCTGTGAAATGAGTTGGGAGCAGGATTTTGCCATTGATTTTGGAAGAGCTTTTAGCAAAGTGCTGTTAGCCAAAAGCTTACTCCCACTTGTATACTTTGGGTCAAGGGGAGAGCACCTGTTTAGATGAGTGGCTTAAAGCCGCCAGCTGAAGAGCTGCAAATTTCTGCTAATGCCTACTCACTGCATATGAAGCATGAGAAATGGGAAATGTTCGCGGGGTTGTAAGGATATGTGGTAAATGCGTGGTGAAGAAGAGAAATAACAGGATTGCCAAGTGGCCCAGCTGTAACACCACCTTTTGGGCTGGCTGTCAAAGTTAGAAGGTGCCTAGGCAGAAATTTCTGAGCTAAATGTTTTATTTTTCTTCATATACATGTCCCAATTCAGACGATCGTTGCATCAGCAATGCCTCAAAAATTATTAAAAGTAACGCGAGTAGCCCCGCTTACATTCATTCATTCTGCAGTTTCTGAAGTGTGCAAGGCTGGAACGAGGAAGCTTCACAGAAGATTACTGGAGCAAGAGGCTGGCGCTGAAATCAGGAGCTCTGAGTCTGCTTGTCCTTCTCTCCCCCGCTAATCCTAACTTGCACAGAACACGGGCTCTTTCCCCTAAAAGCGTCAGAGAAAAGTGGAGTGCAGGTGGAGACAGCGCATAGCATCACATCATGGAGGCTCAAACACTAAACAGTACCAGGAAGAGGTATATAAAGATGTCATATGGCTGACTGAATTTTGCATGATAGCAATAGAAGAGCAAAATTCAGGTCTGATGGCATCAAGATTTCCAAGGCATGAGCTTTCAAGAGCCAAAGCTCCCTTTCCTCAGCTTTGGCTCTTGTAACCTTATACCCTGGAAATCTTGTTGGAAGAAGAGAGTAATAGCTCTCTTCCCAAAGAGATGTTTTACTGTGGTGTAAATCCATGGCAGAACAAATGGCACAGATAGGGATTTTATACCACTGTTTATCATCTCCAAATGCTTTTAGCAAAGTTAGTTTGCATGTGCACTCAGAGGTGAATGTGTTTTATACCACCCCTACATAGGCTGTTTTCACACTGCTTACTGGCCACGGAACATCGCTCCAAGCTCCCGGAACGACAGCATCTTCTTGGTGCGAGAACAACAGTTCTCGCACGAAATTGCACCAGGAAGACACTGTTGTTCCGGGAGCTCGGTGCCGTCTTCCGTGGCCAGTAAGCAGTGTGAAAACGGCCATAGTCTTGGAAAAATCACTTGTTGCTCATTTGAATAGTTAGAATATGTGTATTCTAATTTATGGGACTATTCGTAGGAAAAACATGAGAGAGGTTTTGTAATCTGATCATTTATGAGGGGGAAGAATCTTTCTGTAATTAACCAGTAAGGAGGGGTTAGAAAATATGTTGTCATTCCCCAACAAAGGAGCTTCAAAGTAAGAAACCAGTGAGAAATTTCTGAATTAAAATTTCTGAACAAGTTAAAAGGGTATTAACCAGGGCTTAAATAGATCTGACAGTTTTCATAGCTTTACAGGTGTTAAACAGCTTTACATACCTAACTAGTATATGTTATCTTGTATATCTTTTGAGTTTGGCATGGAAATGGAACAAGCCCTTGCAACGAATGGCTTTTTAATCCATTGTTCATTCTCCCCACCCCCTGCTGTATATGTACATGCATTTGGAATGAGGTTTAATTTTGTATCTGATGAAACAGCCTCTAGCCCTTGAAAGCCCGAGGAGTAAATGAGACAGAGTAGACTTCTTTTGTGCCAAGTGACCACCTCATTGGGTGGTGAGTGTGCATCAATGTGCTCTAATGGTCACAGCTTCACCATTATGGAGCACCTGCACTTGAGCACATCTGTTCCGAACCCACAGAGATTTAACACTGAAGCACAGTGTGCCTCCATCATACGAGCTATCTGCCTCTTTCTTTTCCCTGTAGAAAATGCTTCACTGTGGTATGATTCAAATACTGACAAGGTTCAGATGAAAACTGCTTTTGGCTTTTGTCCAGAGTTGGCTGTTCCCATGAGGATATCCTCATAACAGTTCTTGATTCCTTCTCATTTTCTTTCCTTGTGTAGATATACTTGAGAAACCCGAGTTTATATACTGTGGAAGCCAATAACGCAGCACGGCTGGTTCAAGTTGCAGCCCGCGATATTGAAAAACTCTTGAGCAACAGATCAAAAGCCCTGGTGGTAAGTAGAAAATGGACATCTGCTTTAAAATAAAAAATGAGTTGCTCCCATTTTATTTATTTATTTATTTATTTATTTATTTATTAGTCTTTATGCTCTGTGGAGTACCTCTGTTGTATTTTTTCACCTGTGAACTGTCCGGCTGACTTCATGTAATGGTTACGGTTCTTTTGTGTTCTCAAACCATTCACTAACTCTGATCTGGCCCAGTCATTTGATTACTGTTGAAACACAATGGGACCTCAATGGGGAATGGGTTGCTGATAACCCCGTTTTTCTTCTAGCTTAACTATTAATAGTCACTGTTCTCCTAAGTCCCATTTAAGTCAATGCAGTCATGAAATCAATGAGGCTAAACTGCAAATGGGGGGGCTGACTGACAGGCAGGCAAAAGTTAAAAGGAAGCACTTGCCAAGGTCAAAATATTTAGTAGCCTGCTTTGATTGGTTGT
Organism: Eublepharis macularius; assembly: GCF_028583425.1. Lineage (NCBI taxonomy): Eukaryota > Metazoa > Chordata > Lepidosauria > Squamata > Eublepharidae > Eublepharis > Eublepharis macularius. The sequence continues at coordinate 102,969,922 of NC_072798.1, read as the reverse complement.
GAATAAGTCCTGCTGCTATGTGGGTATGCATTCGTTTCATATGGGAAAAATAGAGAAAATAAAAGCAGTTCTAAAATAGTTCAGGATGTTAGGGGAGGAGGGTGTTGCTTATCATGGGCAAAGCCCAGGGCTTTTTTTCAGCTGGAACATGGTGGAACGGAGTTCTGGCACCGCTTGAAAATGGTCACATGGCCGGTGGCCCCGCCCCCTGTTCTCCAGACAGAGGCCGATTCCAGACGACTAACCTGAAGGCGCTGCATGCCGCCATGTTCCGGATCGCGATGGGGAAAACGCGAAATATCGCGTTTTCTCGCGCGAGTTTGGCACGACGTTGCGCCAAACTTGCGCAAGAAAACGTGATATTTCGCGTTTTCCCTGTCGCGATCCGGAACATGGCGGCATGCAGCGCCTTCAGGTTAGTTGTCTGGAATCGGCCAGAGGAGAGTTTAGATTGCCCTCCACACCGCCGAATGGTGCGGAGGGCAATCTAAACTTCCCTCTGTCTGGAGATTAGGGGGCAGGGCCACTGGCCATGTGACCATTTTCGTCGAGGGCAATTTAAACTTTAAAAAACTCCCCCCTTGTTCCAGCTGACCCAAAGTGACATCATTGTGCAGTCCTGAGTTCCACCACCTCTTTTCCCAGAAAAAAAGCCCTGGCAAAGCCTAACGGCCAGCAACAGCCACCCCAAAAGACATGGAGTGCGTCTCAATGTTGTCAATCTGTTTCTTTTCCTGAGTGGATTGTTTAGTGGTATCTAACTGGAATTATTTGAAATATCTTAAGTAAGAGACATTCAGTGAAATTGCTTCATGTGATCCCCGATTGCAGCAAATTGCAGGAATTCAGTAGGAAACTTGGAAAGTACTGATTTGAATTTCTTGGGCCGGTGCTTCTTAAATGGCTGTTGGAATCTCCCCAGGGAGTCCTTTTAGGAACTGGCTGTAGAGCAGTGGATAGACTAAGGTTGAACTTTGATCTTTGATATGACAGTATGAACCCAAGAGCTGGATCTTGATCAAAGAAAAAAAAACCCTAATTCTTTATCTCCCATCCCCATTAGTAAAAAAAGTGTTCCTGGCTCTGAGCATTCTTCATGGGCTTGGTGGGAATACTTTTCCCTGTGTTAAAGATCTAAAAGTACTTGAATGGTGGCTCAGAGGTAGAGTATCTGCTTTACAAGCAGAAGGTTCTAGGTTCAGTCCACCATATCTCCAAGTAAAGATTCTGGAAGTAGATGATGTGGGGAAACGGCCTCCCAAGCCCCAGTTTCTGCCCATGTGGGCAGGAAGTTCTGCAGCCGTTCCAGGCACCTGCCCCATGAAGGCCCTCTCTTCCTTACTCCAGTGTAACCTACATCTCTCTGAGTATTTCCACTACTACTTAGACTAGTCTTGTAAAAAGATGAGCCCTCTAGCACTGTTGGCTGCATTGCCTTGTAGAGGCTCCACTTTGTTACTAGAATGAGGTCGTTCCTGGCAAGATGGCCAGGAGCTCTCTCACCCATGGTCAGGGGTTTTCCCTCTCATTCTCTCCCCCACCACACACTAGATCTTTTATCTTTTCTTGGTCCCAAAGGAAGTTTGACATTCTGCCCTTTGGTCTCCCCATGTTCTGGGGCTTAGGTGTGATTTTTCTACCCATTATTCTGGGCTAAACTGTCTGCATAGTTGTTGAGCTGAATGACTCTTAGGGGAATCAGGCCAAGCCTGCCTTTCCCTTGTGTACTTGATACCCTGTAAAAGGCAGTTCGCGCACTCTGAGCATACACAGGGTACAAATCTACTTGTTATAGTTTTGACATAAATCCTGAGGAGTAAGGTATTTCATCACAGGTGATATAAAAGGTCTCCACATGAAACCTTGGAAAAGAGGCTGCCCATTAGAGTTGTCCAGACTGACCCTGATAGACCAGACTCAGTGTAAGACTGAATCTGTGAGTAGGACTATAGTTTCTTCAAGACTCATTTTATTATTTCCTGCACCCTCTTCTAAAATAATTTTTCTAAATTTCTGATTTGCGGTCCTGTCACTATATTTAAACACCATCTTGTTTCTCTGTCTTCTCTGTCCAGTCTGTCTTGATGCTAGTTTACTACTTAATTATTAGCTAGTTTCTCACTGTGCTGCTCTTCCCAGGATATTGTGCGATGCTTGCGATATTCCCTTGTTACACCTCTGTGTGCGTGTGCGTGTTAACTGATGTCAAGTCACCTCTGACCTATGGGACCCTATGAATGAAAGTCCTCCAAAATGTCATTAACAGACTTGCTCAGGCTTAATTTGATCTAGTACCCACTTATTTGTGTTTTTGGCTGTCCATGATATCTGCAAAACTCTCCTCCAGCACCACATTTCAAATGAACCAATTTTCTTCCTGTCAGCTTTCTTCATTTTCCAACTTTCATATCCATACATAGTAATGGGGAATACCATAGTCTGGATTATCTTGATCTTAGTATTCAGAGAGACATCCTTATCTTTAAAGATCCTTTCTAGTTCCCTCACAGCTGCTCTTCCAAGTCTCAATCTTCTGATTTCTTGGCCGCAGTCTCCCTTCTGGTTGATGATTTGAGCTAAGGAATAGAAAACAATTTTAATTTCCTCATTGTTAACTTTAAAATACAGCTTTCCTTATGATGTACTCTGCATAGAGGTTGAACAGGTAGAGAGATAATATGCATCCTTGTCTGACAACCTTGCCAATTGGAAACCATTCTGTTTTCCCATATTGTGTCCATATTGCGGGTGCCTCTTGTCCAGAGTACAGGTTGCACATCAAAACAATCAGATGTTGTGGCACCCCCATTTCTTTTAAGACTCTCCGTAGCTTTTCATGATCCTCACAGTCAAAAGCTTTACTGTAATCTATAAAACACAGGCTGATTTTCTTCTGAAATTCCCTGGTATGTTCCATTAGCCATCATACATTCACAATGTGATCTCTGGTGCCTCTTCCTTTTCTGAATCCAGCTTGAACATCTGGCATTTCTTGTTCCATATATGATAAGAATCTTTGCTATAGAATTTTGAATATCACTTTGCTTGTGTGGAAAATTAATGGGATAGGCAGATAGTTGCTGCACTCTTTGGCGTCCCCCCTTTTTACATTATTATTTTTTATTTTTTAAAATAGAAAAGTGTACAAAAAAGAAAAGGGAAAGGGGACAAAAGGGAAAAAACCAAAAAACAGACCTGTGTGTTATAAGGGTTATCAAAGTACAGAGTACAAAAATCTTATAATGTTTGAAAAATATTAAAATAATATTTGAGAATTTTGAGATATATAATTTCAAATCAATAACACATTCAAAAGTCAAACCGATTACTACTCCTCATCTTAGGAAAATAGAAAAATCTCATTATTACCCTTATCTTTTCATTGCCTTATATATTTCTTAGCAGTATTTCAGTGCTGACTTCTTAACAATATTTTAATATTATCTATCATACATAGTTTTCTACTAATTATCTTAGTTCAACTAATTATCTTACATCAATCAAATTGAAAGACATGTCTATATATATACTATATATATAAATCTTTTCGTTATATAACATATTTATCCATTCTCCATTTCAGTTTGAAGCTTGAAACAAACAACATCTAGTTGATGTTACTCAGAACTTACAATCATATTCAGATTTACAGAACTGATATGTCTTATTCCTATATTCCTTTCCAGATATTACCTATTGTAAGCAAAGTAATTTCCCCATTTCTCTTAAAATACTTAATCGGTCTTCTGTTTATATAACTCATTAATTTTGCCATTTCCGCATATTGTGGCATTTTCTCTTTCCAGATTTCTCTTGTTGGGCATTGTTCTTCTTCTCCCTTTTTTTGTGTTATACCTGAACAGCTTCTTTATACTACCAGTATTTCAAAATTCTCAGACATATTTTACATCTTGAAATAGTCTCCTACTTGTCTTCCTATAAATGGCCAGTTGGTGTGCTGCACAGCTGTTTATCTCAGTTTCACCTTTGTCTCCTGAAGACTGGGGTGGCATGTCACGTTATTGTAGCTTTCACTAATCACTACAGCAGGTTGATGGTTGGAGGCTGAAATGTCTCAACATGTTAAGCGAAGAACAGAATCCTGAGGGGACATGAAGCAAGAGGAGGGCACAACCTACGGTGTTGCTCTGAGGAACATGTCAATGAGTGACTTTGGTGGTTCATGGAGTAGTATTGCTGAGGGAATTTGCAGAGTAAATGATGCCGCTTGCATTGTTCAGAGACAAAGCAGGGGTAAAATCAGGGCTTTTTTTCAGGGGGAACGCGGGGGAACAGAGTTTCCGAACCGCTTGAAAATGGTCACATGGCTGGTGGCCCCACCCCCTGATCTCTAGATAGAGGGGAGTTTAGATTGACCTCCGTGCCACTCAGCCATGTGACCATTTTCTCCAAGGGCAACCCACTGGGTTCCACCACCTCTTTTTCCAGAAAAAAAGCCCTGGGTAAAATTAGAATAAACACGTCTGGGGTGATGACTTCTTCTAAATACAGAATGCTCAGTTTTTTAAGTAAGTGCTGAAGGGGAGTTTATGTGGAAAGTGGTTTTATAAGCAAGTGTGCATTGCATTCCGAATCCTAACATGTGTAATTCATTTAGACAACCTTCAGTTTTTCCCTGTGTATATATAAAGCTTAAAATATTTATGGATATTAGAGCTATTTGTTCATTTTAAAACAATTTTGTATCACTTTTCTTCATCCAGAATGAATTCAAAGTGATTTGCAAATGAATTATTTTCTCCAAAAGTAGACCATAAGAACTATCAAAAAGAGTCCAGTAGCACCTTTAAGACTAACCAACTTTATTGTACCATAAGCTTTCGAGAATCACAGTTCTCTTCATCAGATGCATTCAATAGACATTCAATAGGCTTGGTCCCTTCCATTTGGAAAGATTAAGAACAAACAATGATGTGCTAAATAGATAACATAAGCTTACTGGTGGCTGCTGGAACCCATCTGGACTGAGTTTGTTTCTCCTCTGCTTTGTTTCTGCTGGTCATCAGAGGCACACAGATCCTTTGGTGTGAGCCAAAGGGCTTTTGGCCTGTAGCTCACTTGCATTAAGCAGATCAGTTCACCAGGACCAGTCTGGGACACGTCTGTTTCTTTGTTTTCATTTGCTTAAAATGTATTGTAATAATATTTTGGAACTTTCTGTAAGCTGCTTTGGGCAGAAGAAAAGGAGCATAGAAATGCCCAAATAAATAAGTGCAATAATAGTGTGGAGAATGATGCAGAAAATCCAGATGAACTATTTTGGAACCTCGTGAGATGGTGCCTTATATCTGTCTCATGGGAAAACTTAAGGGTGCCTTGATCTGAAAGACTGATAATAGAATCAGGCATGATTATATACCGCCTGGGATGGGCGGTATATAAATTGAATAAATAAATATAAATAAATAAATAAAATAGAACATGGTGTTTATTATCTCCCAAATGTGCAACCGAGTGCAGCATGGAAAAACGTGTATGTTTGTTGAATGCCAGCAAAATGATTTTTGTTCAGTTGTAAGCAAGGCAAGCAAGAGAAGTCACCGAAGACAGCAGTCAAGCCATGTCCCAGTTGTAGCAGATTAACAGAGTCAGCATAGCTTCTATTTGAATTATGCTGACTGCCATGAAAAGCAGCAGACTGGTAGTACAGTGACGTGAGCTGCCGGGGCGCCTTGCACAATGCACACACGTGGGCGATTGCAGAGCTGAGAGAGCCTGCAGGACTGTTCTCTTGCAGCTACCAAAGGGTAGATACTGCCGGTAAGGTCATAGGTGAGCCATTGTTTGCTGTGGGGTCTGCCTCTTTTCTTGTTCTGCTTGCTTACAATTACAGAGTGGCCTGCATGGATTAAGCGAAATCCACTCTGAATACCACAATAACTGTTTAAACAGAGTTTTCATAAGCACACTTTCCTCCCTAATATAGGAAGTCAAAGAGGGTGATCAGTAAACAGAGCAAAGCGATACAGTTGAGTCTGCGCGTGCACGCTGTATCCCAGTTAGAAATTCAGCACTTGTGAAATCTCCGTATGTCTTTCTAAAGAGTTCATTTTTGCTGTCTCTTTTAAATGCCAAGTAAAGGATAGGGTTTTCCTACTATTCCTGAGCATGAGAGGTGTGACCAAGAGAGCCTGTGAACGAAGTGACAAGAAATGGAAAAGCAGAAAGTCCTGCAGAGAAGATCAGAATGGCTGCTTGGATTCATACCAAGAAAGGCAATCCTTCAAAACTCTGTGCCCCCCCCCACGCCCCGTAAGACTAGTTGGATATTTAGAGATCAATGAAAGTAATATGAAACAACATTCTAGAGGTAAATCTGCTGGAAGGTAGATGCTACCCTCTTCTAAATGCTTATGAGATGGTTCTGCTTTTGTGTATTTATGGATATTAAATATATACAACTTGCACCTGCTTCTTTCTAAGGTTGCTTAAGATGTAGTCTTGGCCTGGAAGTACCATGCCAAAAATATAAGAGCCTATCTCGCCATGTTGCTCAGCAGGTTGGATGAGTAATATCTGCCATATCGGCTATTCAGCTGATATGCATGGTCTGAATTGCTGACCCTTAGCATGGTTTACAATGGACAACTAGATAAGAGCATTTTCTCCCGTTTCTGGGGCTGGTTGAAGTACATAACTGAGGTCAAGCAGGTTGGATTTCCAAGGAATTGCATTAGGGTGAATTGGAAAAGAAATTAATGTAATGTAAATGTAGGAAGAAAACAGAATAGGCTACTGGTCTATGGCGGGAAAGAGGAAGGAACCAGAGTCAATTATTTGGAAAGACTGCCTTTGCCTTTTCCTCAGAGGAGCTCAGAGTGCTCTACATAGTTCTTCCACTTCCAGGTGATCATCCCGGCAGTTTAAACTGCCTTCCAGATACTCAGTGAGCACCTTAAATTTGCAGCCCGTCAGTGGACACCTCAAGGGGTTTTCATATGGCTTTTATTGGCTGGCATGGATTTCCCTCCACTCACCTTCCTTTGTGTGTTCCTTAGACCCAAAGTGCATGTGATACCAGAACCTTTAGACACAGATCTGTTGAAGCCACATCAAGGGAAGGTGGGGGTGCAGTGTGGTGTCAGCCGCCGAAATGGTTCATGTAATGTCTTTTCCTGCCCTCTGGTTTTCTCCCCATAGCAGCTGCCTTTCTCCCAAGAACCTGGAAAGCTGCACAGGCCTGGGCCCTTTTCACACTGCTTACCTTCACTCGCAACGACGCGGAACATCACGCAAAAACCGCGGAAGATCGCGTTTTCTCACGCGAGATTTGTGCGACGTCGCACAAATCTCGCGTGAGAAAACGCGATCTTCCGCGGTTTTGGCACAATGTTCTGCGTCGTTACGAGTGAAGGTAAGCGGTGTGAAAAGGGCCCTGATGTGGAGGATGCCTCCTGATGGTGAGGAGCCAGGGCATTTTATCGGGCCTTTCCTTCCAGAGAGCTCAGGGCACAGTCGACATCGTTCTCCTTTTCTCCTGTTCTCCTCCCGTTGCTCAGATGAGGCTGAGAAGGAGTGACTGGCTCAAGTTATCCAGTGAGCTTTATGACCAAGTGTGGATTTCACCCCGAGTCCCTTAGATCCTTGTCTGATATTTTAACTATTACATGACACTGACGATCCTTGATTCTTGCCGTCATTGCTAGGTCAGGGCTCAACTAGCCTTCTTGTGTCCACCATGGTGATGAAATTCCCTCTGTTAACAAATGCTATGGAGGCCCTGATCCTTTTTGGGACTGGTGTAGTGGTTAAGAGCAGAGGGACTCTAATCAGGAGAACTGGGTTTGATTCCCCACTCCTCTACTTGTAGCCAGCTGGGTGACCTTGGGCCAGTTACAGCTTTTTCAGAACTCTCTCATCCCCACCTGCCTCACAGGGTGATTGTTGTGGGGATAATAATAATAATAACATACTTTGTAAACCACTCTGAGTGGACATTAAGTTGTCCTGAAGGGCGGTATATAAATTGAACATTGTTGTTGTTAAGCAAAGAAAAGCCATGAAAACTATCTAAGAGAAAAACATCAAAAGATCTATCAAAGTCTTCCCTTTTGGGGACTGTGGCATGGGGGGGCCTGTTCCCCCATACCATTTATAGAGCCCCCACCCGTGGTGTTTGGGTGCTTGAAAATGGCACACGGGCAGCAGAGCAGACACCCTTTCCCCCCACACCTTGGTCCCAATCAGGATTGGGTCTCTGTGGTATTTGTAAACAGAGGGAATTTCACCCCTAACTTGATGGAGGTGTCGCTGTGGTGAACTCAAAGTTGCTGTCATGTTTAGTTGAGCCCTCAGTATGAGAGGAGAGAAGGGAAAAAAGGAGACGTGAGGGGCATTAAGGGGGCACATGGGCTTTGGACCTTCTCGCTTCCTTCAAAAGATTTTCAGGGGTGTCATGGGGCTTGAACTTTGGAAGTGGCATGGAAACAGCAGAATTTATTTTTAGCTCTTTCCAAACTGATATTTTTGTGTGGGGGAGACTCACTAATTTCTGCATAGAACACTTGAAAGTTTTGTATAATGTTGCTGCTGTCAAAAAAGCAGCACTTCACAAGAGTGGTTTACATTTCTATTTTTACTGTTCTTAACTCTGTATTGTGTCGGCCTTTGGCCATATTCAATTAAACCTATCACTACTACTACATTTTTGCAGAAATGGAGATCAGCCTGCTCACAGTTTTAATACAGACCAATAAAAATAAAAGGGGAAAAGATGGGGGGGGGGGGAGCAAGAAACCTAAGCAAAGTCGACAGTATAGCTGTGCTGCAGATCTGATAAGATTTAATTGTTAATCATTCCATTGTATCCATCCAGAGCATTCAGTTGTCTTTATATGTGATAAATAATCAGATTCAGCAATGAGTCCTAAAACTTGTATTTTATGCAGTCCGACTATTATCGGTATTCCCTACCCGCTCCCGAGCGATCAGTTGACAGACCGGCTGGTTCTAACTACCAGCTGTGTGCCAAAGATGAGCTGAGATTATTATCTGTTTTTGTGGTTCAGTTACAGCTCACAGATGCCAGGACGTCTGTCTCGTCGGCTGGTGACGCTCACAGCGGCTGGCAGCGTGCAGCCAAACTGCGGTGTCACTGAGTTCCCCGTCTGTCTGTAGGCCTCGTAGTGTTAGAGAGCTGACATCAGTTGGGTCCAGTGAGAAGAGAGGACCAGGTGGTGTGTGTGTTTTATACAGTAGGCACATGCCTTTTTGTTGTTACCCATGCAACAATGCTGCAGTTGGCATAGCTTGGCCGCCTCAAAACCAATTAACTGGCGTAGCCTGGGGACAGATACTCAGTTCTCTTTCCTGTGGAGTGGAGACGGCCTGCCATGTGAAGAATTGCTGCTCCCACAATGTCTCAATTGGCTCGTAAACTACATCCAAGCAGGCTCATGGCAGAGAGCCCTCGCTCTTCCTCCCAGAAGGCATTTTATCAACAGCAATTGGGAGGAGGAGGTCGCTTCCTTGGTGTAGCGCTGTGGAAGAGAAATTCAGATGTCACTGAAAATGCTGAAGGGGTGAAAGGAACTGGATGCTTTTCGATACACGACATGGACGTGGATGTTTTTGTTACGGAGTGTCCATTCGACAGGGAATCACAGCCAATTGCCGGTCCCTGGTATTTTTTGCAAACATACTTGTAACATTCCCCGCATTACATTTTTGAGTATCCTTGTGCAGTATCTGACTGTGTGATGTCACCCTGAATGCGACCACAGTGAAACGAACTGGTGCTTTAGCTTGTTCTCACAGCCCAAAGGCGCCAACCATCTGTTGTAATAAACAGACTTTAAAGGGGCAAGTGGAGAGAGGAAATGGCCGAGGATGTGGGCAGCAGCGTGAGTGCAGGTGCCATCTTGACTGCTTAAAACAACTGAGCCAAGAGGGAAGGAGTCACTGTTCCACCTCTAGAGCATTTATGTGGAGATAAAATAGCGCCCAGTTCAAATCTGCAAGCTCTCTCGTAGCTTCCTCTTCAAGAATGAACCTTGAAAACCACAGAGTGAGAGTGAAATAGTAGTTCTTACTGGAGAGCAGGGCTTTTTTTCTGGGAAAAGAGGTGGTGGAACTCAGTGGGTTGCCCTCGGAGAAAATGGTCACATGGCTGGTGGCCCCGCCCCCTGATCTCCAGACAGAGGGGAGTTGAGATGGCCCTCCGCGCCGCTCGGCGGCGCGGAGGGCCATCTCAACTCCCCTCTGTCTGGAGATCAGGGGGCGGGGCCACCAGCCATGTGACCTTTTTCAAGAGGTTCTGGAACTCCGTTCCCCCGCGTTCCCCCTGAAAAAAAGCCCTGCTGCAGAGGAAGAAAAATAATCTTGGTGACACTGGACTGTATATTAGAAGCCCTTCTTTCACATACTGTCTTGCCTGCTCTCCTGGCAGTGTCTTTCCATGGTCTCAGGCAGAGGTATTTCCCATCATCTACTACCTGATCCTTTTAACTTGAGGAGCTGAGCATTGAACCTGGTACCTTCTGCTTGCAGCCCCTGAGCCGCTCCTGTGAAGAGAAGCATAAGCACGCTTTTGTGGTTTCCGAAGGCTTTGCCCAGGGAAGATGTGCACAGGACAGTTCTGCAGAACACCGACTGGTTGCCACCATCGTTAATAATAGGCGTGTCCACTGTATCACATCACCCGAGGCCAGGAGAATTCGGGCAACTTTCAAGAAACCGGCTTTTTTGTGGTTTGCGTATCAACCCTCTCTGGCCTGAATTCTTCCTTTCTTCCTTGTATTCCCGGTCATGTTTGATAAAAACTACTTAAGATCTATAAGTTAGAGGAGAGTAAAAAAGAAAGAAAGACACATGAGAGAAATGAATTTTACCCTTGAACAAATGTGAGGATTCTGTGTTACAACAGAAGAGAACCATAAAAATAGTAATTCCCTTCTCCTCTCTGAAAGAAATTGAAGTTTCCAAAAACCCAATTAGGTTGTCTGTGGTGAACACAGCTGCTGTTAATATGATGCGGGCTTCACCGGAAAACGCAAGAATACTGACTCAAGATGATATTAAAACTTCCTTGCCATTCTTTTCAGTAAAAAAGGATCCAGGTCACTTTTGGAAGCACACACTGTTGCTAGGAGAGGGATCTGTAGTCAGGACTCGCTTGGCTACAGCTGTGCTGGGAGGATTGCCATGGCAACCGTGCCCTTCTGTACCCTGCTTGGCTTGAAATCTATTCCCCAGCAGCTAGAGAAGGCAGTTGAGAAGAGGCCTCTGGGCACGCCAGTCCATCCTTGCTTGGAGCTCTGCGGCTACCTGGCATTTCTCTTCGCTTTGGATATCTTCACTCACTTGGCTGGGTGTCTTTCTCCCTCTGGTCTTCTGTTTGTGTACTTCCCCCCCCCCCGCCGCTGTTGACCTCTGACTTGTTATCAATTGTTTTCAGATGTTCTGCTTTTAGGAAAATCCTTTCCACACCAACCTGTCTGCTGAGGAACTGCTTCCTGTGACCCCCGATTCTGGAGAACAGTGTTCTGGGGCAAACACTCCAATTTTTTTTGGTTTCCATGTCTTTTCCCCAGTGGATCAGTTTAGACATTACACAAAACCCACACAAAACAACATGACCCTCACTGCTACAACCCCACCTCTTCCCCCTTCTCATGTAAGATGGTTATCTTCCATGCTTCTGAAGAAATGACATCTGACACAAAACTTATGCTGGGACATGTTCTTAGTCTTTAAGATGCTCCTCGTCTTCTGCTTTGATTTTTGCAGCAACAGACGAACACCGATGCCCCTTTAGAACGATTATCATGGTTTAAATGGACTTATTCGTGTAATTGTCTAATGTGGGCCATTCCACTAACTATGGTTAGTTTAGCGTCTGTCAAACCAGGATGTGAAACCATAGATTGATGTTAATTTATTAACTACATCGAGCCTTAACTCTGGTTTCTTGTGGTGCAAGAATGCAGATAACCTGGCTTGTTTCCTAGTGACCCCCTTGCTCACTTTCTGGCTATAGAGGTGCCCAACTGGAGCAAAAACAATTAAACCAGCGTTCGTTAGGCCAAACCAGAATTTGGCTGATCACCTACAAGCCAAACGTTGGTTTCACAGCTAACCATAGTTAAAATGGTTTCTGGTTTCACCTTGTGTGCGAACCAAGCTTCTGAAGCAACCTCTTAGACCATCAACACAACTTCCTTGTGACAGTGGAGTCAAAGCACAGTTCAAGATGAGCTTGTAAGTCGTTTGGAGCCAGTAAGAAGGTTGGACATCCCACTGTCGCCTCCCAAGGCAGCTTGGCCTTTAAAAAAAGAAAAAGATACAGAGGGCATTGTTTCGCTCATTAGTTTGTTCTGCTAGAACAATTGCTCCCATCTGCAGTACAGGGTTCATGTTTGTCCCATATAATGGCAATTGGCAAGGCTAGCCAGATGTTCTTTAACATACATTCATTGTAAAACTGACCCATGGAACTTTGAGAGTGGCTCAAGGTCGCCCAGTGATATCTGGGTGAGTCTGTGTCTCTCAGATCCTCACCCAGTACTATAACTGCTACACCACACTGTCACATATACATATTGGTTCTCAAAAGAATGGTTTAAGTGCACATATTCTTGTACCCTGTAAACAGCAGCCCATACATGGGCTTTCTCTGTGGTGGCCCCTACCCTGTGGAACAACCTGCCTGAGGAGGCCAGGACAGACCCCACGCTCCTGGTTTCTGAAAATGATGCAAAACCAAATTATTCAAAAGGCTTTTGTATTCTAGAGAGAAGCTCTCAGATGCCTCGCTAATGAGTTAAGGACCATAGACTTTACCACTATGTTGCCTTACGTTCTGTTGTCTTAAATATATGTTCCTATGAGCTACTTGTGCTTCATGTGGTCTAATGTCAGCCCTAAAATTGCTTATGTTCTGTTTCAACATTTCTTCAACTCTGTATTGGATTCATACAAATGCTGTGTCTTTGTAAACGTGTATTTATTCACCCTACGGCATTGTTTATGAAATTGTCCTTGATACTGACTGTACTGCTCTCACACTGTGTAATCTGCATTGAATCTCAGTGAGAAAGGTGGACCATATGTGACGTAAATAAAATAAAATAAATTCTGGGAGCTACAAATTGGGTGAAAATTCTGATACAAACTACAATTGGATGAGTAAGTAAGGGTGTGTGCGTGTGTGTGTGTGTACGTGTGTGTGTGTGAGAGAGAACATGCATTGTCTTGAACTTCTGGGCTGTTGAGCTTCGTTCTGTTTTAAGGACTGATCCTTTCCAATATCTTCTTAGTCAAGCAGCAGTGAGTCATAGTCATGACCTTCTGCAACAGAGGTCCATAGCAATAAAGAAATGGTATTTAGTACCCTTTTGAAACTAAAAAAAGGTGATGATTTATTGGCTGGTCTGTTGCAGCAGGGGTTCTCTGGGGATTGCTTGCAATTAGGGCCAAAGAGAATGTGTTTGAGGACCACGTCCCATTGTAGTCAAATGGCAAAATGTCTGCCGATGATTAGGGACTGGAAATTTAACAGTAGAGTTGGAAGAATCAATTTTGTCTTGAGCCTTTTTTGCTCACGTGAATGCTTCTCTTAGCAATGCTAGAGAAAATTGTGTAACAAAAGTCTACTGCGTGTTTCTATTAAACCATTTTTCTAGTGTGTAAAGCAGAACATCTCATGAGATGGCATATAATATAGCCTTGTTGCACATCAGGCCTTTCTTTGAAATATTTTGCTGTCAAGACCTGTAGATTGACCTCAGTATGGAGAGACTTTAGCAAGAAAATACCTGTTTCAGAGTTGTCGGACTATAGAAGATTGACTGTAGATAAAATAATTAACAACACAGAAAATCCTCCAGTTTGGGTGAGGTAGAATTTTTATGTGAAATGCCTATAGTCTAGGCGTGCCATTTATCCATGCTCAGTGGGTAGACCCCCTTCCTCAGCCCTGATCCTCCACCCTTGAGAAATTGAGGAAGTTACATTACAGGAATTTTCCCATGTCTCTCTGGCCTTTACTGTAGATATTAGGGGAAATTCCTAGAGCATCATCCTTCCCAAACTCTACTCTTCCCAAATTCCTAGAGCATCATCCTTCCCAAACTCAAATTCCTAGAGCGTTATCCTTCCCAAACTCTACCCTCCCTGGGCACCATCCTCTAAATCTCCCAGCACTTGCTAAAGGAGTACTGCCAACTGTACTGTAGGTTTTGTAAATGTTCATCTTGTGCATATTCAGCATTGTTATCCTAACTGGTGATTGCTGCTTTTTCATCAGTGATCTTCAGCCTTTCCAGACTGGGTGCCTACTGAGTTGCAAGCATGGGATAGGAAGTGATGTGCCCATAGAGTCACCTGACAGGAAGAGGGAAGTACAGACATAGGACCTCCCCAGAGTCAAGGCCAAATAACAAATCAAGAGAATCGGGACAGCAAAACAATCCAAGCACCAGTCACAGAGAGGAATGTGCCAAAGACCAGAATGCCATAAAGAAATCTTCTCTACCATAGAATGACCACTGTTATCTCAGCATGTTTGTAGAGAAGCAGAAGGTTCTCCACACATGTACACTAACGGCATGGGTCTTTCAGAAGGCAGCAAAAATAATGGTGGTTTGCCATTGTGTGCCTCTGCAGCCGTGGTCTTCCTTGGAGGTCTCCCATCAAATTAGTAATCATGGCTGACACTGTATTGTCGAAGGCTTTCACGGCCGGAGAACGATGGTTGTTGTGGGTTTTCCGGGCTGTATTGCCGTGGTCTTGGCATTGTAGTTCCTGACGTTTCGCCAGCAGCTGTGGCTGGCATCTTCAGAGGTGTAGCACCAAAAGACAGAGATCTCTCAGTGTCACCACTGACACTGAGAGATCTCTGTCTTTTGGTGCTACACCTCTGAAGATGCCAGCCACAGCTGCTGGCGAAACGTCAGGAACTACAATGCCAAGACCACGGCAATACAGCCCGGAAAACCCACAACAACCATGGCTGACACTGCTTAGCTTCTGAGATCTCATCATGAGATCAGGCTCACCTGGACTGTCCAGGTCAGGGCATGCCAATCTCTTAGGGCATCGGAAATAACCAAGTCAGCTATTCCTGGAAATTCACCAAAAGGAGAGGCTTAGGCAATGGCAAACCACCCCGTAACAAAAAGTCTGCCAAGAAAACGTCATAATGCGACGTCCCCCTATGGGTCAGTAATGACTCGGTGCTTGCACAGGGGACTACCTTTACCATTTTTTTCTTTACTGTAGGAAATTTTAATTACAATTGCTGAATAGTTTTGGCTCTGCTCGCAACAGAATGTGCATAATTTTTGTCTTGCGCTTGATGGTTTTGTTGCCCTTGTCCTACGTTTGTCATATTTGGGAGAAAGCCAGCTAAAGATCATTGTTGGCACAAGGCTGTGGAGACAATTTAAGTTGGAAAGTGCTTCATTTGATTCAAGGTTAATCTGTAACATCATAATTTTTATCTGTAGCATCTATAAAGGGGGAATGATATAATGGGGGCATCTTTAGGTGCCGGGTAAGTATGAATAATTTAACCATTGTAAAATGCCAGTGTGAGGAAGGGCAGGATGGGAGGCCCCTTTTGAAACAGATCTTTCCAACTCAATTGGCCAACACATTCATATTTAGGCAAATGAGAAGAAATTCAAATTTCATTTCTCTGTGACAGATGGACAGACAGGTGCTTGTCTGTAGCAGTAAAAAAGAGCAAGAGTCCAGTAGCACCTATAAGACTAACAAAATTTGTGGTAGCTGAAGAGGTGAGCTGTGGCTCATGAAAGCTCATATCCTACTACAATTTTTTTTCTATTTCTCTGTGAGTTCAGCAGCTGTGGAAAACGTGTGGGAGATATAGATCTCCAGTTGAAAAGAAAGATCTCCGGACAAAGCTATATGCAAAATGCTAGGAGCTTTCAAATTTCCATCCAGTAACTTTCATTTCCCCGCTGCATTGCTGGCATTTAACCATGACTTCTTTGCCATTTATGCCTAGCCCTTTTTTCCTTCTGTCCTTCAGTTGCCTTAGACTAGATTGTCAACCCCTCTTTAGGTACTTTGGGCCAAATTTCCCTCTGGGATTTTGTAGACGGGATTCCCACCACAGTCTGAGGCTGTATCCACACATCCTTGGATTTTTGTGCTGTTGTTTTTGTTATAGCAGTACTTTGTAACTGGATTGTCTTGTCTTGGGTTGCCAAGTCCCCTTATCCTCCCAGTGGGAAGGGGGACCTGGCACTGACCTTTGGGGATGTCTTTGCGCACGTGCTCCCAGGGCCACATAATGATATCACTTGATCGTGCAGGGTGGGAGCTGTCCCGTGCTTCGTAATGGGCCTAAATTGGCCCTCTGCTAGGTGCGGGAGGGGCTAGGAGCCTTAAAAAGAAAGGTTTAAAAGCCTTTTTAAAACTCTATCTATGATAGCATTATCTTTATTACATGCACGTTGCTCTCTTTTATGGTATTTCCCATCCCAATCCAGTCTGCTTCATGTATGTGCTTTGAGGGTGCTCATGTAGGGGCTCTTCCAGGGTAAAAAAGTTGAAATCTTGGCTCCGCATTTCAGCGGCTGAAACGCACACGCAGCACACAGGCGCTTGGTTCTTTCCAGATGGTGGGAGCAAGTCTGCTGTTCAGCCTGAGAAATGGATGGGCACTGCTTGCCCTTATGGAGGTTCTGCCACCACCCTTGAGATTAGTAGAGACGCTTCCAAAATTTTCATCCCAATTTCAATCCAGATTTTGGTGTTCTGAATTAACCTGGTTTGATTCCAGAGTGAGACAGATGCATTTGGAATCCACCATGATTGCTTTTTAAATTTTTTTTAAAAAAGTTTTGGATTTTGTGCCAGTTGCCACGAGATTCCGTTTCTTTACTTCCTTTCTCACCTTACTCAGTACCACCCTGTCTCTGTGTGTGCACTCATGAAACACTGTTAATCAGTCTTTTGTGATTTTATATTTATTTACTACATGTATACTCCACTTTTCTCCCCAACAGAGACCCAAAGTCGCTGACAACATTCTGCCCTTCTCCTGTTTATACTCACAACAACCCTGTGAGGTAGCTTAGATTGAGTATGTGTGACTGGCCCAAGGTCTCCCAACAGGCTTCCATGGAAGACTAGGGGTTTGGAACCAGATCTCCCAGATCCTAGTCTAACATTCTAACCACCAGGGCTTTTTTTCAGGGGGAACACGGGGGGAACGGAGTTCCGGAACCTCTTGAAAATGGTCACATGGCTGGTGGCCACGCCCCCTGATCTCCAGACAGAGGAGAGTTGAGATTGCCCTCCGCGCCGCAATCTCAACTCCCCTCTGTCTGGAGATCAGGGGGCAGGGCCACTAGCCATGTGACCATTTTCTCCAAGGGCAACCCACAGAGTGCCACCACCTCTTTTCACAGAAAAAAAGCCCAGCTAACTACTACACCATGCAGCTTTTTGTGTGGTGCTTTACCAGTGTATGGGACTATATACCTATCTCAGTAAAACAATGGAGAAAAAAGAACTTTAATATACTTGAAAATACAATCAGCATCAATGTTGCTTTGGTTTTTTTAGTGTTTTATTCATGCACACCTGTGTATCAGTGATGCGGAGCAGATGCAGGTGAACTGAAGGAAGTGAAAGCAAACTGTGTGTGTTCCAGTTTTGGTGTTAATGTTGGGAATTCTCCTAGGCCAATTCCAGACGACTAAGCTGAAGGCGCTGCATGCCGCCATGTTCCGGATCGCGACGGGGAAAACGCGAAAGATCGCGTTTTCTCGCATGAGTTTGGCGCAATGTTGCGCCAAACTCGCGCGAGAAAACTCGATATTTCGCATTTTCCCCATCGCGATCCGGAACATGGCGGCATGCAGCGCCTTCAGCTTAGTCGTCTGGAATCGGCCCTAGTTAAACCTGAATTCAGGTGGAGTGGAATGCGCAGATCCGTTTTTGAAAGATAACAAAATGGAATTAGGGGCAAGGGAGAGCCTGTCTCTGCCTAGCTGAGTATTTACAGTCAGAGTAAACCAGTAGTATCAGGGATGTTTTGGCAACAGGGAAGCCCACATTTTGCTTTTTATCTGGAAATGATTCGTGAGAAGCCAAGATTGCCTCTATCTTATTATTTATTATTGTTATTTATGTCATTTATAGTCTGCCTTTCTCCTGAGACTCAAGGTGGATTACACAGTGTGAGATTAGTACAGTCAGTGTCAAGGACATTTCCATAAACAATGCCATAGGGTAAATAAACACAATTTTACAAAGACACAGCATTAGTAAGAATCCAGTACAGAGTCAAAGAAATGTTGAAACAGAACACAAGCAATTTTAGGGCTGACATTAAACCACATGAAGCGCAAGCAGCTTATAGGAGCATATATTTAAGACAACAGATAGAACGTAAGGCAACATTGTGGTAAAGCTTTTGATACCAGAAAAGAAACCAGGGAGTCTTTTGTGCTACTGCTGGTGGGTCGTGTTCCTGTAGTGTAGCAGCAGATGCAGTAGTACTTTTAAATCATTAGAAGAAAACTCTTTCCAGGAGCATCCTGAGTTCGTACTTCTTGCAGGCTGCTTAATGTAAGCCTGAGATAAGATGATGGATTTGCAAGGGGGATTTCCTGATGTTTCTATCTTTATTTGTGGGAACCTGCCCATGGGGTCTTGGATGCATGGGAAAAAGGCTTGCTGTGGGACGAATGAAGAAGTCTCTTGGTTCTCTCTCTTCAGGGATGTCTAATGCAGATCCAAGCAGAGCATTCGTGGTGCCTTTCATCTTTCTATGTAGCTAACTTCCCTTCTCGTGCAGGCCTTCAAGTGCCCACTTTGTCAGGCATTTGGGCTTTCCAGTTGCATTTCCCTGTTAAAGTAATCCCAGAGGCCAACCTCTGTCAGTTTTCTTTGCAGGGCTAACCTTCGATGTGGCAAGCCATAGAAGGAGAAATTCCCTAGAATTCCAGCAGTCTTTCTCTGAACTGCAAGGAAACAATACCAGGAAGTTCTGAGCCCCAGCATAAGTCAAGCGCCCCATTCTGATCCTTTCAGGCACTTCATTTTTTACTCATCTCTCACCAACGCTTTACATTTGTAGACCTTGCACACAGTGTTTGGAACTCTTAATCTGGAAGGCTGAAAGGAGTTAGCAGAGGTGCTTTACTTTTGTTGGTAAAGGACATGGGAAAACCTCTAAGCAGTTCACCTTTGGAGACATTTCCTTGGCTTGTAGTTGGTGTTTCACCTCTTTTGATGCACCTGAAGTATCTGCACGCTCCGCCTTGTTGGCTTTCTTCCGTGCCCGTGGCCCTTTTCATTCATTTGCTACCACTCTTCTCTCATTTCTTTCTGGTGTTCCTTCTTGAAGCTGTATAACTGCTTTGGACATAAATGGACATTTCCAGTCATGGGAAATTAAACTCAATTGCTGGGACTGTCTAGTCCTGAAATATGAAATCCTGGGGAGACACCAAAAATGTGCTTCTAATTGTAATCAATGAAAGCAACTATCAGGCTGATTTTTCTCCTAAATCTAGTTTTTATTCCAATAATTTAAATGTTTTTAACGGAAAATTATCCACATCTAAGTTCATCTTTTGGAGGGGCCCCTGTATGATGCTTTCTGTCAGTTAGATCATGTGAAACTCTTACAGGCCCACTGCCCATCTGGTTAAGTTCCATGATACTCCAGTAGGCCACATGATTGCATTACAAGTATTTGTGTTGCAGCTAGAAATCCATTTGATGAGAGTGCCCAAAAACCTGCATTTTTAATCTGCCACTTTGGGGCAAATGCATTATGGTAATTAACAGTGATATTTGAGGCTATTAATCTTTGCTGACAGTTTTTCATTGCGCAGAACAATAGAAACGAAAATAAACATTTTTCAGTGTTTTAGTTTTGATTATAATTATACCAGGTTTGTAACAATGGAAATTCCTACTAATCAAAGAGCTGTCCTCAGGTAGGCACCTCTCATTAGCATTTTTTAAAAAAAACAATTCTATGTTACATTTAGAAATTGATATTAAAAACTTCTGTAACCGTGTACTTGATTGTAATTAAAACTGCCCCTAGGCAATAAATTTTGTTCTCTGCAAATATGACAGGTATAATTATTAAAAACTTTTGATAGTTCCTGTATTGCTAAATTTAATTTGGTGATAAAGCAGGCAGTGAAGATGGGCAACTTTTATGTGAAGATTTCTCTTCTTTGTTACTACATGTACATGCACACGAATTTCTTTTATCCTCTGTAACTCCTGCATTCATAAATCTCAGTATTTTGGAACACAAGCTGAGTCCGTCTGTCTGTTTAACCACTTCAGTTCCCATACTGCAGCGTTTTCCCCCTCAGCAACTGCACCAAATTTGCCTCCATAAATAGCCACTCTGGCCACGATGTGGTTTTTCCACACCTTTCCTGGGAGCGCTTTTTGAAAAATCCACTTTGTGGTCTGCTGTTTCCCTGTGCCCATTCTTTATTCCATTTTTGTAGAGGGTGGCAGGTTGTCATCATCCACCCCCCCCCTCCAAGTTCTCAACCTGAGAACCAGCCAGAACAGAGCTTCCCAAATATGACCCCCCCCCAAAAGCATTAAAAGGGAGGGGGGGTGGCATGTGGACCAAACACGAGAGGTGTGAATGGCCACATGCAAGCTAATTGGATGCCTTTTGGCTTGACTTCAGGGATAGTGAGGAATTATGTCCCTGGCACAGAAGGGGCTACAGAATTAGAATGGTAAGATATTGCTTCTGCTGTTTTGTAAATGTGCATAAAAATTGTGCACATAGAGCACATTGTTTGCAGCATCATTTCAACTATAGCTCAACAATTAAAATGATATGGATTTAAATGTTTATTTTACTATCTTGAACATTTCTAATGAGTCTTTACTGGAACATTTTGCATGTTGACATTCACACAAGCATGTCATGATTCATGTTCTCTTATCCAGAGGAATTAGCAGTTAGTCTGTAGTTGCAAAATAGTAAAGAGTCCAGTAGCACCTTTAAGACTAACCAACTGATTTGTAGCATAAGCTTTGGAGAACCCCAGCTCTCATCGTCAGATGCATGGCATCTGACGTCCCATTCATCTGATGAAGAGAGCTGTGCTTCTTGAAAGCTTATGCTACAAATCAGTTGGTTAGTCTTACAGGTGCTACTGGACTCTTTCCTATGTTCTCTTATGGCAGGTTTGTTTTTATTTTTTACATAGTAAGGCCTGTGTTGCTTGGGGAACATTATTGTCTGGGGATCAGCTCTTTCTTGCACAGGGAACAGGTCTTTCAGAGATGACTGCACAGAACAAAGTTTGTGCAGAGCTTGATGATCACGGAGGTTACCATGTGGCAGCACAAAGTCTCCTTGGACAAGTGATTGGAGTGAGTCTCCTGTACTGTGTAAGATATAAACATGGGGATCTTGTCTCTCTCAGACAGCTTCCTTCCCCAAATAATTTTCTGGCAGAGGAAGCCAACAGATGTACTGTGCTTGAGCAGGAAGACTCAGTGAGGAATTGGGACTTACTGTGTTACATAACCTTTCCCTTTCAATTTTGGCTTGCCTTGGTTGTTATGGCCATGTTTCCTTTTTCTGTTCTGTCATCAGGTCGTAGTGACTCATGAATGCTCAGCCCACAATAAAGTACCAAACAGACTTGTGCTGCTATATTCAGCAACTGTTCCCTGAGCGCATTGAGTCATGCTCATGGAGAACAATAGCTTTTTTATCTGGGCTTGGAAAGGTTTTGCACACTTGGGCTGTTTGTGGACTGCACGGTTCAAATGACCTGAGCGTGTCCTTGCTGCTCCATTCTGCTTCACGCAGCAGTGGACCGTGTGGCCAGGGCTGAGCACATGACCGTGAGAAACATGAACCTAACGGTCCTCTGCCTTGCCAGCAAGGTGGTGGTTGGCTGGAAAAGACGTCTGCAGATTTTTCCCTCAGCGTGGTGGCAGAAATCATGCCGGGAGCAGAGCATATAGGAAGATTATATAACAGGAAAGGCTATTCCTATATGTGTACACGTGTGTGTGTGTGTGTGTGTGTGTGTGTGCGTGAGTGTGTGTGTGTGTGTGTGTGAGAGAGAGAGAGAGAGAGAGAGAGAGATTATGAGGCAAGTCTCCTTGGCATTTCTGGTGTTTTGGGAAACCATTTTCATTCGTTCTAGATCTCTCCAAATTCATAATGATTCACATAAAAACCTAAAAAGAAAGAAAGAAATGCAATTAAACAGCTGGCAGTGTATGTTGTGTGTTTGCAAAATGCTAGAGGCAGGGTAGCTTGGAATTTTAGAAGCTGGTTGCATGGTTTTTAAAGCTGTGTAGTGTTTAATTATCACTGCATAATCTTATCCTTGAAGTTTTTAGCTGGGTGGACTGATATATACATACTCTAAATAAATTTTAAGAAATTCTCATCTGAAAGCAACTTCCCGCCACCATAAATGTATCTGCATGAATAAGTACGACTCACAGATATTCCTAGAGCAAGATTTGAGTCCCGTAGCCTCTCAAGGACCCACAAGACTTCCAGGGAGCTTTGATTCTTGAAAATGTTGGTCTTTGAGGTGCTACTGGGCTCGGAACTTGTTCTCGTACTGCAGGCCAACACAGCTACCCACCGGATGCAGGTATTACTAATACTGATTAAATAAAAATAAACAATTTTAATTCATTCTTAAAATAGAAATTATGATCATTGAGAATTATGATAATTAAGAGTAACTCTTGACTTTACATTTCCAACCGATATTACGGGTGAGGCCAGTGAAACCTAAGACTTTGTGGCTGTCTCAGCATAAAACCCGGCTTTGCTTTTGTACGGGGCTTAGTTATTACAAGGCTCTGATACATTATTTAACTGTATGCTGTGTTCAGTTCAGCAGGGAAGCCTTTTCTCCCTGCAGTTCTGTTGAGACCTATTTGTGTCAAGTGACTGTTTTGCAGTGACATGGACATCTTTCCGGATTCCTTGCTGCTTCTGTGCACCTTCCGAGGAGCTCATTTTCCTAATTGCCTCAGTGCTTACAGAAAACTAGCTTCCGCTAAGTTATTTGTTCTCTAATGAGCAGCGTGCTCGTGCGAGTATAGCATCATAGACTGCCGCTCTGTTGGCTATCATTTTGTCAATGGCAAAATTACTGGGAGCTTGACTCTTATTGACTTTACTCTGTTACCAGCAGCTCCTGTGCTTTATGAGAAGGCTGCTCTGTTGGTGTGGCTGAATGGGGAAGTGTCTTGCATAAGTCTTTGGACTTGTGTCCAAAGTATTTTTTAAACTGAGAAAATTGGTCAATGGGCTTTTGAAAGCCCAAGGAAGCAATCTAAAAGAATATTCTGCTTATTACCATATTTATTGAAAGGAGGGCAGCCTTGAATGTAAGATGACCACCTAAAAAAAGCTATACTCCATTTTTTAAAACTAAGCCTAACTGTAACTTGGATGTGAACGTAAGACATCTCTCCCTACCCTTGATGGCATACAAAAAATGAAATCTTGCATCGGAGTTAATACTGTGTGAAACTGTTTTATGGCACTGAAATGCCATTTACACATTACATTTTCATAGAATCATAGAGTTGGAAGGGGTCATACAGTCCATCTAGTCCAACCCCCTGCCCAGTGCAGGATCAGCCTAAAGCATCTCTGACAAATATTCATCCAGCTTCACATTTTATTGGAAGTGGATGAAAGCAGAAGCTTGGACCTGGGCAGGTGACAAAGATGTCACTGTTAACTTTTCAAAAAGACACTAAAATCATGAAATCCTTTACATCAGTTCCCTTCAGAGTCGCTCGTTCTTCTGTTTCTGGTTGCTATATTGAGGAGTGAAGAAATGACCCTGGCAATTGACACGATCCCTTTCTCGGGTCTAAGATCCAAGACAGCCCCTTGATATCCTGGAGAGCTCTGGATGATGAAAAGGCAGGGGAGACAGCCAGAGCCCCAGTGGAGAATGACTCGGGATGAATCTGACAAGGCTCAGGCTAGAGCTCTGTTTAAACCCTGCGCTGTGGCAGTGATAGGGTTGAGGAAAGGATATTTGTCATGTCTGTCACCCATCCATGACATTATTTTCGGCTGATGTGTTGCTATGGACCGTTGTTCTGTGCCGAACCATAGTTCTATGCTGTGCCCTGATATCATATTGCTGGTGCCATAACTTGCCTTGTATTCACAGGCCTGCTGTATACGGAGTGTCTTATCTCTTGTGCTTTGAAGTTCAGTGTCTCTTATCTTGCAAACCTGCTAGTTCTCAGGGGGAAGAAGAATACCACGTTTCATTCTTAATCTCTCCTGTCTAGACGAAACATGTAAACTATTTAGGGAGTTCTCAGGACTTTGCGCCAAAAGTCCTGAGACAGTGATGTTTTCCTGTTGGGAGGGGGGATGAGTATTTGGGACCTGTATGAGCCAGAGTTTTACAGATCTTGTTATTCCTGTCAACTTCTGATCAACCCATGGACATATCTGTGAACATGAATTGATTCCTTGAATAAAGCCTTTTCAACCAGGACCATGGAGTGCTTGCTGTGAGGGTACAGGGATCTCTTTGCCATAGCCTGTCATCCTTAGATCTGACAATATTTCTCTGCCACTACTGCAGCCACACAGTGTAAACCTGCGGAGCTCTTCTGGATGGCCAGTTTGAGCCTACAGGAGAAGTTCTGCTCTGTCGTCATTTTACGAACTACTTCGTAAATAAAATCTTTTTCATGGGCTCTGACTTGATCTCTATATTAGCAGTGACAGAATTGGATGGAGCCCAGGGTGCCAGTTTGTCCAGTTCTATGGGATACCTTTCAGCTTGTCTAGTCTGATGATGTTGTCGGGATTCTTGGAAATTTGAGACCTACCACATGCTTGTATGACCCTTGCCTCTCCTGATTGCTTAAATCTATTGTGGAGGGGGGGCAGATTGGGTCCAGGAGAGAGTAGACGCTTCCCTGAATGAGGGGGTGGTTATCCCTGCCTTAAAGTAGACACTGGTACGTCTACTCCTCAAGAAACCTATTCTGGACCTTGGAGAGTTGAATAAATGAGTCTGAGATGTTTGAATGAGCGGTGTGGGCAACTTCAGGGATTGCATAATAAAGTAGATTGGTTGGATCATTTAGAATCTGATTTCAGGCCTGGTCATAGGACTGAAATTAACAACAACAACAACAACAACAACAACAATTGCACTTACATACTGCTCTTCTAGACAGATTAGTGCTCCACTCAGAGCAGTGAACAAAGTCAGTGTTGATTGGGGTTGGGGCTGAGAGGAGCAGCTGACCCAAGGCCACCTGCTGAGCTCATGGCGGTAGTGGCAGTCAAACCAGCAGATTGATAACCCAGCCGTTTAACCGCTGGACTAATGCAGAAACCGCCTTGGTTGCCGTGGTGCAGGTTCATAGGGTGAGGGTGCTGCTGGAACTAGGCTTCCTGTTGGATAAATAGGTGGCAGTGGCGGCCAGGGGTGCTTTTCACCAGCTCCGGCACTTCATAGGAGGGAAAGCTCTTAACCACTGTGGTGCATGAACTGGTAACGTCCAGATTAGATTACGGCAATGTGGTCTACGTGGGGCTGCTCTTGAAGATTGCCTGGAAGCTACAGTTGGTACAGAACACTGAGTGGAGTGGGTTGTAGGGACCATATCATGCCAGTTCCATCTACACTGGCTCCCAGTTTGCTTCCAGGCCCAGTTCAGGGTGCTGGTATTGACCTTCAAAGACCTATCTGGCTTGGGGCCAGCGTACCTTAAAGGACCTGCCCATCCACCCCAATCAGTGGTTGTGGTATGTGATTTGGACTGGAGCTGTAGCATCGGGACTTTGGGGCTTTCTCTTCCATTTCCTTAAGCTGCTATGAGACCAAGAAGGGAAATACAACCCCCTACTGAGTCTGATAGCAACTGGGGGGAAGGGTTTCTCCCAAGGAAGCAATGTAGAAGGGAATGCTTTTGGCTGTGAGGTCACTTATATATCGGTTCTGGTGCCGTTACCCATCTTTTTGGAAAACCTGAAGCCCTTGACCTCCTTCCCTTTCAGGATTTCCTGAGAGTCGAACGAAATGCATGCACTTGATCCCCTTTCATTCTTTCCTCACCTCTGTCCTTGGCTCCAGTTGTGAACATCCAGACAAGACCGCCCAGGGGGTCTTGGCTATTCTTTATGCAATTCTAGCCTACCTGAAATATTTTCTCCTTCTCGTCTAGCCACACATGTATGCACTCACAGTTAGGAATATTGCATTTGAAATCTGACTTAATCAAATTGCACTTCCCAACCTTCCCCCCGTTGCGCGTTGGGAAATGCTGCCTGTGGTTAAGATTATGGCACGTCTGTGTGTGGAACACCCCCTTCTGTTTTAATCATTACTAACGCAGCACTACTGTAAGGGAAGAAGCATAGACAACCCCCCACACACACACTCACAAAAGAACATGAAAAAGACAACAAAATGTTATGGCATCACAGTCTATGGTGGTTGCTTAGCTGTAGATGTGTAAAGACGTTACTGTCATGCTTAGTTTTTCTGAAATGAAATATTAGCAAAGTTTGATGTCTTGTAATACAGAGGATAGTAACCTTCAAGGGAAAATCTCTAATGTGTGGAACATAATTACTGGTTCTCTTGGTTCGTGTAATGCCTTGCCCTCTCTTTCTGTTCTCTTGCCCTTTACTAGAGAAATATATACATGGATACACAGACACAGACCGTTTCCCATGGAAAATGTTCCTGGAGAATTTATTGTTTTGCCAAATCACTGTGGATAACTCAGCCCATGTGAGAATCACATCTCCGAATGGAGCTCCTGCCTGTTTCACTCTCAAGGTCTAAATAATTAATTTGATTCCCGGGTTTTTGGGGAATTCAGCTGGAGAAACTGGATTACGCTCACAAATACAGGGGAAACTATTTGGGTTGAAGTAACTTGTTGTAAGTGAACAACTATAGCATTTTTTACACTATTTCCAAATGAAAAGGGAACCCAGTGCGAGTTTTGTTCCCATGCCCAGCTGGTATGAAATTTTCCAACAGTGTTTGTTTCCATATGGAAGTTTTGCACTACCCTGGCTTCCTCACTGAATCTCAGTCTTCAAGATGACCTTCAATTTGTCCTGTTTCTGTGCCCCCCACCCTCACTTTGCGGCAGTCTTTCCCAGGCCTGAGCTTATTTCATATGGAGATGATCTTCCACGTTCACAGTGGCGGCAGAACAGCTACACAGAAGGGTTCCCTGCACTTTCCTTGCCTAAGCCCTCCATGGTTGCCATTCCCCCTTGCCACTGGAGGGCTTTTTCAGGCATAAAAAAATTGCCAATGCCTTTAGTACTGTCGGACAGTGCTAGAGATGTAAAGGCCCATAAAAAAAACCTGGGGAAATTCAGGAAAAAATCTGAGGCCTTTTCCCAACTTTTCCAATAGAAAATTTGGAAAAATTGGGGGAATAATGGAAATTTTTGCGGGAGCCTACGCTTTTTTTATTTTTTAGAATGAATAAAATGCTGCTTAAAGCAAGGTTTTACACAGGGCTTTTTTTCTGGGAAAAGAGGTGGTGGAACTCAGTGGGTTGCCCTCGGAGAAAATGGTCACATGGCTGGTGGCCCCGCCCCCTGATCTCCAGACAGAGGGGAGTCTGGAGTTCAGGGGGCGGGGCCACCAGCCATGTGACCATTTTGAAGAGGTTCCGGAACCCCGATCCACCACGTTCCCACTGAAAAAAAGCCCTGGTTTTACATATTCAGAGTGAAGCCTGAAAAAAGTCCTCAGAGTTTTTTAGTTTTTCTAATGGAAAATTGGGCAGTTTGGGAAAGAAGTGAAAAAAAAAAAGATCCTCTTTCGAAATTTCTTTTGAGTGAGAAAAATCTTGGTTTACAGAGGGTCTGATTTGATGATACATTAAATGTGAGTTGGGTTGGAGGAAACCCCAACCGAGCTTGCGTTTCACATGTGAACAAATATATGGCGGCAGGAGGAGCATCAATATTCCTTCCCTTCTACCCTGCATGACTTCACTAGCAAAGCAAACAAATAGCCCCGCTCCTTTTGTCAGTGAAAGCACAGAGGGTGGAAGGGAGCTCTGCTTTTTGTGTGTTTAAGATGTGAGAGAGCCGAAAAGAGAGATCTATTCCCCTTGGCTCCAAATAGCAGTGTCTCTTATAGTTCTTTCAGGCAGCAATATTTGTGCCTTAAATTACCCAAGATTGTCATCGGGTGATAATCCTGCACAGTTAAGTATCTGGAGAGAATTCCAGGTATTAGCTTTCCTACCCATTCAGTGGAGCTATGAAAGACATTTGTGGGTCATGAGTCAACTCCATGCTAACAGTAAGCCTGCTAACAGAAGAAGCCAGCCAGGAGAAGCAGCCTCTCAGGAGGCCAATATACGCATTGCAGAGCACACAGGTTGTGTTGGGGAGAGGTCCTCTCCTTGTGTTATAGTCAGTTGTGGGTTCTTCTCAGTTCCCAGGTGCAGGGGTGTGATTTGGATTGACTTAAGTCTTTGTTCTTGTACCATTTCCCTGACCTCAAGTAGCCCTCTATTTGACCCAGAGCTCCGTGAGACACGTGTGGATTTCCCTAAAGGGCCAAATAGTGCCCCCCCCCCCAAGACCACTTCAGAAAAGAAAATGACTCAGGGTAAGAGGCTGAAGCCGCTTCTCCACATGTACCATTGTAACAATCTGAATAGGGCACACTATTGTGTCCCTTGGTAGCCGGGTAGTGTCTTGGGAAGCAGTTTACCTAACCAGTAAATCTGCCCAGAAGGGTGTTTTGAGCAATCTGAAAATCTACATTTATGTCCTCGTTTTCCCCAACGTGCCCACAGGCTCACTCCTCCCCTTTCTTTCATTCTCTTCTGTGGTAGCCAGTCAAGTATGGTTGCTCATCAACTTTGTAAAAGGCATTTATTTTCCAGGTCCCTGTGGTGTGTAACACCTCCAATCCATTAATTCTATCCACGAAACTATCAGCAGTGAAACAAATAAGGTTGGGATCAATGTTTTTAATCTCTCCGGCACCCACACGTTACCTGCTTGGTCCAGCACTACTCCGTATTTCTTGACTTCTGCAATTCAATGCATGATTTTTAAAATGTGTTGTGCTAAAATTCTTTCTGAAGCCTTTGTCAAGGAAGTCTGCCTTCTCTTAAGTAAAAGTGGTTTATATATGTTGTACATTCATCTGATATTTCCATTTTTTTTAATAATCCAGGAAACTTTGAGAGAGAATGGTAGCGATGAACTGTGCTCTAATTCCCTCTGTTGTAGAAGACCCCATTGTCTGCGTTTGAAAACCAAATGTGGTTTTGTAGTGATAAAATCCACTCTACTCATCTCCGGAGCCACTTCCTTTTAGCCATCCCTAGGACTTTTTTTAAAGTCTTAATTTATGCTGGTCAATCTGTATCAGCTGCTTGTAGTTATCCAGTGGTAGTTCATGTAAGGTGCAACCTTCTCTGTGTAACCAAAAGTACTCTTTCATCAATATAACTAATTCTCAACATGGCCCCTGCCCCCTATGGCTACTTAAATCCAGAGATTAGAGTCATAAATGAAAAGATTTGCAGTAAAAATCTGAAATCATAAAAAGGTGTTTTTTTAAAAAAAATTCCTGCAAAATAATAAAAGCAGTACCTTTACCATTAAGAAATGAATGCCCTTTGAGGTTTTGGTGGCCATTATGGAGGTTGCTAGGCAACCATATAATTTTAAACCTTCAAACCTCATCTTCTCTGAGTTAAAGGGAGGGGAGGGATAGTTCAAGGGCAATCTGAGCTTCCCAATCTACCACTGCTCCCTTCTCTCCCTCCTGACTTGGAGGAGGGATTTATTGGAGTCATTCCCAGCAACAACCACCAGGTAACTTGCTGCCATGAAATCTGTACAACTCACTCCCCTGCAGCAGTGGATACCAGACAACTTGATGCCTCACAGCTTGGATGGGCCCAGTGGCAGCCTACATACAACATGCATGACTTGGCTGGGCCCAGCAGTGACCACCTCCCAATTCACTTGCGTGACTTACTACTGTATGACTTGTGCAATTTGGCCAGACTTTTCCCAGGGGGAGGGTGCCAAGGGAAGGAGAGGCAGTGTGGTATAGTGGTTAGGCTATGGGAGGATCAGGTAGGTTCAATTCCCCACTCTGCTTTGGAAGCTTGCTTGGTAACCTTGGGCCAATCATTCCCTCAGCCTGATCTACATAACAGGGTTGTTGTGAGAATAAAATGGAGGATAAGAGAATGATGTCAACTGCTTTGGTTCTTTATTGCGGAGAAAGGTGGGGTATAAATGAAGTAAACAAATAATAAATAAAGCTGAAGACTGGGGGGGGGTTGTGTTGCTGAGTAGGAAGGAGAGAAGGAAGCAGGAAAGGGGAGAAGTTATAAAGGTTGCCAGGAGAAAGCAAAGAGGAAATAGTACAGGGAGGGGGATACAGGCAAAAGTGACCCCCCCCACACACACACACCAGTCCTTGAAGGTTTCCCACTTGTTGCTCAATAGTTCCAGGGATTACCTGGAATTATTCCAGTTAAGCCTCCCAGTGCACAGATCCTAGGCTAGTACGTTGACTAGTGGGTTTGCCGTAAAGGGGCTAATAGTCTTTTGGTGACTGGGCTGTCTGAGTGCCGTCCACGTGTCCTTGGCCGAGTAGTGGAAGATGAAGTTTCTTTATCATGACATCTGTGTAGGGAGTCCTATGGTGATGCAAAGTGTGTTTGAGAGGCCAAGGCCGGGCTTTTTTTCAGCAGGAATGTGGTGGAACGGAGTTCCGGAACCCCTTGAAAATGATCACATGGCTGGTGGCCCCACCCCCTGATCTCCAGACAGAGGGGAGTTGAGGGCAATCTCAACTCCCCTCTGTCTGGAGATCAGGGGGCGGGGCCACCAGCCATGTGACCATTTTCTTCAAGGGCAACCCACTGAGTTCCACCACCTCTTTCCCCAGAAAAGAAGCCCTGGGCAAAGGTATCCTATGCCTGTTATAGAGCAGATCTGCAGAGGTGGCATACTAAATATTCTGAATAAATGATATGTCAGTTGGGGGGTGGGTGGGTGGAGAGGACCCGTCCAGGTCCTGCTACTAAAGTGCAATCTTTTCCAGCTTGCTTGTAAACTGTCTTCCCCTTCTTCCATATTGCACATTCTTGGCTTCCTCTTAAATTGTGCAATACAGAGCATTGTCTGGAAGCTTACGTAACCTTATTGGAGTAGAGAAGGTTCTGGTCTGGGTTTGTGCCTGGGGGAGAGAGACTGCTTGGGAATCCTATCTATACCACCTTGAGTTCTGCAATGAAAAGGGGGTTGCCAAGTTCCAGGTGGGGCCCAGAGATCTGGAAAACAATGATTTCCAGCCAATAGAGGTCAGTTCCGCTGGAGAAAATGGTTGTGCTGAAGGGTGGATTGTGTGGCATTATACCTGCTAAGGTCCATCCCCTCCCCAACCCCCACCTTTTCCAGCCTGCACCCCCAAATCTCCAGCAGTATCAGAGTCTGGAGTTGGCAACCCTAGACAGAAAAAAAATGGGAAGCGATCCAGTTTGTTTGAGCCAGCTGCCCCCCCCCCCCCCCCGATATGTCTCTCTTTCTATCTGTGGCATACTAGAGTGTTTGGAGAATTGGAGAGATTAGAGGCCAGTGCCCTGTGAAACCATTTTGCACAGTCATTGCCAGAAAATAGCAGATGCTTTTTTAAAAACAAAATGAAGAGACTCCCAATAGGGTTTGATGCTGTGGGAGAGATTCCCCCTGATAAGGCTGTAAAATTGCAGCTGTCTGTAGGCTGTAGAAAACAGTTGGTCTGTAATCAGTTAAAGAGGCTGAAGTGTTGCTTGCGGAAGGTAATTGCAGGTTCTCAATGAAAATAGCAGCTTTGAGGCTTGCTGGATAGTACTTGTCACACCAGAGAGAACGGGAAAAGCAGAAGTGGGTCATGAGGTCTCTGCAGAAAGGGCCCGTCCTGAGTTAATGATAGGGCACTTCCTAGGAGGCCTTGGGAAGCAACTTGATTTGGGAGGAGCTGCGACTCTGTGTGTGTTTGTGAGAGAGAGAGAACAGCTGGGCTATCTGTTTAAGAAAAACCATAAAATAAAAAGGGAAGTGGGAAATCTGTTTCAATGTTTAAATAGAACAGAAGACTATGTTGGCACTGGGGCTTTTTTTTTTAAAGGGAGTAATTGATTTACAGAGATCTTTTTGGGAAACAGCCAAATGTATTCTTCAGTGGCTGTTGGAAAACTGCTATTATGGAGCAAAGCAGTTCCTATGCGGACTTTGATGTTGGTTCAAAAAAGCAAACCAGGTTTACTCTGCAGATTAATTGGCCATAAACGATGGGAAATGTTGTTGACTTGAGTAGTGTGTGGACATATTAACACCAGCAAAAATCTTGCATAGTTTGTGAGAATATTGATGTTCATTCAGTAACTTTTTGTGGTGGTATTTTTTGCAGTTAGTGGCTGTTCACATAGCAAGGAAGGAACAGGGGTACCTAATCTGCCCATACTGTTGCATGGGTAAAGAAAGACTAACTTCCTTTGGTCTGTTGCCTAAGCTCCTTTTCCCTCTTCAGCCGAGTTCTTGTGCTGCACTGGAAGAAAAATCAAAAAGAGTCCAGTAGCACCTTTAAGACTAACCAATTTTATTGTAGCATAAGCTTTCGAGAATCAAGTTCTCTTCGTCAGATGCCTGATACAGAGACTGGTCAAATATAGAAGAGGAGGGGGGAGGAGGGGAGGAGAGAGAAGAGAGAAGATGCAGTTGGGGGGGGGGGGAGAGGGAGGATGCAACCAAAACATTCCTTTGCTAGTAAACGTAAACATCTCCTTTTGGTATGGGGATCAGTTGACAGGCTTCAAAGGAGTTTGCCGTGTTAGTTTGTATCAGCAAAACAGCTAGACCATCCAATTCCAATGCAGTATAAGCCTTCGATAACCACAGCTCTCCCCGTCAGATGCATCTGGAAGAAAAGATGCATCTGGAAGAAAAGTGTCTAGAATAATGAGCCATGGGATTTGAAAAGGTGAGTTGAGGCTGAGAGCATTTCTTCTCTTGCCCATGTGCCTGGGTCATCACCTACTCCTTGTCTGCCTTAGTGGGAAAGACAGACTGTAAATAACATAAAAATATGTGTGTGTGTGAGCAGGGGAGGCGTGTTCCTTTGGCTTACCTTGAGTAGTACAAATGCAGGTCTCTTCAGCTTTCCATTGGTTTTCCAGTGAAGCGTGGTCAAAGCAATACAATGTCACCACAATCATCCTCCGTGCACCAGCATATTTCACAGTCAACATGTTGGTCTAATGTAATTAGGGATGTGCAGTGTAGTTCAGTATTCCCTTTCGACTAAATTTCTGCTGATTTGGTGGAATCTGGGAATGCCAAATCAAAATAGCGAATATTGAATCTGATTTGATATTCGCTATTTTGATTTGGTATTTCCAGATTCTACCGAATCAGCAGAAATTTGGTATTCCAAACTAAATTTTATTCTGTCAAAAGTGGGGCGTACAATGTCCTTAAAGATCTCTGCCTTCCCAACGAACATCACTTCCATCCTGTCTGGGTTTAATTTCAATTTGTTTGTTTTCAGCCATTTGACTACTGCTGTCAGGCAGTGATCCAAGATACGTCTTGCATTTAGTGAGTTTCTCCTTAGCACACCTAAACATAGTAGAGAAGTTGATGATTCATTTCATTACTGGGTAGGCTTAAAGAGTGCAAAATGGAATTGAGTCCCTTGCAATAGAGAGGGCAGCTTGAGAAAACAGCATGTCTTGTCCCTGAAGTCAGATTATTTTGTGGCATTTGTGCAAAGGGGACTTGTGGGAAAAGTCCGTTTCTGTAGGTACATCCAACTGTCTTGTAGCTACAAATAATCAGATGGCAGTACATTTGCACACAAGGTGATTCATTCAACAAGTTTTATAATAGGTTTTAACAGATTTCATATTTTGTGCACAAATCGTCAATGGGCACCTGTGCATTCCGAGTATGGAGCACAGATGTTCGAGTCACAGGCCAAAGATGGAAAAGTACATTCTGTGTGACACGCCAGCCTGTACTGGAACAAAAATAAAAGGCGGTAATAATGTGCTGCCACCCTCCGTTCTTCCGGTTCTTTTTGTACATGAGTTCTTGGAGGGCACAAGAAAAGGCATCTAAAAATATCAATTGGCACTAAAAGCTTTATGGGGTCTAACAAGATGAAGAAAAGCTAACGGGTTTGTCTTTAGATGTATGTATATTCCTGCTTAATTATATTGGTTTTAAGAAATATTCTGCTGAAACTCTTCCAAAGGAGGTGAGCCGTGCAAGTCCAAAATTAGAAGCAAACCAAATACACTGTGCTAATTTAAGAGAGATTTCCTTTTTATGAAAGGTCAGTTTCATGGCAGATGGGCTGAACAGTAGGGTTGCCAGCCTCCAGGTGGTGGCTGGAGATCTCCCAGAATTACAACTTATCTCCAGCCCTCAGAGATCAGTTCACCTGGAGAAAATGGCTGCTTTGGAGGGTGGACTGTATGGAATTATGCCATGCCAAGGCCCTTTTCCTCCCCCAAATTTGCCTTCTCCAGGCTTTACTCCCCAAATTTCCAGGAATTTTCCAACTTGGAGCTGGCAACCCTACTGAACAGTATCACAGAGGCAGCCAGAAAGAAGCCTTTGGGTGGATTTCATTGTGTCTATTTGTTTCCTGCTCTGAGGGTGTCTCATTTTGCTTTTGTGGAAACGGCGGAATATCCTTCCTCTGGAACTGAAATGGGTTCCATCTGTCCAGGCTTTCTGGACTGGGCCGGGCTTTTCTGTTTCAGAAGGCCTTCAGTTTGGATTTAAGGCCAGAAGTTCTGTTGCCTGCTCCTGTCTGTATGGCGTTATAGTCTCTGTGGGATGTTGAGCCTATGAGTGACTCAGATTGTGATTGTATGGATAGCGGCTTTGTGATTTGTATTTATTCTTAATGAGGGGTGCATTTGTA
Organism: Eublepharis macularius; assembly: GCF_028583425.1. Classification (NCBI taxonomy): domain Eukaryota; kingdom Metazoa; phylum Chordata; class Lepidosauria; order Squamata; family Eublepharidae; genus Eublepharis; species Eublepharis macularius. The sequence continues at coordinate 102,934,961 of NC_072798.1, read as the reverse complement.
CGCTCTTGAGTAGGGTGTGCGCTTTGGGAATCTGATTTGGAGAAAATGCCTGAATTGGGGCCGATCTGTAAAGATTCGGGGGTTCCAAATTGGGGCCAGCATGCTGGCCCTGATTCGGAAACCCTGAATCAAAGGTTCCTGAAGCGATTCGGGTCCCTTCGGGAAGCTTCAGGGCCTTTCCGGAGCTTCAGCTAGCCCGTGGGGGAATGCCCCTCTGTGGGCCAGTTGAGATTTAAAGGGCTCCCACCACCCCACTTAACGGTGCCTTTCCGGCAGTGATGGCAGTGGCTCTGGCCTTCCTCACCACCCAGTTGACTTCTGTGGTGGCGGAGGAGGTGGCATGGGAAGCAGAGGCGCTGGTTCTGGCCTTCCCTGCTGCCCAGCTGGCCGCTGTGGAGGAGGCCGCAGAGGTGCAGGCTGCAGAGGTGCCGGTTCTGGCCTTCCCCGCCACCCTGCTGGTCTTTTTCTGGGCTCCATGGCTAGGTAGGTGTCAGATGGAGGTGCCTGTTCTGGCCTTCCCCGCTGCCCAGCTGGCTGCTGCAGTGGCAGAGGAGGTGGCATGGGCTGCAGAGGTGCCTGCTTCGTCTTTTCCCACTGCCCAGCTGGCTGCTGCAGCAGTGGAAGAGGTGGCGCGGGCCGCGGAGGTGCCAGTTCTGGCCTTCCTCGCCACCCAGCTGGCCACTGCAGCAGCAGAGGAGGTGGCTTGGGCCATGGAGGTGCCTGCTCTGGCCTTCTCCACTGCGCAGCTGGCCGCTGTAGGGGGGACGAGGCAGCGCAGGCTGTGGTTCTGGCCTTCCCCACCGCTCAGTTGGTTGCTGTGGTGACGGAGAAGGCGGCATGGGCCTTGGAAGCGCTGGTTCTGTCCTTCCTCGCCGCCCAGCTCGTCTTTTTCCTGGCTCCATGGCCAGGTAAGTGGGGTGGGGTGGGGGAACTAAGTAAACCTGAAGCAGGTAAACCCAAAGCGGGAAAACTGAATCCCCCCCCCCTGCACATCCCTACTCTTGAGTATTGGCTTAGTGACAAGGCAACTAAGAATTTAAAAAGTGAATAATTTCGTTAATTGAATATGTGCAGTTTTTTGGCAATTGCATGGAAATCTCCTCTCTCATTTTAATTTTAAAAAAATTAAACTCCTGCACTTGTTTTGTGTCCGTTTTATGTATTAGAATGAAGGCATGGTAAAATCTCTGTCCGGTTAGTGTCTTGCGGGTTTGTTTTACTTTCGTTCATAGGGAGAGAGTAACATTCAGGCTGTACTGTGCTTACTGGAATGTCTCTTCCTGATACCTTCAACTCCTTCCCTACTTCTCAAAGCTTAAAAATAATATGGGGTGTGGTGGAGGTGGAGTTCTGTTGCAGCACTCGGGTGATACCATTTAATTTTTCAGTGCCGGAGACGGGGAAGGAAAGAGGTCCCCGTGGATATGCAAGTTTCTGGATTGAGATTTGTCTCCTGCAGGTGTTCTCTGAAGAACTTGTAGAACTATGAAGAACTTGTAGAATTTAAGTGAAAAGATATTGTAATGTGTAGTGTGTATAATGTATTTTCTCAGTGCCTGAACAAATGAAGTAGACATTGACGTTCTTAACTGATCTATTTTCCCTGTACTGTCAAAGATCAAATGCTTTAAAATTCAAAGGCAGATTCAAAGGGGGAAAAGGGGGAAATAAAACAAATGTATGCACAATTTGAATCAGTGCATAGTTTTGAAGCCCTGACCTGGATAGCCCAGGAGAGCCTGATCTCATCAGATCTCAGAAACTAAGCAGGGTCCGCTTTGGTTAATAACTGGACGGGAGACCTCCAGTGAAGACCAGGGTTGCAGAGGCAGGCAAGGGCAAACCGCCTCTGGTGGTCTCTTGCCACGAAAGCCTCATCAGGGGTTGCCGTAAGCCAGCTATGACTTGAGGGCAGGATTTCATTCCATAGTTTTGAAAGAAGAATCTTAATGCTGCCAGTACACAGTTGAGAGGTTTTGATGCAGGGCAGGCTACAGTTCCCTGCATCTCTGTCTGTTCTTCCGGTAAGTGTCTGCCACTCTTGTGTAAATGTTATAATGCAGACTTTCTTTAATGTACATCTGAAAGCACCGAGACAGCTTGTGATCAGTGTCTCAGATATTTTCAGCGTGATTGTTTACAGACACATTTCTGCAGCTGAAGTCATCTTGAGAAATTCCAGGAATCAGTGCAACTTCTTTCTGTCTGCAGTCTCTTCCAAGCCTTTAAAAAAACTGTGTCAGACAGAGAGAGCCATAAAATCAACATTTGCATCCAGTTTTTCAAGCTAAATTTTTGTGCATTCTCATAAAATGAAGAAAAACAGCAACAAAGAGATTTTAGTAGGAGGGATCGTCAGCAGGGCTTTTTTTTCAGGGGGAACGCGGGGGAACGGAGTTCCGGAACCTCTTGAAAACGGTCACATGGCTGGTGGCCCCGCCCCCTGATCTCCAGACAGAGGGGAGTTGAATCTAAACTCCCCTCTGTCTGGAGATCAGGGGGCGGGGCCACCAGCCATGTGACCGTTTTCTCCGAGGGCAACCCACTGAGTTCCACCACCTCTTTCCCCAGAAAAAAAGCCCTGATCGTCAATAAGATCTGAAATCTTCTGCTTGGAGATATTTAAGATTAAATGCCAAAAATCAGTATTTTTCAGAACATTGATTGTGATTGCTATAATTACCAAAATAAAACAGTGTTATCAACACAGGAGAAAAGGACATTCCCTCTTTGAAGCAAAAACAGTCAACCAGTTTTACTTCTGTTTCTTTCTTTGACAGTCTTGTAACCTGTTAATTGACTAGAGGCATTTACAGTTTTTACTGCCGTGTGAAAGGTCTTTAAAAAAAAAAAACCTGGGCTCTTTCAAGAATTTCTTATTAATTTACTTCCAGCAGATTTTTTACTTATTGGGTTTTGTCTACCTCTTTATATGCTGTATGAAAATTTTAATGTCAATGTTTTGCTGGAGTCATTCAACATGCCAAGGTTACGAACCATTAAAGAATATTTCTGTGAGCTGAGACTGCTCTACATTATGCCTATCTTGCAGCAGCTTCACTGGCTCCCAGTAGAATTCTGGATCCGGTTCAAGGTGTTGATTTTGACCTATAAAGCCCTAAACGGACTGGGACCAGCATACCTAAGGGACCGTCTCTCCCTGTATGTGCCCCAGAGAGCACTTCGTTCAACTGGAAAACATCTACTGGTGGTCCCTGGCCCTAGGGAGGCTTGGCTGGCCTCTACCAGGGCCAGGGCCTTTTCGGTCCTGGCCCCAGCCTGGTGCAACTCTCTGTCTGAGGACACTTGGGCCCGCCAGGATCTTGTATCATTTAGGCGAGCCAGTAAGACGGAGATGTTCCACCAGGCATATGGTGGAGGCTAATTTTAGCCCATCATTGCTGAGCCTTCCACCGGTCTCCCTCTACAAGGGGTATGGAGAGTCCACTCACTCTGGTTGCCCCGAAAGGGGTACAGTATTTTATCTGTTGCTGTTTTTATTATTGATTTTAAGTTGTATTTTAATTAGTGTTGTATCTCACCCTGAGCCTGCTTGCGGGGAGGGCGGGTTAAAAATAAAATAAATAAACAAATAAATAAATAAATAAATAATACATTCAAGAACCATTTAGGGCAATGTCTGGTATCTTCTTGTATCATCTCCTCTGTTCTTGAAGAACAGGCAGGAACGCAAATTATGATGGTAACTGGAACAGAATATTCACATAATTAAGTCTTCTGATATGTTTCATTTGTTAGTGGCCCATCCTTTGATATGTTGTGATTATTTAGTGTCTGTTCTGCTATCTCCTTTGTTATCTCCGACCACATAGGTACCGTTTGAAATAGCAAAAGCAGGTGATGTTGCTACTCAGTCTTCCTGTAAACCTAGTGCTGGTGCTGGAAGTAACTGCACTATCCACATGGGGTCTTTTCTCAAGTAAAACGTTAATTGGCGCAGATGGAAACAGTATTTATGCTACTGAGACAGTGTCTTAATTTGTGCTAAATACGTCCACTAGGAAATTAAACATATGCATTTCCATTTCAAAAAACTAAGAAGGCAAAAATTTTGCCATCTTGCCCATGAGTCTAGTCTGTGCCTTCCAACTATGTCACCAAGCTGAGCATAACACTGTTGCCATAATTCAGAAAATTAGCTAATCTTGAAGTCTGTCAGTATGACTGTTAGTTTGAACCACAGAGTCTAGATCACAGATGGGTGAGCAGTCCTCTGTTTGAGTTGTAAATCTGCGAATATGTTGGGTATGGTTAATTTTTACACTGCCTCTTAGGAACTGTGGGTCAAATTCAGGGGAAGGCACCATCCCAGACTGAAGCTGTGTGGCTTCCCCCTGCCGTGCCACCCAAGAGCCTAGGGCGCAGTCACAAATTGGGTGCGTTGCTGTTTCTGCAACACTAGTTTGATTCACTGATTTTTTTTTCTGCCCCAGCTTCCTTTTCATACGGACTCTATGCCACTTCTGCTGTTGAAGGAAGATGGATTTTTTTAAAGGCATCACACATCTTAAGGATAAAATGCTATCCTGTAGTTAGTGAAGCTTTCATCTGGGTTTTCCAGTTTCCATTTTGACCCATTGTTTGTTTGTGCTTTGTCCTTAAGGTGTGTGAAACTTCAAAAAAAATCTGTTTTCAGAAGCCAAAGCCAGTTAAAGAGTCCCTATGAAAGGGACCTTAATCCCAAAGCCTCCCAGATGGGGGCAAAGAAGATCTGAATGTATGTCAAGTAATTGGATTAGAATGTTTGTTTGTTTGTTTGTTTGTTTGCAGTCCGCCTTGCTCACCGAGGCTCAAAGCAGATTACATAGTATAAGATTAATATGATCACACAGTGTAGGATTAACACAATCTTTTTAAAAATTTAACCTGTAAAATACAGATATAATAAATTTGGATGAAAAAACATAGCACAGTCATTAATCCATACGATGAATAAAACTAAAAATTACTTATCAGATCATAAATAACTAAAACAGCAATTAAACTATTATGAACTACCTGCCAATGAAGATAACATATTTAACACAAATATAACTGTCAGTCCCTGGCAGTTAGGTTCCCAAGTTCTCCACAGTTAACACACACGGGTGTTCCAGTTGAAGTAACTTTATTAGAGATCCATTCAGTACAAGCGGCATAGACAGTGGAATTGGCAGAAGTGATGTATGTGGGGCTAGCAATGTTAGTTATAGGGAATCTTCCAGCTTTGGGAAAGAGGACCGTTAACGGGGAGAGAGAGGAGGGTTGGAGTGAGACATTGTTTTAGAGCAGACATTGAGAAAGATGAACTTATTTTTGGTTCTCAAGAAAGATACATTTCGAGCCAGTTTCAGCTGGCAGTCAAGGACACTGGCTCAGTGGAGCGAGAAAGAGAAAGTAAACGTTTGCGAGATAACCTGCTGGCATCGCAGCAATAAAGAACTTCCCATACTCCCAGAGACCAGAGGCAGAACCCATATACATTCATGGCAGATATGCAGGACCCATATATGACAATAATGATCCATTAGCCAGATCAAAACAATAACCAATTTTTGGTAAAAGGGATTGCTTGACAAAACTTCATATTCCATCAAATATTCAAATATACAATTCCATGTCTTCATGAACTTTTCTACTGAGATTATTAGTTGGCATATCTAAATTGACCGCAGTTTTGTGCATAATTAAATAATCTCAAAGACGTATTCTCCAGTCATTAACCATAGGGGTACGACTATTTTTCCAATGTAATGACTTCTAATTCTGTTTTTGTACAAGTAGAAGAGGGTCAAAAATCCAAGAGTGCCATTTCTGGAAGAAAAGTAAGTCTTGTTTAGTAATCTATTTGACTTCTCTAAATACATCTTTCCAATATTTATTAATGATTAACACTATCAACAGCCAGGACACAATACAATAGGGTATGGATAGCAGAATCCAAGCAAAAATCCAACAGCAGTGCTGAAACAGTACTGAAACAAAATATAAATAATTTGACATAACATGTTAAATGATCTGAAACTAACCAGTAGGAGCGTACCTGCATCAGCAGACAGTACCCAGTAGTATAGTCTACAGTCCTTTTAACACAAAGATTTCTCCGAGCCGTTTCTTCATAGCACAGCTCTATTGTCTGTGTAAAATAGTTCTGAATAATTCAGTTTTGCATAGTTTATGGAAACAAAGAAGGAACAGTGTATAGTGCAAAATAGAAAATGCCTTATTCCTTATGTATCAGGCTAGGCTAGGGGATAATGCAATCAGAATGGATGATGCAATAAGAACCATGAGGGGAAAAAAACACAATAGGAGTATATCTACCCATTAATGTAGGAAGAACAAGGGGAAAGGTGAGAACAACAACATGTGCATGGATATCAATACACTATACTATGTAACTCCAGACCGCACTTATCATTGATTCTTCTTGGACCAAAATAGGAAGGTAATTTTTTTATGGATTAGGTAGCATTGTTAAATAATATAACTTAATTTATGTTACTGTTTTCCCCCTAAATTTGCTATTAGGATATTTTAAAATATCGGCTTTAGGTACACAATTGAATTACCACTCAAGACACATGTACCTGACTAGGGAAGAAGGTGATTTCAAATGAGGCCTTTAAAGCACAGCTCTACCTTGAGTTATTGATATTAATTGATATATATTTATACTCTGTATTCAGTAATTTTAATATTCAGCCCTGTGATTGAGCTTTCTTTAACCTTCTTGGTTCTTAATTCCCAGTCTTTTTGAGCCTGTGGTCAATTTGGAGTTCTGCCACAGGAGACAGAGCCAACCACAAAATGGCTGCCATAGGAGGTGGAACAGTAACTCTTCAATATTTCAGGCAGAAGTTCAGGATGCCTTTTAATCTGCACAGTCAGTCAGATCTTCAGTAACTGCTGCAGTTATCAATCAGACATCCTGGTTGGCAAAAGCCCCCCCTCCCCCGTCCCACCTAATTTCTAAAAACACTTGTCAGGCACCAGGAATGATATTTATGAACACCATGGCACCCCTGGACGCTATGTTCAGAACCCCTGATCTACATGACCCTGGAAATGAGCTGTGTATGTCATGTGACTCTTCATCCATGAGTCTCACCACAAGCTAACGGGAGCTGCTAGCCAATTGGCTAGTGTAAGAATAAATGCTGCCAGCTGTGCATATGCAAAAGCAGCACACACTCGCAAAATAAAGCTCATTTTAGATTGAGAACAAAAATGGATACTTTTGCGAGCAGAGCTCACGGACCAAAAAACTGACCTAAATTGGACACAGAAATGCCCTATTTGGCGTTCATGAACAGGCGGCCCGTGGGAGGCGCGCTTTTCACAGAGCCATGACTTTTGGGTGGGTCCAATGGTCCATTGCTCCATGAACACAGACATCCTGGAGCTGAGCAATCATTTCCTTAGGCAACATAGGAGTCGTCTGCAGACCTTTTGCTGCCTTTGGAACACACCAATCTTAGCCCTGAAAACCTTGATAGGCAGCTCTGGCTGCCAACCAGAGAGCTCCCATTATTATCTATGTGAGTGTTTAGGGCAGAGCCGTGGTTTCACTTTCCAGCCTGCAGTTACCGAGCAAGGAACTGCTTGTTGCTGGAGTTTTTTTGCATTGCGCGTCATGAGAGGGAGGCTTGGGGCTTGTACTGCAGCAACTCTCTGGGAGCCAAGCTTATTATAAGTTATTGGGTTTCCTCAGCTGAGGGCTCATTCTTCTGTTTCATCCCCCCCCCCCACACTTCTATTCTTATTTGCTTCTGGAGTTAAACCCATGTCGGCTGACTCCATTTTTGATTGATCTGTGGTTTTTTAAATACAAAGCTGCGAGGCCCCCTCCAGAACAGGTGCACAATGGGGCAGCCCTAGTTGAGTGTGCTTGCTAACTGGCCAGCTCACCCGAGGAGGATGCAGGAGGAAGACAGCAACCTGATCTAGCTGCCTCTCTCCACCCCATTTATTCCTATTGCAAGGAAAAATCTGACTGGAACTGGAAAAACATACAGATCCTGCCTTTCCCAGGGTAAAAGCTCCCTGCAACTTGTGGGGTCATTAGGGGACAGTTGGGAGTAGCTCCCCTGTGAATTTGGTTGATGCTTGACTTCAGGGAAGGCATTTTAGAGCACTTCAAAGAAGGCGCCCCCTTCCACCCCATTTGTTCCTATTGCAAGGAAGAATCTGACAGCAAATGGAAATTTCCTGGGGGCAGCCAGCTTTGGGGGTCTGTAACTTGGACCTCTGAAATGCAATCCTGGCCCAACTTGGAGGGTGGCTGGAGGAGAGCCTGCTGAAGACTCGCTGCGAGTTTGGCATCTCTGAGTGCAAAGGGGGCAGTCCCAGGGCCCCCGGAAGTGATGGACCATGGACCAATGAACTGGTCCGTGAACCGTGGCGGGTCCGTGAAAAGTTCATGGTCTGTGGTCTGTGAAATGCAATGAACCATGGGCCGATGGTCCATGGTTTTTCTCTGCTCCGTGCTCACCTCTATTTGTGAGCACTTTGCAATTGTTAGTCTGGACTAGGCACCAAGAAGAAGGTTGTGGAAGCCTATCCTCTTGAAGGTGGCAAATATTGTCTTGTAAAGAACATAACGGGTGCCTTCATGTGACAATAGTGGGGCCTGCTGTTACGTGGTCAGACCACAGCAGTATGAACACTGTAGGAATCTTAAAGGCAAGTGTTGACTTCAGGTTAGTCAAAAGTACAATGTAGGTGAGTCACTTTGGGCTAGAGTGTGATGGAGCCTAATGAGTGAAGTTCTGGTTCCGGTTTGATAGCGTAGGACGCTCATATCTGTGCTCTGCTCAGAGGCTTCCAAGTTTAACTTCCAGAGGCTTTTCATCCCCCCCCCTCCCCCTCTATTCTGCTGAGTTTCCTTCTCTTTATATTTTGTAACTCTTATTATTTCTATGTAACTATGTAGCTACGTAGACTTACTTCCACTTCTCCCTCCACCCCGGCTTGTCTAATTGAGGAGAGTGAGGGAGTGGGGGTAAAAATTATATATATATATATATATATATATATATATATATATATATATATATATATATTTAAAAAATTCAGAGGCTTGTTAAGACATTGAAAGATTTGTTTTTGTTTTGCCTTCACGTTGACTTTTGCTTTTCTAGTAGTTGAATTATTGCTATGTGTGTTGGATGGCTAAGGGCGGGAGTGAGGTGTGAGCTAAGAATTCTTTGGATCAAACCTCGTCTCACCCCTCCCCTATTCTGCTATATTGGATAACTTGCTGACTGACTTTATGGTGTGATTGCAAGCAGGGCTTTTTTCTGAGAAAAGAGGTGGTGGAACTCAGTGGTGGAACTCAGGACTGCACAATGATGTCATTTTGGGTCAGCTGGAACAAGGGGGGAGTTTTTTAAAGATTAAATCACTCTTGATGAAAATGGTCACCTGGCCGGTGGTCCCGCCCCATCTCCAGACAGAGGGAAGTTTAGATTGCCCTCCGCGCCAGCGCGGAAGGCAATCTAAACTCCCCTCTGTCTGGAGATCAGGGGGCGTGGCCACCGACCATGTGACCATTTTCAAGAGGTGCCAGAACTCTGTTCCACCGCGTTCCCACTGAAAAAAAGCCCTGATTGAAAGGATTATTGAGGTAACAGGGAGGGGCCATGTCTCAGTGGAAGAGCATCTGCTTGACACGCAGAATGTCGCAGGTTGAATCCCTGGCATCTCCAGGTAGTGGGTGATGTGAATGGCCTGTGCCTGAAACCCTGAAGAGCTGATGCCAGTCTGAATAGACAATGTTGACCTTAATGGACCAATGATCTCATTCAGTATAAGGCAGATTCATGTGTTCAGCTCAAAGTGAAGCACTAAGTGATTTGGGTCCAAGAAAGTATAAGGACCACTTCCTCCAACCCTTGAGGCATCATGGGGGTCGGAGAAGAGTCACAGACGGTAAGGCCTTTTCAGTGACAGCATCAAGACTTTTAAGTTAATGGCCTTGTGCGGAATGTTAGACTCGCTTTTATTACTGAGGGAAATTATGGTCTTTCTATAGTGGACTTTGGAGTTACATTAATTTGTATGTTTCAGAGAATCCTAGGGTTGGAAGGGACCTCCAGGGTCATCTAGTCCAACCCCCTGCACAGTGCAGGAAATTCATAACTACCCCCCCTACCCCACCCCCTATTGCTTTTACTGAGTTCCTTTTTGGCTGTATTAGGGGGTTTTCCCCCCTGCTTTTAACAGGTTTTAAAACATTTAAAATTTGTTGAACAACAAATTTTACATCTCATTTTACTGGTAAAGTAATGTTTAAATTTTCTTCTCTGAGTTGTCTTTTACATTATTTTAAATTTTTATATTCTAAGCCACTTTGGAGAATTCTGTTAAAAAGGGGCATATCAATTTTAGGAAAATGTTTATCGCAGACAGATTGTCTTATTTTTTAAAAGTAATGCATCCCAAGTGACATTTATGCTGATGCAGGAAATCCATAAATTAAGATGATGAAGTGCACCCAATCCTAGGGGCGCAGCGTCACTGAATTGTGGATTTCCAAGCAGTAATCACAGGCTGTAAACTTCTCTTGTGATTAAGGCCAAGTGACAGCAGAGTGTCAATTGTGCCAAGGGCCGGCACTTGTTTACAGATCAGGTTGTGAGTTAATGCACAGGGAGCGCTGCTGTCCTTTGAATAATTGATAAGGTGTTTTGTTCAATGTGAGAATGCAGAAGGAGTCTCAGGGTCAGCTGGTGTTTCGAAATATTCCCCAGCAGCCAGCCAGAAATTGATGCCTGTGGCATGAATAATGAAATACTGGGGCTTGGGGATGCATTTGATAGCTGATCTTATTAATGAAGGGCTGTTCAGCATTCATGGCTGTGAAAGAAGGGAGCTGCCCCTTCAAACCTTCTTCAAGAACATTTCCCATTGTCTGAGGATCCAGAACTTTCTAAATTGTTTTACAAGAGAAGCAAGGATTGCAGGTAGTTTTCCATCCCTCCTGTTTCAGGCAGGGCTTTTTTTCAGCTGAAACGCGGGGGAACGGAGTTCCGGAACCTCTTGAAAATGGTCACATGGCTGGTGGCCCCGCCCCCTGATCTCCAAACAGAGGGGAGTTGAGATTGCCCTCCGTGCCGCTCAGCGTGGCAATCTCAACTCCCCTCTGTCTGGAGATCAGGGGGCGGGGCCACCAGCCATGTGACCATTTTCTCCGAGGGCAACCCACTGAGTTCCACCACCTCTTTCCCCAGAAAAAAAGCCCTGGTTTCAGGTATTTACTCAAGTGAAGCCAGAGGTAGGATCCAAAGGGCTCTTGGTCCATGGCCCAGCGCCCATGGTGTGAAGTGAGCCAGGAATCCTAAAATATTAGATGGGTTCGTTTGCAGTAGCCCCCAAACTAGATAATTATTGTCTGTGCTTGCATATTTGTGCCAGCATTTGAGGGGTTGCATAGCAATCTCAGCATCACTTAGTAGGCGAGGGTAAAGGCAGCTGGTGGTGGTGGGGGGACCAAGGAGTGGGGAAGAAAAGAAGCTGGTGGGCAGGGGGGGGGGGAATGGGAGAAGATAGAGGAGGTAGCTGCCATGGTTGAAAAGCGGAGAGGAAGCCCTGATAACCTGGACGGGGAGAATTCCCCAGGCTCTGTGTGGGAAAGGAAGTGAGCAAGCAGCAGCTGTGGTGATGGCCTGGAGGAGGCAGCAGCGCTACTTTCTCCCTCCCTCCCTCCCTCCCTCCCTTCCTGTTCCAGCTGAGAGATGACTGGCAAGCAGTGGCAGCCAGGAGAAGGCAGCTTTCCTACCACACCCCCTTGCTTCATTATATTTTGACTTGTCCTAATAAAAGATATTGGTGGTGGAGAGTTCCCTCAAGTCATAGCTGACTTACGGTGACCCCTGGCAGGGCTTTTATGGCAAGAGACTAAGAGAGGTGGTTTGCCATTGCCTGCCTCTGCAACCCTGGTCTTCGTTGGAGGTCTCCCATCCAATTACTAACCAAGGCTGACCCTGCTTTGCTTCTGAGATCTGATGAGATCAGGCTCACCTGGGCTATCCAGGTCAGGGCAATAAAAAGATATCACAGCGCTGGTTTTTTTTGGGGGGGGGGAGTATGAGAATAAGCTATGCCAATAGCCAGTAAACTAGGTCTTAAAGATCTTCTTAGTTAGAATGTTGCTGTAGGTACACTGAAGTCCGTGACTTCTCCAACAGCGGGCACTGAGCACACGGTTGATTCTATTTTTTTCACCTTCAGAATTTTATTTTTTAGAACGTGGTCAAACTAGAGGGGTTTTTTTTTCATGAGAGCTTCTCAATCAAGGAATTGGGCAGGGGATAGAAGTACATTTTCTCTTTGAAAAGCTTTTGTGCCATTTTTATTTACTTTTTAGACAGATTTAAACAGCATCTTAGGGGCATCTTTTTCATCTTCTGTATTTTTAGGTAACATTAAAACAAAGACTGCTCCAGTTCTCCCTTTAACAATGGCCTGTGCAGTTGATTAACTTCAAAGCCAAACACTGTCTAACACTAGCCCTCTTCTATTCTGGCAGCTTATTTAGATTGTGTATGTACGCATGAATGTTTTCAAGCCTCTGAGAGCCCACAAAACGTGGTTGGGTGGGTCCCAAGAGATGGGCTTAACATATTTATGACACTCTTGGCTTTGTTGTAACTTATTTAAAAATTTTTAAAATATCCCTGTCAAATAAGTATGTATTGGGCATGTTGTTACTATTCTGCAACTGTTTTCGCCCCGAAATCCAGACCAGGGCCGATTCCAGACGGCCCTCTGCCTCGCGAAACGTTGCGCGTCGTCGCACGGAAAACACGAAATATCGCGTTTTCTTGCGCGAGTTTTGCGCGACCTCGCGCAAAACTCGTGTGAGAAAACGCGATATTTCGCGTTTTCCGCGCAACGACGCGCGACGACGCGCAACGTTTCGGGAGGCAGAGGGCCGTCTGGAATCGGCCCAGGCATAGCAAATGCCGTTCAATATTGCTCTTTCAGGTTTCTTGAACCACAGCCATAATCAAGTTGGTGTTTTCTCCCTTGTGAGCTTTTGAAAAGGAATGCACATATATGTGCCGTTCCAATCTAACCCGGTAAATTCAGACTTCATTGTCATTTGTGGCATTCTGTGAGTAAGTTTAAAGAAGGAAATAGTCTGTTTTTGTTGAATGAGACGTTTCACTGAATAAACAAAACCTTCTAAGGCCAGTTCACACATCCCATGCAATAACTTGAGGAGCCTGTGGGTCTGCATCTATGTAGAGCAACAGTTTGTGAGAAGAAAACCTTTGTTAGGTCTGAAATACGACATCCCTCTTTTTAGATGCTGCTGTTGTAGAAAATGCTGCCACTAAGAGTACAGCACTTATGTGTGGCTGATGGTATCCCAGGCGGTACCTCCGTGTCGTTGTGGCCCAACAACATCTGAAAGCACCCTCACAGATTCTTAAAATAGTTACTTGGGGTGACGCCGTAATGTACAAACCAACCTGTTGATAGGATGAACTCATTCAGAAGTTGTGGCTGAGTTCTTTGTCCTGGATCATAGTCAAGGAACTGAGGTTGAATAGGGTATAAACCTTCTGTGCTTTCCCCCCTAGTTGTAAACAAGGACACCAGTGTGGTGTAGTGGCTAGAGTGTTGGACAAAGATCTGGGAGTCACAGGTTTGAATCCTTATTCTGCCATGAAAGCTCCCTGGGAGACCTTGGACCAGTCACACTCTCTCAGCCTAACTTACCTGTGAGGATAAAATGAAGGAGAAGAGAATGATGTAAGCTGCTTTGAGCCCTCACTGGCGAGAAAGGTGGGATATAAAATGAAGTAAGTAAATAAAGATAATTTCAGCAGGTGCATCTTCTCTACAGTTGTATGATGACAAACTGCTGCTTGGAGGCATGGAGTGCTTGGAGGTATGAAAATATCCTTAAGTTGGTTGGCAAAGCTTGTGTATGCAATTAACTCAGTGCACAGAGCACAAAAAGCAGGCAGTAGGCATTAAGTGACACGAGCTGTTTATTGACTTTGTCAATAATTACTGAAACGACGGAGGTTATCTTCAGTGAAACAAAAGCCCGATGGTTCTTACTTTCTTTATAGACTAGTGAGGCTTCCTTTTCCTGAATCCCTTTACAGCTCCACCTGTAACGGAATGCTTGTCTGCCTCTCATTAAGGCTTCCAACTGTTCAGATTAAAGATTTTATCTTACATTCTGAGCAGCATTCAGACCTTGGAAGTGAGACCTGAAAACAGCTTTCGCTCTTTTTAGAGAAACCGTTTGTTAGTACAAAATAATTTATAGGGTTCTTCTTGAAATACACTCCTCACCAAGATTCAGAGACTCCTCTTAAGAGTTTAATGATTTCTTTTATTAAAATAAACTCTAGTCTTTCTAATAAAACAAGATATCAAAATGTAAATGCTTATTAAGATTAAAACCTACAAAGATGGAACAGATAAAGACAACAAGAATTAATCCCCCTAACATTTCTCAATTAAATCTAAGTTTAAATCAATCAGATTTACTATGAAATGCATTGAAGTTCTCATAATACACATTACAAAAGTAAGTTTCTCACCTAGATCTCCAGGAGATTTCTTTCAGCCAAAACCCTGATCTTCTATCTGGGTTAGCATTTTTATGTTATGCAGAAATCTAAGATCTTTTACATGTGATAATACAGATAGCCCTGTGGCGCAGAGTGGTAAGCTGCAGTACTGCAGGCCAAGTTCTGCTCATGACCTGAGTTCGATCCTGGCGGAAGCCAGGTTCAGGTAGCCAACTCAAGGTTGACTCAGCCTTCCATCCTTCCAAGATTGGTAAAATGAGTACCCAGTTCCCTGGGAGTAAAGTGTAGATGACTGGGGAAGGCAATGGCAAACCACCCCATAAAAAGTCTGCCAAGAAAACGTTGTGATACGACGTCTCCCCCATGTGTCAGTAATGACTTGGTGCTTGCACAGGGGACTACCTTTACCTTTAATACAGATAAACTATAATTGGTTTGAGATTTAATTAATTATTCATATTCTCAATCATGTGACATTCTGCCTAGCCAAAAAGTGACGCTATGTCCAGCTGCAAGATAAGAGATGAAAAGATGACAGGAAAATTAAGGAAAGAGTCCAGTAGCACCTTTAAGACTAATCAACTTTACTGTAGCATAAGCTTTCAAGAATCACAGTTCTCTTCGTCAGATGCATGGAGGGTAAGAAGAAACTGGTCAGATATATAGGAGGAGAGGGGAGGGGGGAGTAGATGCAATCAGTAGCTTCTGATAATGGGATCAGTTGGCTTGTGATAATGAAAGTTACTTCTGATAATGAGATAACCATTCATAGTCCCTATTCAATCCAAGCCTGACTGAGTCAAATTTACATATGAATTCCAATTCAGCAGCTTCCTGTTGGATTCTGTTTTTGAAAGGTTTCTGTTGAACTATGGTAACCTTTAAGTCCTTGATGGAATGGGGGACATGGCTTCACAGCAAAAGCAAATGGATACCTAAAGCTGAGCTCTGTCTCACCCTGAGCCCTTTAAACAACCTAATGACTGTAAAATGAATGCTATGAACAAACAAACAACAGAAAAGAAGAAAGCAAACAGTAAGGCTGCTAAAAAGCTTCATGATTTTTTCCCGGTCTCCCAAACACCAGCAGCAGAAATAAGAGCTGAAAAAGACACGCTCAGAATGGCGGCCAAGGAAAGCAGAGTAAGTAACTTCATCAGACTTAAGCTTACCAGCCTTACTTCAAACTATGGAGTCTAATATCCTTCAAAAAATTTCTAATTTAACAGAGCAAATTGCAGAAATTAAAATAAACATCAATAAAGCAGTGCTAAAAGCTGAAAATGCAATGGATCTTAGCATTGCCTTGCAAAGAGATGTGCAAGACTTACAAAAAGAGAATGACCACATGCAAAATAGAATTCAAACTCTTGAACTTGCAAACAGCAGAACTTAAAATTTAGAGGTATTGAAGAATCTGAAAAAATAAATGCAGATTTAATCTCTTTCCTCTGTAACTGGCTAGCCACATGCCTTCAATTAGAAGAGGGCATCAGCCCTCTAATTTCTAAAGCGCATCGCCTTCACTACCCTAATCATTCCCAAAGGATAAGTCCCAGGGATGTTGTAGCAACATTTGTCGACTGGAGAACAAGTAAAAAAATCTTGGAGGTGGCAAGATCACAAAACACCTTTACATACAAAGGAGCTTCTACCCTAGTGTTAACTGATCCGCCAAAGGACATTTTAAATAAAAGAAAGGAACGTAAACCAATTACAGAGGCCTTAAGGAATGATAAAATCAACTATAGATTATAGAAACTTTACTAAACTCCAAGTAAAACAACAAGGAGAGACCTACACAGCAGACGACCAAGAGACTGGTTTATACCTGTTACAGAGCATTAACCTGGAACTGCCTATGGAGTAAGACAACATATCTAACAAAAGAAAGAGATTATATCCTTCAACCCCACAAAAAGGAAGCAAGATACCGATTAGGCACAATTAAAGTCTTAAACTCTGCATTAGAAATAATAGAAGCTGTAATTCCAATAACTGAAACAAATGCTATTTATAGCATTAAAATATCAACAAAGGGTTCGGGGGGGGGGGATATTAGATACAGTGAATTACATAAACGTCCAAATTAGAATTACCCAGATATTCTGGAATTTTCCAGTAATTCAGGAGAGAAGTTTATCTCTTGAATTATAGAGGGTTATATAGGATAAGTTTCAGTTTCTTCCATTTTTTCCCCCTTTTGGCTTATTAATCGAATTCAAGTTAAATAGAAATTTATTGATAATAGGGATTGTTATTGTTCTTATATTATAGAGTGTTACTATTTTATATCAAATAATTAGTTATAAACAAAGTTTAGAGTTATAGAAGGGTTTTACTGTTATTAGAAAGTTATATTACTACTCCAAGTTTATATTGTTATGTTACTGATATTAGAAGTATAACTGTTTATAATACACTGTTAAGTATAATCAAAATTTAAAGTTATAACAAGTGCTGTATTATCATCAGAAAATTGTCTTATCGTTCAGATTTTATATACTAAATAGCATTACTGTTATCAAATTAGTTGTTTAAAAGCTAATTCTTTAACACAAAAAATAATTTACTTCTAAGAAGAAGTTGGAGGGAGAATTTACAATATGTGTTCTGAATTAAAAGTAATTTCTTATAACATTCGAGGCTTGGGGAATCCAATTAAGAGAAAACGCATACTTACATATATAGTTAAACTTAAACCAGATATCTCTCTACTTCAAGAAACACACATTGGTGCTGGTAATCCTTTAACACTGAAAAATAGATGGATTCAGACACAATACCATGCATATGGCACTTCTAAAGCACGTGGGGTTGCAATTATAATATCCAAAAATACTCCTTTTTTCATAAAGCTACAAAAGTTGATCCTCTGGGTAGATACATATTTGTAAAAGGAACTGTAGGCAATCAACTTCTTATGGTGACATCCATCTATGCACCTAACCAAAGGCAAATAACCTTTCTAGAAGAACTATTAATTGATCTATAAAAATTTCAGGGAAGTGAACTGATTGTGGGTGGAGACTTTAATTTCATAATGAATCACAAATTAGATAGATCAGACTATAAAAAATCCAATAAGAAATATCACAATACTAAATTGGCAACATTGATTAAAAGTCACAATTTGATTGATGTATGGAGACAAACTCATGCTACAGAAAAAGACTTTACTTACTACTCACCTAGACATCACATTTACACCAGAATTGATCTTATTTTAATTTCAGAAAAATTAATTAGGTAAACTCAACCAAAATTGGTAACATAATCCATTCAGATCATGTTTGGACTACTTGCACCATTTCATTTAAGTTAGAAACAATAACAGAAAAACACTGGACATTTAGTAAATCACTATTGTACAATTCAAATCATGTTAAAGAAATTGAGAATATCATCAAACAATACATGAAAGAAAATACAGCACCAGAAATAAAACCACATACATCTCCTCCTATATATCTGACCAGTTTCTTCTTACCCTCCATGCATCTGTTGAAGAGAACTGTGATTTTTGAAAGCTTATACTACAGTAAAGTTGATTAGTCTTAAAGGTGCTACTGGACTCTTTTCTATCGTGCTACTACAGACTAACACGGCTAACCCCTCTGGATCTAGAAAAATTAAGTGAGCAGATCCATTCTAACAATTAGAGAACATTTACCTGATACTGTTCACCATTTTTAATTAGCTGTAAAAGGTGAAGGAGCACCTGTGTAGTTATACACAGTAAACTTGTCATTTTTGGTTTAAATTTATGATGTAGTAATTTGTATTAATAATTTTGTAATTTCCTTGTTATTTGCTATGGCTGTGCTGAAGCAATAAAGATATATGTATGTATGTATGTATGTATGTATGTATGTATGTATGTATGTATACACAGTAAACACACAGAAAAACAGTTCATACAGAGTTCACTAGATTAGGCACGGGAATAGGCACGGAGCAGGTGGTAATGCCTGTCCCCTGCCATGTGTCATCAGGGAGCCACAAAAATACAACAGGCTTTAGAAAAGGGAGGGCGAGCAGGCGGGCATTGCCTCCTCCTCTGTGACTGATCCCTGCTGGGTGAAGGTGGAGGTTGGGCATTACTTCATGTTCCATGCCTGATCCTGGCCAAGTGAAGGGGGGAAGGCATTGCCACCTGCTCTGTAGGTAATTCTGGCCGGGTGACGGGGGGATGGGCATTGCTGCCTACTCCATACCTGATCCCAGCCAGATGAAGGGCGGGTGGTGGACATTGCAACCTGTTCTGCACCTGATTCTGGCAGGGTGAAAGAGGGGTGAGCATTGCCACCTGCTCCACTCCTGATCCCACGTGGGTGAAGGAGGGGCAGGCATTGCCTCCTGCTCGGAGCCTGATACTGGCCAGGTTGAGGTGGGGGCTGGGCATTACCTCCTGCTCCACTCCTGATCCTGGCCAGGTGAAGGTGGGAGATAAGTATTGCCTGCTCCTCTGCTCCTGTTCCCAGTCAAGTGAAGAGGGGGTGGGCATTGCCACCTGTTCTGCACCTGATCCTAACTGAATGAAGGGGGAGCAGGCATTGCTGCTTGCTCTGCATCTGATCCTGTCTGGATGAAGAGGGTTGGGCATTACTTCCTACTTTGTGCCTGATCCCGGTTGAGTGAAGGCAGGAAGTGGGCATTACCACCTGCTCCACTCCTGATCCCAGCTGGATGAAGGGGGTGGGCCTTGCCATCTGCTCCATGCCTGATCCCAGCTGAGTGAAGGTGAGGGATAGATATTGCCTGCTCCTCTGCTCTTGATTCCGGTCAAATGAAGAGGAGGTGGGCATTCCTGTTCCGCACCTGATCCCAGCCGAGTGAAGGGGGGGCAGGCATTGCTGCTTGCTCTGTGTCTGATTTCGACCGGGAGAAAGGGGGCAGGCATTGCTGCCTGCTTTGTGCCTGATCCTGGCTGGGTGAAGGTGGGCGGCAGGCATTGCCACCTGCTCTGTGCTGGATCCTGGCAGGGTGAAGGGGTGTGGGCATTGCCGCCTGCTCCACGTCTGATCCTGGTTGGGTGAAGAGGGGTGGGCATTTCCTCCTGATCCCAGCTGGCTGAAGGCAGGGAACAGGCATTGCCACCTTCCCCGTGCCTAATACCAGCTGGGTGAAGATGGGGGGCTGGGCATTGCCAGCTGCTCTGCTCCTGATCCCAGCTGGGTAAAAAGGGGCTGGGCATTGCCACCTGCTCTGCGCTTAATCCCAGCTGGGTGAAGGCAGGGGGTGGGCATTTCCACTTGCTCCGCTCCTGATTCCAGCTGGGTGATGGTGGGGGGCAGGCATTGCCACCTGCTCCTTTCTTGATCCCCGCTGGGTGAAGACGAGTGTCAGGCATTACCGCCTGCTCCTCTCCTGATCCTGGCCTGGGCTTCCTGCTGTGGCACGCTCTCTGGAGGGACAGGCTGCCTTGCCTGGGCTTCCCTCTGTGGCAGCGCCCTCTGGAGGCACACCAGGGTAGGAAGTGAGTTGTCAGGAACAACGGTTATCCTTTTATATATTAGGATGCTATATATATTGCTCTGTATTAAGACATTAACTAGTATTTATTTCTTTGGTTCTTGTCATTTTGGATAAGATCCCTGAAAGATAGCTTGCTTGTTACAACTGAAAGTCAGATCAGGTTTTTTAATGAAGAAATCTGTTATCAAATCTATAGCATGTTTTTCCATTGGTGAATTTATTTACATTATTTATAGTCTGCCTTTCTCACTGAGTCTCAAGGAGGACTACAAAATGTACGTTAAGACGATCAACTGAATAGGAGCCCCAGGGCCCCAATTCATAACAGGACTTTGGCAAGATCAGAAGGGGGGGGGGGCTTAACTATATTTTATTTCTTTAAACATTTCTATCAAACTCCCCTTCCTGAGGCACCCAGTGCAGCTCATTGCAACAAAAATTACAATATAAATAATTCAGCACAAATCAATGTGACAAACTATATCTTGGGCTGGGTCCAGAATTCCATAACTTTTATTTATTTATTTTATTTACGTCATTTATAATCCGCCTTTCTCACTGAGAGTCAAGGCGGATTACACAGTACGAGGTTAATACAATCACTATCAAGTACATTTCAATACAATACCTTAAGGTAAACAGATACAAGTTTAAAAGACATAGCATTAGCAAGGATCCAAGATGGAGTGGAAAAAATACTGGAGCAAAACATAATCAATTCTAGGACTAACATTAGACAACAGGGAGCGCTGGTTGTACATAGGAGTACATATTTAAAGCAGCAGATAATATATAAGGCAAAAATAGTGATGAAGCCTGTGATCCCTAACTCATTAGTGAAGCATCTGAGACCCCATCCCTACAGTACAGCCCTCCCACTTGAGTAAAAAGCCTTTTTGAATAGCTCGGTTTTGCATAACTGGCTCATTCAGAGACAACGTCTGCGAGCCAAAGAGTAAGAGAGCCAAAGGACTAAGAACCTACTTTGGCTCTTGCACTTCTGATCCTGCCCAAGGGCTTGCAACTCTGGCCACACCAAGGGAAAGAGGGAAAACAAGGCAAACAGGAAGGAGGGAGAAGCCCAGCTCAGTTGTTGCGCAGCTAGCTAGATGTTCCTCCAGCAATTCCCATTCCTCTGCTCTCGTGCGAATAATTCTTTTCCTCTCATTTATGCATCAATGCAACCTTCATATTTATCTTAGTGAAGCAACTAGAAATTCTAAGGGGCTATTTAAAGTTGGTCCTGATCTGAGCCTGCTTGCGGGGAGGGCGGAATATAAATACGATAAAATAAATAAATAACTAAAATCATCTGTTTATTGAGAAAAATGCCTGGCTCTGAGCATAGTTTTCTAGCATCTTACTGATTTGAACTTGGCTTTTTTCATTATTAAGCGTGCAGCAGTGGAGAAGTTTTAAGTGCATTCTAGAGTGCATGCTCAATTCAAGCAGGGTTACAAACCGTACATTCACAGTGATTTAGATAAACCCTAGGATATGCCCAAGAATGATATGCCACGGGTTGGATCCAAACTAAGTTTTCCAGTGGCAGAATGGAACTTTCCTGCCTTCCTCTTCCCACTGCAGCCCGTTGAACTTGACAAAATGTTGTTCTGTGGGAACCTTGAGGGATGCATAAGGGGTGGGTGGGGGTGTGTGGAATCTGCAATGGGAAGAAGGAATTGATAGAAATTTCCAGTTTTTTCTGGAGCCAACCCAGTGTGCATGAGAGATGCTCGAGGGTTCTTTGCAAACAGTGTACTGTGAAAAGATTTCCCCATAGGTAGGGTGTTTGAAACTCACTACTTTATAGCATTCGATTAAACACCTGTAAGTGTAAGTTATCTTTTTTGTGAATACTGTTTTCATTACACAATTTTTTTTCTTTCAAAATGGTGTGATGGTAGAAAGTAAAAATATGAAGAAGAAATATTGTTTTTGTTCAGAACATCCTGTGACCTCTCAGAGCTTGGACAGCTACAAGTGATGCTGTACGGTTATATTCTAAAATAGTTTTCTAGGATAATGTTTCCTAACCAGCGGGTCGCAAAGCATCTGAAAGCCGATCACAGGCCAGCCTTCCCTAGTGGCTACCCCTTTTTTGCATTGCTGTCTTTCTCACCCCTTCCTCCAAATTTTTCACATTTTCAGCTCTCCCTCCCTTTTTCAACAATGAAAGGACAGGGCATTTGACAACTAGTAACTTTACAGGTACACACATTTTCCTATGTAGAGTAATGTTTCTGTAGGAAAATTATTATGTATGAAGTGGCTCCTATAAGAAACAATTTTGGTGCTTAATTTGAGGCAAGACTTTGGCCTTTATTTTGGAAACTAAGACCTGATCCTGGAAACAGTGTCTTCCACATGTCATACGTTGCTGGCATTTTTTTCTTCCCTGCATATGCATGCTGATTGATAAAGAATAATCAAGTAAAAGCCTGGTGCTTACTAGAGTGAGTTTCTTAGAATCTCAAAGAGGATTAAAGAGAGTAAAGGAGAAGAGGGTGGTCAAAGGCTAGAACGTAGCCCTCGTGCACAAGGCTGTGTATTCTGGAATGCCACTTGCCATGGGTTCATAATAGGATGAGCTGTTTATTGGTTTCTCAAAAACATATGGTTGGCCACTGTAGAAAATGGAGTGCTGAGCTAGATGGATGCCAAGGTAACACTTCACCCAGGGTACCAGAAAACTTGGGCTAACCCTGAATGTGTCCTGGTTAGACATGGGCAAGAACGAAAAAAACCCCAAACAAGCTGTTCGTTGTTCGTTGCCATCCACGAACAACGAACATGACCCTGTTCACAAACATGTTGGTTGTTCGTAGCCCCTTAAAGATCCCTTTAAACTAGCCCCTTAAAGATCCCTGCCGCCTGCCAGCTGATAGTTTAAAGGGCCTTTTCCTGCCAAGTGCAAGGGGCAGGGCCCTTTAAACACCCCACAAACTGATCTTCCCAATGTCCAATACCCACCAAATTTGCAGGGGACATAGTCCTCACTGTCCTCCAAAGACCCCCCAAGTTTCAGAGAGATTGCCCCCCAGGAAAGGCATGATCCATGGATCCTTCCCTTTGTTGTCATTTTCTCTTCACAGTGGCAAAAACAGGACTCTCTGCTGGAAGTACTTTGAAGGGTTAAAGCCAGAAGGAAAGCCAGAAGGAGATCAGACAGAGTTCAGTCCCTACCATTGCCAGGGGAATTGATTGAAAGTCCCCAGACTGTCTGGCTTGATGAAAGGCTGCCGAAGGCAACGAACGAACGAGGCTTGCAACAACCACTTGTTCATTTAGAGTGGAGCCTCACGAATGGCTTGTTTGCAAACAGATGAACAGGCTGTTCGTGGGTTTTTTCGTTCGTAATGCTGTTCGTGCCTATGTCCAGTCCTGGTACCAAATAAATTTGGACTTGTGGGTCACAATATCCAAAAGGTTGAGAATCACTGTTCTAGTATATCATGGAATGAATATAGTTAATGATAATGTTGCTACAAATCCACATTATAGTTGAGCTGAGAAGAAAACGGGAGGAGGGAAGATGAATGAAAAGTTGTGATTTTGCAGGTTTTCTCTCTTTTTCAAACTGTTACTTATCTTGTCAAGCCAGTTGGATTCAAATTTATGCCTGCTTACAGGGACTGTGATTCACAGAGCTCAGTGGTGAGATGCATTCTTGTCGTAAATATGCATTGTCTAGTTGGAAAGGATGCTCCATGTGAATTAATGTCCTGCATCTCCAAACCTGCCTGGAAACCCATCTAATTTATTGGAAAAGCACTTCACAGCTTTGGAAGCAGGTGCATCTTGTATTGAGGAGGCAAGAGCTGAGCGAGAGGAGCTCAGCCGCTGGGAGACCAGTTGGAAGCTGATTCACTCTCCTCCCTGCATTTCCCTCTTTTTCTCCTTAGGTCAAGGCTTCCAAGCATAATTAAAAATTGAATTATTTATGAAAAACCATTAAAATGGGTGGCTGGCAAATTAGACAGTCTTTTTGTCCCACCAAGCCAAATGCTTCTCTTTCCATGGTTTAAATAATGCCTGTACTGACTGCCTAGATATATTTAGAACAGTGAGGAAACTAATTGTTCTGTGATGCAATTAAGGCATATACACAGAGTGGAGCACAATTGTTGTTGTTGTTGTAAATTTTGTAGCTAGGTCTGACTCTACTCCATATACTGCATGTGTGTGTTGTGTTGAATTTACTATCAAATATGTGTATGTATCTATAGATATGTTAAAAGTGCTGCAAGCTGTGATTAGTTTATATGGTGAATTACTGTGCAATCCTAAAGAGAACTACACCCTTCTAATGGACCAAGAAGGGTGTAACTGCTTAGGACTGCACTGTCAATCAAGGACTGCCCGTGGCTGCTGTGATGCCTCCTGACGCCTTTCCTTGGATCCACCAAGTGTTTTAGAAAGTGCGCAGGACCAAATGGTACTTTTGCCCAGCAGGGCCTCTGATTGGCCATTGGAGATGTGATTGACTGCACAGGCTTTAAAAAAATGTTCCTTTGGCAGCAGCTGCCACCACAGCACAAGGATCTTCACTGTGTGATTGAAGGGAAGCTGTGTGTATGCAAGAAACTTTTTGAAACAATATGTTAATGAAAAAAGGCATCTTGTTAAACAGAGCTTTTGCCTGAAATGTTGAAGAACTATTATTAGAGTTATTCCCCTGGTGGTGACGGGGGATCCCCCACATTCATCCTCCGCCCCCACCCCCCGTCTGCGCTTATCTAGCCAGTGGGAGAAAAAGGCTTGGGAATGGACCGTCCGGGTGCATTTCCGGAGCGGCGCGATGACATCACTGATGTCATTGCGCCACCGGAAGAGTGCTCCTGTGCTGTGCTGCAGGCTGATTTGGGCCCCAAACGGGCTGAATTGGGCCCGTTTGATGCCCAAATTGGCCTGTGGTGAATTGTGCGCACACTCCTCCAGCTGTGTGGTGATATCACCAGAAGTCCCGTCACCGGAAATGACGTCATCGTGCAGCTGCTGGACTGCACACTCACAAAATCAGGAGATAAGAGCCAGGCCTCCCACCCTCCTGCTTGGGGGGGGGGGGTAAGGAGACCTGGCAACCCTAGTTATGCATAATCTTACTCCCTAACAATGTGTTCTTGTCTCTTCCCAGTGCTCAGGAGGCCGGGAGGGTGAGTGGGCCTGCCGTTTCCTGGGCTCAGAGGAGGAGGCCAGGTGCTGGAAGTGGGGGGGGGGGAGAGCAGGTGGAGGCAGTGCAGAAAGGCTTGCTGGTGCTGCTGTTGGTCTCATGGGAGCCAGTGGCCAACCACCCCTCCCCCCACAAAAATACCGGACATTCATATTTCTGATATTTTAACCGCATTTCCCCTAGACAGTCCCAGAAAAAACCCAGACTGTGTGGGGGAGAAACCTGGCAACCGTAGCTCTGCCTCCTTTGGCAGCAATTTTTGCTTGCTTCCGCTTCCTTTGGCAGCTATTTTGTGCTCGCAGCTACCGCCCTGTGTCAGAATTCCAAAGATGCTCGTAGGCCCCAAAAGTTTGGAGATCCCTCTTTAGCTGACTGGCAAGGCTTTTAATCAGACATAGGGACACTCAGGAGCAAAACGGTTTATTTTAAACACTGTTTTGATTCAGGTGTGTAGTAAGGAAGAAAATGAAATCCTGCTCTCAAGTCATAGCTGACTTATGGCAACCCTTGGTGGGGTTTTCATGACGAAAGACTAACAGAGGTGGTTTGCCATTGCCTGCCTCTGCAACCTGGTCTTTGTTGGAGGTCTCCCATCCAATTACGAACCAAGGCTGACCCTGCTTAGCAGCTGAGATCTGATGAGATCAGGCTCACCTGGGCTATCCAGGTCAGGGCATGTAGTAAGGACAGAGGAAGAAAATGGCCTTTCCTTCTGAAACTGTGTGGTAGCTTTCATTGGTTAATTTGTAAGTTTTTAAAAATTTTCCATAAATCAAAAAGTTACTGATATTGAGGCTTTGGCAATATGCAAATATATTTAAATTTAGTCCTGGGGTAAAGATGCTGCTGATTTTTTTCCCATTCAATTGGCAGCCTTGGTATTAACGTGAACTAATACCTTTACAAATGTGGAATTAATGTAACAGAGCAGCTAAGCTACCCTTGGTAAATTGGGGTTGGCAGGAACCAGGGCCATGTACAGAACTGAGACTGACATCAGCAAATGCGCAATGCTGACTTTCGCCATTGCTTAGAAAGCATTATCTCAATTCTCTGAAAGTATCATTATGTTTTAAAGTACCTACAAACTACTGTTTTCTTTTTTTTTTAAGCAAGCAAGCTAGCAAGGAAAAGGAAGCATTGAGACTGCAGTTTACTCAAACTATGGGATAAATAGCAGATGAAGCCAATGTAGTTGAGTGCCTGATGCTTGGTCTCTAGAGCATGTGATCCAAAAAGACACATGCGGCTCACTGGCCACATATAGTGGTCCAGGGCTTGATTAGAAGGAAACAAAAAAATTGGGAATTAGATCCAGCCAACTTTTTCGTTCAATTTTGCTTGCCCATACAGATCCCAGAATTCCTAGCATAGCGTTTCTGGATGATCAAAGGAGATCTCACTGCCTGTATTCACTGATGGAAAAGTTGGTTGGATCCAACTCTTGATGTTGCCTTGCAGACTTGCCTGGACTGTTATGGGGGGTGGGGGTGGGGGGGCTGCACTTGACTTGGTGGTCCCCAAGCCTGGGGGGCCTGCATGCATGCATTTATTTTGCACTTATTTATTTATATTCCCCTTTACTTCCCGATGGGGACTCAAAGTCTTAAGTCTGATTTTTCTGTTATGGTTGCATTGTGATGTATTGAATATAATTGAATGTAATTACAAAAAATATATCGGCCCTCTACTGAGGAAGAGACTCCTGTTATTTAACACCATTCCAAACATGGATGTTTGTTAAATAATCTAAAACAGCTTTGTAACATTGTTTAAATAACTGGCAAATGGCTTAATGGCAAATGTTTGCGGGATTGTGCAATGCACTGTCAAGCATGTGTTGCGAACTTCTTATGCTGCCAGTTTTAACTGTTTTAGTCAATTTTACATTGTCTATATTTAATTGTTATACAGTATACTGTATTGCATTTTAATCTGGATATGATCCGCTCTGAGCCTGCGTGCGGGGAGCGTAGACAACAAATTTGAACAACAACAACAACAACAAAAGTGGCTTCAGACGTCGTTCTTCCCCTCCTCCATTTTCTCACCACCACCCTGTGAGGTGGGTTATGCTGAGAGAAACCTTCAGAGGCTTGCAGCGCATACCCCACTCAGCAAATCTCCGTGGCAGAGTGGGGGTTATATTCTGTCTCTTATGCCCCACCAGCTTTGTGTCCAGATGCCCTGGGTCAATATGGTAGGTTTGCATGCAAGAAGGGAAGGTTCCAATTTCTGATCTGCAATAAATAGGCTTTCCACCCCCCACCCTATATCACCCCCCCCGCATCCTGCTGTCCCTGGGCCCCGCTCACCTGGCTGGTGGAGAGGGAAAGGGAGGAGAAGTCCACGTTCCCCTGTTGCGCCAGAAAATGACGCTATTTTCTGGTGCAGTGGGAGAGCATGCATGCTTTGTGTGCGTGAAAGAGAGAGAGAAGTATCCTGCTGCTCCCCAGCCCTCTGAAATCCTGCTTGGTATTTGTCTCTCGTGGTTGTTCCAAGTATAAAATGGACAGCCCCTTGAATACCACCATCAAGAAAGCAGGGAGGGGGGATACAAATGACGCTAGTAAAATTATTCCACTTCCTTATTTTTCTGTTTTTCTGTTTTTTCTCAGTTATAAAGGTAGGAGTCTTTATCATTGAAGCAGAGGGTGGGAGGGTTACAGGAGTACAGATGCTCATCTTCTACACTTGGCACCCCTGCTCTGTCAAGCTAATTACAACATGTATTATAGCTAGCTTCCTGACACTCTAATTAGCAATACCGCTCCCAATAATCCTTCTGCCTGGATTATAAAGGCTCCTTCCTTTTTCCACACCTTATATCTGACAAAGAGAACTCTGTCTCTCAAAAGCTCATACCTTGCAAATCTAGTTGGCCTTTGAGGGGCCACTGGACCGGAATCCTGCTGTTTGACTGCAGACCAGCACAGCTACCCACTTGAAACTATGTTCAGTGTCTTTTACTCTGTCTACAGATTTCACAATCCTTTGCTGTCAGTGGAGTGGCAAACAGTAGTAGGCTTGCCCTCCCCCAGACTGGGGCAGGGGATCTCCCGCCCCCACCTGCTGCCCCCCAGCCCCGATCTCCTGGTTGGCAGGGGGGAAGGCATGGGGTGGGGAGAAGCATGTGCATAAGCTCCCATGCTCCCCTGTTGCGACAGAGGAATCATGCTGGGCTGGTTTTCACAGAGCTCGGTTTCAGTGTGCACCGTGATTCCTCTGTTGCACTGGAATATGATGTCATTTTCTGGTGCACGCAGGGAGGTGGGTAGGGCGGTGTCACCTGCCCCCAGGTCTCATATTTCTTCCAAGGGAAAGTATGGGGGAAAGAATGTATGCTCTTCTGTTTGTGCCAGCATTCCTTTTTTATAGGTTAATTAATTAATGAATAACAACATGAATAATGACATTTGTATGCCGTGCTTCCTCTTGAGATTTGTGTACACAGGGGTTGCCCTATCCAGGCAGTTTATAGGGTTGATCCAGGCATACTTCTGGATGACGCAGCACTTTCTCCTATTAAGAGTCTTTAATCTTATCACATGCAGGGCTTTTTTTCAGCA
This sequence comes from Eublepharis macularius, assembly GCF_028583425.1. NCBI lineage: Eukaryota > Metazoa > Chordata > Lepidosauria > Squamata > Eublepharidae > Eublepharis > Eublepharis macularius. Next base: position 102,906,180 of record NC_072798.1, on the reverse strand, counting down.
GGAACGCGGTGGAACGGAGTTGAATGGAGTTCTGGAATGGAGTTCCGGTACCTCTTGAAAATGGTCACATGGCCGGTGGCCCCGCCCCCTGATCTCCAGACAGAGGGGAGTTGAGATTGCCCTCCGTGCCGCTCGGTGGCACGGAGGGCAATCTCAACTCCCCTCTGTCTGGAGATCAGGGGGCGGGGCCACCGGCCATGTGACCATTTTCTCCTAGGGCAACCCACTGAGTTCCACCACCTCTTTCCCCAGAAAAAAAGCCCTGATTATTTGTAACATAGTCTGTTATCGGTGCAGTGCCAAACATTTCTGGTAATCTGTATTGGTCTTCAAAGGAAGATATTTTCTGGTTGTTTTAAGATAGACAGTTCCCTGCTCATGGGAATGGCTTGGCAGGGGGGTGGGGGGGTAGGGATAGTGTAAAAGTCTGTAGTGGGAAGGAGGAGGTTGACCTTTTTTAAAATTAAAAGTATTGATAACAACACGTAGCCTTTTCATCTTTTGTCCTTCAACAGCCCTTTAAGGCAGATCTCCTGAAAATAGTAATGGAAGAGCAAGTAAATTGGAGCTTCAGTTTCTTTAACTTTGCTAAGATTTGGGGCTTCTATATCAGAAGAAAAAATGTACAGTCACATTAGCATTGCAGATACCAGCTAATGGGTTTCCTCGTACACGTTTTTCTGTATTACTGATGTGTGACTGAGATTGAAGGCAAGCGGCTTTCCTAATGCAACCCTAGTGAGATTTCAGTCGAGGTGGGATTTGAACCAGATGTTTTCTGCTTCGCACCTCAATCATAACCATAGCCGTCATGTTATTCTAGCTCTTATGCATGCCTTACAGATACTTATAGAATGTGGCAGGGCTTTTTTTCAGCTGGAACGCAGTGGAACGGAGTTCCGGCACCTCTTGAAAATGGTCACATTGGCTGGTGGCCCCGCCCCCCTGATCTCCAGACAGAGGGGAGTTGAGATTGCCCTCCGCGCCATGTGGCGCGGAGGGCAATCTCAACTCCCCTCTGTCTGGAGATCAGGGGGCGGGGCCACCAGCCCATGTGACCATTTTATCTGCGGGCAACCTATTGAGTTCCACCACCTCTTTCCCCAGAAAAAAAGCCCTGATCACATGGAAGCAGCAGCTGTGAACTTCAGAAAATTTGATTTGATTTTCATCGTTCTCTAATACAGTTCTCTCCCTTCACAGAGAGGCTTTGCTGATTTGAATACTAAGGCCTGTTAAGGATCACGCTGCCTTTCATATAAAAGAAACTTGCAGAAATGTAGACACGTTAACATAGCAGCCGAAATCCCGGATTTGTGTGCACCATCCAGCTGGTGCAGGGCTGCTAGGTTTGCACACCTCCACACTTGGCTGGGTGGTTTCATGGTAATTACCGTTCTATTCATAGTTGATGAGCAGTTGCCACAGTGAACTCCACAATCTTTTTAGAGTGTTTTTGTAACAATATAATTTGTTAACTCTTTGTTTTTAAAATGATCTTATACCTTTAAAATGCTTCTTGAATAGCTCTTTGCTCGAATGCAGAGATTGTGAGAGCAGATTTTGTGTAATTTCCACTACCCCTTAGGAGAATGTCATCTGATCGTGTCCTGGTTATTTGAATTCACGCCGCATCTCCATTTCACGCTAATGTGAACTGTGTAAATAGTATCATTGTTTGGTTTTGAACATGTGGTCATCCAATAATCCTGTTCAGAAAAATATGCCAGTTGGAAACGTACAGTTAGACCTGCTAATAAGTTCAACTCTTTTTTTCCCCCTGATACATTTTGTGTGTGTGCGCGTGCGGGAAAAATTTTAAGTAACTGGAGAAGATAATTATAGCTAGTCAACAGGATTTGGAACCGTGGCCATTGAATGGGAGTTCTTAATCTGAGATGATGAATAAGAGCGCTGATTAAAAGCAAGGAACTTCATGCTCTCTGGCAGCTAGACAGCTGTCTGTGCCTGATTCATACGTGCTGAAAGTGGCGCTGGACTGCTGAAAACTGAGGCCAGGTGGTAGCTACTCTGCAAAGCTATAGCTGGGAAGTACTGTAGGTAACAGTGCCCAGTTTCAATTCCCTATTTCAAAGCAGACTCCCTGCCCATATCAGAGACTGCATTCTGGAAGCCCCCTGATTTCTAGTGTGGTTTTGCATGTTACGAGAGCTGCTGACACGGCCAATGTGCCCTTGGGCAAGTAAAACAACTTGTGCTGTCCTTTGCACGAAGCGCAGTGAGGTTGCTTAGGCTTTCTCACCAGCATGAATCCTCATTCTTTGGGGTTTGTATTGGTGTGGTTGAAACCATGGAAGTGTGTGTCATTGCGGGAGAACGCAGCGCCTTGACACCACTTGCTAGGTGGAGACACCTCCTCTACGGCTTGAAAAAATTGAGCCCCATAGTGTGCCATCCATAAATGTAACCATATTCAGTGATTGATAGTAAAAATCATATTGATTGTGTAATCTCAAACTGAGTTACACCCTTCTAGGCCCATGGAGTTCAATGGATTTAGAAATGAGTAACTGTAATGTTAGTCTCTGTAGCTGAAACGAGTAACTGTAATGTTAGTCTCTGTAGCTCTGTTTTGTTTTAAAATTTGGTCATGCTGAATGTCTTTGCATCCAAGGTGGTATGATCAATTATTATACAAGTATACTACTACTGGTGAATTCACATCCTTGACAAAATAAATGACCATTATTCTAAACAATTAAATGGTCCTATCAGTACTGTGCATACCAAAGGCTTTTGTTTAAAGAAAAAGAAGACAGTTCAACTTGTACTGACGGCATAGTGACAGCTATTATAAAGTTGGATTGCTAAAAAAAACATTTTGACCGCAGCCTTTAAACTTTGCTGAAAGTCTTTCTTCTGCCTCCTCAAGTTTCTTGACACCCTCTTATGAAATATGAGGTTTCGCTTCTGTGTTTTTCTTTTTTGCCAAAGCATCTACTGAAGTAATAATTGTTATATCCTTCAGTCGAAGGAAACCAAACCTAGGATTTTGGTCTCTGCATACTCATCTATTAATGTTAGATAGGCGTTTCTGAAGGTCTTGCATCTGTTGCAGAGAAACATGACAATTTCTTCATTGCACTGCTGTTTTTAGTGTCGTTATTGAACTCAATTCCACATCTCACAGTAGATTTTTAAGGTAGTTTTTTTTAACATAACCTCTAATTGCTAAACATTGCCTGCCACTCTAGATGGAGGCAATCCCAAGATTTACGTGCATTGAGATTACAAGTGAACAACTCGCACAGGATGGTTGTTTAGAGTGTCAAGGCTATGTATATAATTATTTGCAGGGCTTTTTTTCAGGGGGAACGTGGGGGAATGGAGTTCCGGTACCTCTTGAAAATGGTCACATGGCCGGTGGCCCCGCCCCTTGATCTCCAGACAGAAGGGAGTTGAGATTGATCTAAGGGCAATCTCAACTCCCCTCTGTCTGGAGATCAGGGGGCGGGGCCACCGGCCATGTGACCATTTTCTCCGAGGGCAACGCACTGAGTTCCACCACCTCTTTCCCCAGAAAAAAAGCCCTGATTATTTGTAACATAGTCTGTTATCGGTGCAGTGCCAAACATTTCTGGTAATCTGTATTGGTCTTCAAAGGAAGATATTTTCTGGTTGTTTTAAGATAGACAGTCCCCTGCTCATGGCAATGGCTTGGCGGGGGGGTGGGGGGGTAGGGATAGTGTAAAAGTCTGTAGTGGGAAGGAGGAGGTTGACCTTTTTTAAAATTAAAAGTATTGATAACAACACGTAGCCTTTTCATCTTTTGTCCTTCAACAGCCCTTTAAGGCAGATCTCCTGAAAATAGTAATGGAAGAGCAAGTAAATTGGAGCTTCAGTTTCTTTAAAATTGCTAAGATTTGGGGCTTCTATATCAGAAGAAAAAATGTGCAGTCACATTAGCATTGCAGATACCAGCTAATGGGTTTCCTCGTACACGTTTTTCTGTATTACTGATGTGTGACTGAGATTGAAGACAAGCGGCTTTCCTAATGCAACCCTAGTGAGATTTCAGTTGAGGTGGGATTTGAACCAGATGTTTTCTGCTTCACACCTCAATCAAAACCATAGCTGTCATGTTATTCTAGCTCTTATGCATGCCTTACAGATACTTATAGAATGTGGCAGGGCTTTTTTTCAGGGGGAACGTGGGGGAACGGAGTTCCGGCACCTCTTGAAAATGGTCAAATGGCCAGTGGCCCCGCCCCCTGATCTCCAGACAGAGGGGAGTTGAGATTGCCCTCCGCGCCACTGGCGCAGAGGGCAGTCTCAACTCCCCTCTGTCTGGAGATCAGGGGGCAAGTCCACCGGCCATTTGACCATTTTCACCAAGGGCGATTTAAACTTTTAAAAACTCCCCCCTTGTTCCAGCTGACCCAAAGTAACTTCGTTGTGCGGTCCTGAGTTCCACCACTGAGTTTCACCACCTTTTTTCCCAGAAAAAAAGCCCTGGAATGTGGTATAGTGGCTAGAATGTTGGACTTGGACCAGGTTGGTTCTCGGATCTGCTTGCCATGAAACTTGTGCTCTTAGGACAGCCATTCTCTGTCAGCCTCTCCTAGCTCATAGGGTTGGTCCTCGTTGCGGGAACCGTGAAATTAAAAATGCACAGCATGAATACATTTGTTGGGGTCATTTGCTAGTTACTTTTTTTTTTGGTCTACCTAAACAGTTGTTGCAATGATCGGTTGCCTGTCACTGACTAAATTATTGTGCAAAATGTAACCTGTTTTGCTTTTTGCTTTTTTAGCAGCTCCGTATTCCTTAATCTATTAGGAATAGTCTTAATTCTGTGACTTTCACATTGCAGGAAAGCAGTGCAGTGCAGTTCGATATGTGTATGGCTTTTCAGGACTAATGGTGGAAGACGATGACTCAGAGGATGAGATAAGGAGATTGAGATGAGGAGGGCATGGACTTAAGTATTCCTGGTAGTCTCTGTAATTAATCTGTATAATTATATCCAGAGCAAATTTAGGGCCTAAGTCTGTCATGTTCTTGATGTAGACAGGTCTCATTGGACTCATTAGGGCTCCAGGCAGATGTAAGGGGCCACCAATGTAATCCTCTGTAATTTTAGGACTGTGTTTTAATTTGTATGCATCATTACAATATGCAGTTCATTACAATATGCAGTACAATATGCTTTTACGTGAATCTGTCCTCATGGTAGGCCTTACTCTGTTCTTGCAATAATGGGAAATATTCAAGAAACACAAGAACTTTTACACTGAATTACATTAACAGTCTGTTGAGTCACATATCTGCTGCAAACAGTTTTAGCTGTAGAATGTGGGAAGTAAAATGCCTTGAAATAGGCTGAGCCCACACAACGCTTTGTAAGGCCTAAAACAGAATATTGTGGTTATTTGAAGGTAGGAACCTTCATATCATTCCCCAGCTGCAAAAAAGAATGATTATTTCCCATGATAATAGGAATGGTGATTGTAGTCCAGAAAGCAATGAGACTCCCCCAAAATTTGTTTGAATTCAGTTGATACAATGTCCATTTACTAAACAGCATCATCCTTCTTTTCTCTCTCTTCCGTGGTTGGCACTAACTGGGGTGCAGCATTATACCTTCTCCTTCTGCTGAAGGGAGCTTGGATCTCAAACAGTGCAGGCAGATGGCAGGCAGGCAGGGCTCAAAGCCCCCCCCCCCCCAATCACAGCATCTCCAGAGAGGCACATGGCTCTAGAGGTGTCCACTCCACCCAAGCAGCAGACAGTGCACCCCCCCCCCCCATTGCTTGCAAGGGCCAGGTTGGCAGCCAAAGCACCACCCACTTGGAAAGCCCCCCCCCCCCCCACTTCGAGACACACACACACTAGTCTGGAAAAGTTAAAACTGGAAGATAGCAGGACCAAGAATTCCTTCGCCAGGCTTGAACCCACAGCCCCTGATGCTCAGGACTAGCCCCCAAGCCTCAGAGCCAGGAGAGGTAGTTCCCTAGAGACATGGCAGGAGGGACCAGAGACCCCACTGCAACTCAAGATGTTGCCATCAGCTACACAGGGTCAGACAGAGAATCTCTCACTGAGAGCATGGCTCTGTGGAATGGCACTGGGAGAGCATGATTAGTGTTCCTGTAGCGAGTCCCATGTGGTCAGGGTGGGGCAAGAGACGGGTTAAAGCCCAGGATCTGACTTCCTGCCCAGCAGCAAAGGGGGGGGTAGTCTGGCCTAACTGATGAGGCACCCTAGAGATCCATCATTTTCATTGCTCCGCAACTTCCCCTCCGGCACATTCTTGGTAGCAGTAGCAGCCTTGTGTGGTCCTCAGGTCCCCCCCCCTACATTTGCTAACCGCCTGCTTGGCTTATCAGATGCTGCAGTGATGTGAGAGAATGGAGAACTTTTCTGAGCTCCACCCCCCTCCTCAGGGCAGACAAGCCTGGACCACATTCCCCGTCTCACTCTGCTTCCTGCAGCATGTGTGAGAGGGAAGAAGGGGGTGGGTGGGAAGCTAAGTGTGGCCTCATCCTCCAAAGTGCCACTGAACTGCTGTTCTGTTGTGCAGCAGAGCAAAACAGAGGTCCACTGCTACCTGGAACATCTTCTGGAGCCACTCCATCCATACCAGCCCAGAGACAGAGGCCCCCCTTTAGGATGTGTAAAGGGGCAGCCCTACAGGGAAGCGACAGAGGGTGGGGAGTCAGGGCATGGAGGGGCATGGAGCTAATTCATCCAGAGGCACGCAAACAGACAGGGAGGGAGTTATGGTACAACACAGACTTTATTGAACTGTGAAATGTGAAGAGGGTGTCTGGGCTCAGGTTGCCAGCTCCCTTCATCCGGGGTGGCAGCTGTGCATGTGTCCTCTGCTCCTAGGAACCTTTTGGAGGCAGATTGAATCAGCTCTTGTGCTGTTTCCGAACCCTGAATGATTCTATGTTGGCACGTTGTGGGAAGCTCAAGATTCTGTGCGAGAGGCTGGTTCTGGCATATGAATCATGTGTGTGAACAGTAAAGGAGAAAAAGTTCAGGTGTGCTAGTTTTGGGGGGGGGGCGGAATTGTCTTCTGTGCATTTTTAGAAATGTTTCTTGGAGCTTGGAGCAGCATTTTATTATTCAGACAGGGAAAATATGTGCATCCCTGGAGAAATGAAATGAATAGAAGTAATCTCACTTTGCAATACTGGTGAATTTCAGTCCAGCAGCAGACTCCCATATGCATGGTGAGTTGTCAGAGACTTTGTTTCATGATGAAAATAAATTATGTGTCTGTGCAGAATAGAGCAGGCCTGCCCAAGGGACTTGCAAACACACTGTCAGGGGAATATGGTACACATAGTCTCAGGCTACCAGCTGGTAATAATGACCTAAAAAATTAACAAGCAGATCACCATCAGTTTTGTTTTTTCTAGCTGTCGATGAACTCCATCTGATATCAAAGATAGAGGATGCTGCTCAGGAGATTAAAAGAGCTGATTTGTAATAGGATCCTTCTTCACAAACACATCATGGAGAAAGCGTATTCTACTCATCAATCCCATCATTTCGGAATTATCAGTTCCTTATGATTTTAAATTATAAATACATGTTTCTGTTTCTGTGAAATGTTTTGCTCAGTATTGCCTCCGAACTCCATGACCCATTCCTGAAGAGAACCAAAAGAGCCACGATATGAGCCGAGGATAGTACAGTTATCCTTTGGATGTGCTCCATGAGTGTCCCATCACGTTTGAATGCACATATGATAGAATCTGATTCAGATTTGTTTGAAGTCATTTATATAACTGTATTCTGCCCATTAAAAATGAAATTTGTTCAATGAAACTTTATTGCTATAGCCAAAGGCCATTGCAAAGCATGTTCAAATTGTTACTAAAAAGCGAGAACTACATGTACAAACTCATTCATAAAATACAGAAATCATCTATATAAACATGAGTCATATCAGTCAGCGGTATCACATTAAAATATAAATAGCATACTGGGGCCTCTTGTTTTCTCTCAAACCTACCCCAACTTTTATTTGCAGCAGTTGTAAATTATGCAACCTGTTAACAATTATATTCTGTGATCCCCAGTACATTGAGAGAGATGAGAAGACAAAAAGGCAATTTTGGTGGCCGGGAATGCGGGAGGACAATTCCCAGTATGAGATGTCCTGCCCCATCGGCTTAATGGGGAAGAAACGGGGCGGAAAGCCTCTGGGACTATTGCAACCGATTGAAACCCCTTCTAGACTCTGGTCTACGATCTCTTTGGACTTTATTACAGACCTTCCCCCCAGTAGGGGGAAGACGGTGATCCTGGTGGTGGTGGACTTGTTTTCAAAACACACCCGCTTTGTGCTATGTTCAAAGCCGCCTGCAGCAAAGAAGCTAAGCTACCTTGTTTATGCAAATGTGGTGCACCTGCATTTGTTCCCGTAAAAGATAATTTTAGATAGAGGAAGTCAGTTTGTTGCCAAGTTTTGGAGGGAGCTTCTAAAAGTGACCGAGATGGACCAAGGACTTAGCTCCTCCCACCACCCAGAGACGGATGGATGATCAGAATGAACTAATCAGATCTTAGAACAATTCTTGAGGTGCTACATCAACTATCAGCAGGATGACTGGGTAGACTACCTGCCATATGCAGAGTATTGCTATAACAACAGTATTTATAGCTTGATTGGCACTTCCCCCTTTCAGGTAACCCAAGAGTTCGAAGGCAAGCCTTTGTCTCTGCTAGAAAACAAATCCCTGGAAGGGGAAGGGGATTTGAGAGAGTGGTGGACTAAACTAACATCAGTGGAAGTTAGTGGAACAAACCCTGGAGAAGGCTAAGCAAGATTATAAAAACCAAGCAGACAAGAAATGCTCCGCCCCCTGGGAGTTAAAACCTGGCGATGCAGTGTACATGTCAACTAAGAACCTTAGGGAAGAACAACCAAGCAAGAAACTAGGTTGGAATTACTAAGGATCCTTCAAGGTATCCCAATTAATCAATGATGCAAACCATGGAATTAGACCTACCTAAGAATTTAAGACGTGTACATCCGGTATTCCATTTCAGCCTTCTGAAGAAGGACCCCGGACCAGACAAATGGCATCCAGAACCTGTCGCCCCGCTACCTATCATGGTAGGGGACCAACTACATCTTGAGATTGAACAGATATTGGGCTCTAAGTGGAAGAGACACACGTTGTTTTATCTGATACAGTGGAAACATTTTGATACAAGTCAAGCTGAATGGGTCAAGTCCACTGATGTGAATGCAGATAGATTGGTGAAGGCATTCCACAAGAAATATCCAGACAAGTTGAGGGGCGGTTAACTTTTTGGGGGACAGAATGTCAGCATGGCCCCTGCCATACTTTGGGAGATTGGGGGTTCACTGTCGGGCTATAGACCTGAACTCAGATACCATGCTTTAAGACTGCTATTGTAGCCTGTGTATCAACCCTGCCTGAGAAATCTTACATGTTGCTGTGAGAAGCTGTGAGATGGAATGCAGTTATCAACGTTGCTACGGAGACGCAGCAGTAGCAAGACACAACAACTCTGTTTATTTTTGATTTTCCTGCTTGTGCTGCATAGATGGGAAATTAGAGCTTAGCTATGGGGGGAGGGAAGTAGAGTGGGTTGTGCTTGAAAGGTTTAATGCTTAGCAGGGGGAGGAGACAGGCATTCCAGTCAAGAAATGTCTTCTGTACTGTACTCCTAGGTTATCGTTAAAGCTTTAACTCATGCATCCTTGGGATCGAAGTTGGCAGTCACTGACAATGCCCACCCCCTGCTTCACCCAGCTGGGATCATGCATGGAACAGTCGGCAATGCCCGCCCTCCACCTTCACCCAACTGGGAGCAGGAGCAGGTGGCAATACCCACCCCCTGACTTTATCCAGCTGGGATCTGCAGCAGAGCAGGTGGCCATGCCCACACCCCAGCCTTCACCCACCTGGGATTAGGCACAGAGCAGGTAGAAATGATCACCTCCCACCTTCATCCAGCTGGGATCAGGAGCAGAGCAGGTGGCAATGCCACCCCCCACCTTCATTCAGCTGGGATCAGGAGCAGAGCAGATGGAAATGCCTGCCACCTGCCATTACCCAGCCCGGGATCAGGCATGGAGCAGGGGGCAATGCCCGCTCCCCCCTTCACCCAGGCAGGATTGGAAGCAGAACAGATGGCAAGGCCGACTCCTCCTTCAACCTGCTGGAATCAGGTGCAGAGCAGGAGCCTGCCCACCCTTCACCCAGCTGTGACCATGTGCAGAGCACGTGGCAATGCCTTCAGCTGGTCAGAAGCGGAGCAGGCGGAAATGCCCACTCCCCCTTCACCTACCTGGGATCAGACACGGCACAGGCAGCAATACCCGCCCCCCTTCACCCGGGCAGAAGCAGGCACAGAGCAGGAGGCAATGCACTCCCCCCTTTCACTCGGCCAGGATCAGGTGGCAATATCTGCTCACCATCAGGCTGGGATCAGGCACGGAGCAGATGGCAATGCCTGCCCCCTACTTTCACCCAACCAAGATCAGGCGCAGAGCAGGTGTCAATGCCCACCCTCCCTTCACCTAGCTTGGATCAGGCGCAGAGCAGGTGACAATGCCCACCCTCCCTTCACCTAGCCTGGATCAGGAGCAGAGCAGGTGGCAATGCTTGCTTCCCCTTCAACCCGCCAGAATCAGGTGCAGCAGGTGGCAATGCCCGCCCCATTCACCTGGGTGGAATCAGGCGAAGAGCAGGAGACATTGCCCATCCTCTTTCATCTGGCTGGGATCAAGAGCGGAGCAGATTGCAATGCCCGCCCCCCTTAACCTAGCCTGGATTAGGCGTTGAGCAGGTTGCAATGCCTGCCCCCATTCACACAGCTGAGATCAGGAGTGGAGCAGGTGGCAATGCCGTCCCCCTGCCTTCATCTGGCTGGGATCAGGCACAGGGCAGGAGGCAATGTCCAATTCCTCTTAACCTGGCTGGAATCAGGCACGGAACAGGAGGCAATACCCACTCCCCTTCACCCGTCTGGGATCTGTCATGGAGGAGGAGACAATGCCTGCCTGCCCGCCCTCCCCTTTCTAGAGCCCGTTGTATTTTTCCCCACAACGGGCTTTGTTACAGGTTTGACATTAGAAGATTCTGTAACCATCAAGAGTTTCAACAGCTCTTAAATAGCAATTAAATAGCTCATCTTTGGTCAGTGAAGAGAAATCTGAATATAGGCGGGCGACCACAACTCCATTGAACTGAGGTGTCCGTCCTTTAAAGTGACCTTTATGATGGAAGGTGCCTCATTCTATCTTGTTGTTTATTGTAAGGTATTATGATGTCTTGGAGACCTCGTCCATTGCTTTGGTTTATGCATTTTTATCAGAGTGATAAAACCCAAATGCTCTAGGAGTTAAAGTTGTACTTTATGCTATTTAAAGAGCCTAATATTAATAGATACATTTTCCTAGACCATAACACAATAGATTACTCAGGACAGCCTTCTGCTAAGAGGAGAAACTTTGCATGAGCTGTGCCTTTAAAGCCATCTGGAGGGCTTAGAGGAGACCAACTGACCAACATGGTTTTGAGTAGAAGCACTGACTGAATAGAGACGGACTAAAATAATTTTATTGGTTAGTATATATTTATGATGTGATTGTGGTGTGGATGTTTTTTACCATTGAAATCAATAGCCTTTTTGTACTACATTCATAGCCCATGAGGAAGCAAGGCGAAACGGGTTGCAATCAGCTAGTAAACTTGTAGGCATGTAGAACATTGGATAAAGAAGGCATTCTTTGAAGATTGTTGCATTGTGAAGTTTGACATCTACAAAAAAGAAGAAAATTATAGAAAACATCTGTCCCTAACAGTAAAAAAGAAGATATCAGCACTTATCAAAGACTTACCTGCTGATTAATCTACTACACACCTTGTTGGTTAAAGGGACTTGATTTCCCTGGTATTCGTGACTGTAAAAAAAAAGGACATATTTGATGTTACCTGTATTTATCAAATGATATTTTTGTAAATTGAAATATTTATAGGTATTTATTGGGGTATTTATTGTTTTTGAAAAAACATTGGGTGTTTGCACTAAGAGCACTTTAGCACATGAAGTCTATAAAATTCCATGATAAATTGTACATGCTTTAATTGTGGTATTTCCTTGGTGGGGATTTCTTCTGATTTGTAGTCTCAAATTTTGAAAGTTGCCTGGTTTGACTTGGAGATCCCATTTTGATTTTATTCCTCTCTTGCAGCTAAATGAATCTTTCTGTTCAGTGTATTTTTATCCCACATAATGCTCCAAGGAGCTCAAGGTAACACATACAGTTACCATTTTCCTCTTTCATCCTCACAAAAATCCAGTGAAGTATATTAGGCTGTGAGTGTGTGACAGGCCCGAGACAGTGAGCTTCGTGGCAGTGTGGGAAAGTTGAACCAGTGTCTTCTAGTACACATTCCAAAATTGACCACAAAACTTTTTGTGTATCAGTTTCTCTTGCCGTTTATGAGGGGAGTTAATGAGTAATTAAGAGAGCTAAGCAGGTCTTCGGCCTACTCCAAATGCTGCTCAGGTCTGTTCAGAGTGGCTCAACTCCCAGGAAGGTATTTCCAGGATTGCAGTTGAAGTCCTTAGCGATTCCCTCAAATGGGGAGGAGTTCGTGGTAGCTGCCGTATTGCAGAATGTCAAATTAAACTCTAGTTGATTAATGGTGTTGGCAGTTGACTGGAATAATAGGATCTTGAAAAAGACCTGTGTGGTGTCTAATGTCCAAGATTAGCTAATGAGTCTAACCTTACGCTGTCAGTCAAATTCTGTTTCAGTTGGATATAAAGCTTGAGATTTTAAAAATCTTGCATAGATTTTTGCATAGAAACACCAGTGGTTGACTTAATTATTTAGATCGGTAAGACAGACCTGTTAAGAGAACAAATTCCGCTTCTGGTTTGACACAATGAAGAGGAAAGATATGCAGCACCTGTAATATACTTGGAATACGATGAAGCCATCTCCCACTGCCTCATAAAAATCTTACACAGAAAACTAATTAAAATTAGCTCAGCTCTATGGCACTGTCTAGGCTGGCTGATTGACCAGAAACAAAGGCTTTGGATTAAAGGGAATGGCTGAGCGGATGTAAGTATGCTGAGCAGTGCCTAACTTACATTAGTGTGGCATTTGCCCTAGTTATATTGTAGAGAGATGTATAATGAGGTACCTAAGGGGATAGGTATTAGCCTCTCCCTGATCGAAGAGCGCCTTTAATGATCTTGAAATGGGCATATGGCAATGTTTATGAAACTTGTATGTGCTACGGATCTGAGATGCAGATATCACTGAAGACACAAGAACAACCATACAGGAGGAAAGCAGAAAAAATAAAAAATTCAGTACTGCCCAAATGAAAACAATGCTGTTTTATTTTGAAGGGCTTGGTCTTTCTAAATTATTGAATGTGCTCAAGGGAAGCTAGGCAGCTGGAAAACTTGTCCATAGTATTGAGCAGGCATGCGTGTATCTGATTTTTGTAAATACTGAGATGAGAGAAATCCCAGAAGAACTAATCGGAGACTGAAAAGCAGTTTATGTGAGGATGCTGTCTGGGATCTGAGGATGTGCACGGAAAAGGAAACGAGGGGAAGGAAGGAAACGGGGGAAGGAATAGCAAACGGAATGAACTCTGTGACAGCCCACCTCTTTAAAACACGTGCTAACCATTGCCCATCACAGAAAATTCAATGAAGAATTTTGATAACCTCGGCCTGGGAGACCCTCAAGGAACACTAGGGTTGCTATGTAGAGGTAGGCAATGGCAAACCACGTCTATTCGTCATCTCTTGCCTTGAAAACTCCAGCAGGGGATGCCATAAGTTGCCTGCAACTTGGTGATGCTTTATATTGTCACATACTGCACTGAAATGCTGCCCACTGGGCAAGAAAACAGTAATTAATCCGTATGTTGGAAGCGGGCCTTTATTTTTACGTCTGAGGGTGAAGCAAAAGATGGCTTACAATATTTGCTCAAATAAACAGATCTTTTTTGACAACTTAAAAACTAAATAAATAAACTAAAAACTAAAACTAAATAAAAACTAACGACATTTTATTCCAGCAAATTTCTGCTGGAATACAAATTCTGATAATGTTAAAGGTGCGACACTGTTCTGTTTTTTTCCTACAATAAGCTAACATGTCTTCCCTTCTGGAAATTTTACAATAGAACTGAGCCGTTTGTCCAATGTAGTGAGTGGACGGGCATTTCTGACACTTGATAGGAGATAGAACATTGGAAGATAAATAGGTGAATGAACCTGAGATGTTGTTAGGCTCAAGGGTTGTGTTGTTGGAGTAAATACGGGGACAGAGTTGGCTTCTTGGTTTATTGCAGGCCCTGGTCCTGGCATCTGTGTCAGTGTTTGGAAATATATTATTCTGAGCAGGGCTTTTTTTCAGGGGGAACGCGGGGGAACGGAGTTCCGGAACCTCTTGAAAACGGTCACATGGCTGGTGGCCCCGCCCCCTGATCTCCAGGCAGAGGGGAGTTGAGATTGCCCTCCGCGCCGCTCAGCGGCGCGGAGGGCAATCTCAACTCCCCTCTGCCTGGAGATCAGGGGGCGGGGCCACCAGCCATGTGACTGTTTTCTCCGAGGGCAACCCACTGAGTTCCACCACCTCTTTTCCCAGGAAAAAAGCCCTGATTCTGAGTGAGGAGTTGTTTAAAGTTCAAGGGCCGTCTGTGGGCAAGAAAAGGTTTGCCTCCTAATACTTGTGAGAGAAGAATTCCGGGAGATCTCCAGCCACCACCTGGAGCCTGGCAACCCTACCCTAATCCAATTGACCAAACTCCTTTTCCCCTAGCCCAACTGGCATTGAAAGGCTGAAAGAAAAATATGTAGGATAAAAAAGTATGGTTGAGATAAAGCAGTCAAGCGAGTTCCCCTCTCCTCTTCCATATACTCCTCTTGGAGTTCAATCTACCTCCCGCCTCAGGTTCATAAGGAGCAGATGTGTGGCTGCCACTGTCACATCTGATTTGGCCCCAAGGTATAAATCCTGGTGCTTCAGAAAAGGGTATCCCTTACTTTGACACGTTATTATTGCTATTGTGGGATAGCAAAGGAAAATGGAACAAATGCTCTTAAAACTGCTTTTTTCAGCACTTGCTGTTTAAAGCCATAAATGGCTTGGGTCACTAATCCTCACCACTTATTCATACTTGCCTGTGTGCTCTGAGGGAGACTGTGTTGTGTGAACCCACAGACTGAGATCTTTGCTCAGGGATCTGCAACTCGTGCCTTACTGTCTGAAATGCTCTTCCTATAGGACTTCTAATGGCAGCTGAAGACCCCCCCCCCCAGGCCTTTGTAACTCAGGTCTGTGCTCTGGCTAAATTTAGTTGAAAATATTATTACAGTCTTTGCTGTTTCTAAACTACCTTGAACATTTTAAGGCAGCACAAACATTCCCTAAATAAATTTATAATCCGGACCGTATTTCAATTTGAGGTAGCGCCAGCAGTTTGAACAGAAGTAACAGAATGGGTGGGAGGGAAGTGCTGTGATGGAGAAGCCAGGTGAGAATGCCCATAAACTGGTTACAGCTGACCCCAGCCAATAGTTTGGTATGCACAAATCCTGTGCCTCAACCCATAGCCTCCTCCTCATTGGATACATCACTCTTCAAGAGGATTCACTTGGAAGCAGCATAAAAAGCTTGCTCATTTTGAATTTAAGCATAAATGCTTGATAAGAAACCAGTTAGCTTCTTTATATTAACACTCATCTTGGAAATGTTATGATCTCTCCAAGAAATTGATTTTTTCATTAATGGTTTGTGCTGGATGCTTTCTGTAAGAGCCGTCTCCATCAACCAATGCCTTTGAATTCACAGTGCTGTTCTAATCTGTCTAATGATTTCAGTTTAATTTTATTTTTAAGCTGCAAGTGTGTCCAGGGAAGTGTGATGTCAGACTGAGATAAAATCGAGATAGCTTGGGCCGTTTGATTGTGATCAAAGCAGGCGATATTAGTTCTTATCCTCTAGGTCACTTACTGCAGTTATCCTTCTAATCTCTAATGTGCTTCTTGAGGTGAAATGAAGTTTTGAATCTTTTACAATTAAGCTTATTGTCAAACCAAGAAAAATGCAGATGTTACTGAACAGTGCAAAGAAGAGCCCTTTTGATTGTTAGGAAGGGTTTTTAAACTATCCGCCCATACAATGAAATCTCAGAAAATTGATTCTGAGATTTCTGTTCTGATTGCTTTTTCGGTAACACTTACGGATCACGAAGAGTTTGCAATATATCTATGGGTCCATTGGACAATGTCCATGAGGCCTCTATCATGTGATCTCTCTCACCACAAATATCTGGTGAATGTGGAATCAAGTGACAATCTCGAAAGGTGTTGCCAAATTCAGTAATGTTACCTAGCTCTGTTTCTCCTTATCTGGTTCTGGCCCATTTAATTTCAGTCATAATGAAAGGGCAGTCAAGTTGTTAAATAAGTAATTCTGAATGTATGGCAGACAGCTAATACTGATTTTCAGGTCCTGTAGAAATCCTGAACAGGTATGTAGAAGCAGTTTGGGGGTGGAAACTAGCCAATAAACTGAAGCTTAATCCTGACAAGATGGAAGCACTACCGGGGAGTAGAAAGATTGACCCGAAGCACATCCTCTTGGCACAGCAAGTCCATTGCTTGGGGTGCTGTTGGACCTGGATTTTCTGTTGGATGAGTAGGTTAGCAGATTCACCAGGTTGGCCAGCTGCAGCCTTTCTCTGGAAGAAAAGATCTGACTACTGTAGAGCAAGCCTTGGTTACATCTAGATTAGATTACTGCAAGGCACTCTACGTGGGGCTGTCCTTGAAAAGTGTCCTTCAAGTGGTAAAGAACATTGCAGACACAATGATGACTGGAGTGGGACGTAAGGACCATATCTCCAATCTTAGCCTATCTAAAAACTGAACTATTCAAAAAGGCTTTTTACTCAAACGGGAGGGCTGTATTGTAGGGATGCGGTCTCATATGCTTCACTAATGAGTTAGGGACCACAGACTTCATCACTATATTGCCTTACATAGTATCTGTTGCTTTAAATATGTACTCCTATGTACCGCCAGTGCTCCATATTGTCTAATGTTAGTCCTCGAATTGATTATGTTCTAATTCAGTATTTTTTCTACTCTGTATTGGATTATTGCTAATACTATGTCTTTTAAGCTTGTATCTATTTACCCTATGGCATTGTTTATGGAAATGTCCTTGATACTATATTGAAATGTACTTGATACTGATTGTTTTAATCTCATACTGTGTAATCCGCCTTGAGTCTCAGTGAGAAAGGCAGACTATAAATAACATAAATCATCATCATCATCATCAATACTGGTTCCCAATTTGTTTCTGAGTCCAATTAAAGATCCCTGTGTGGACATTTAAAGGCTTATATTGTCTGAAGCCAGCATACCTGAAGGACCATATACTTCCATATGAACCTACCTGACCAGTCTGATCATCTTCTGAGGCCCAGCTTTGGGTGCGCCTCCTTCAAAGTTTAGACAAGTGGCAACCCAAGAAAGGGCCTTTTCAGTCATGGCTAGAGGTGGGCACGAATGGAAAAAAAAACCCCAAACATGATGTTCGTTGTTTGTTGTGATCCACGAACAGGGACTCATGAACAACCACGAATATAGCCCTGTTCATGAACATGTTCATGGTTGGCTGTTCATGGGGGCCAGCAGGCTCTCCTACAGCCATTGTCCAAGTTTGGTCAAGATCCCTACTGCACCACTCCCAGAAACCTTACCTGGGCAGGCAGCAGGAAAGGTACCAATAATAAATAATAGCTTGGCTCAGAGCTTGGCAGCAGCCCTGGAACTTGAAGGGGTAGATCCCTATCCCACCACACGCAAAGAAAATTCAAGCTCCTATGCACTTTCTCTATCAAAATGTCAAAATGTCAAAATGTCAACAGCAACTGTCTCTCTCCCTCTCCACTGTCTGCAAAGTCAGAGCTGGGAGCCCCCCTCCCCCCTGGTCTTTGGTCCCTTGTTGTAACAAACTTGGTGCTCCACACTTGAAAGGAAGACCTGCCTATCAAGCAAAATTGGGCTTAGATTGGGATTTCCAGGGCAACAGCAGGAGTTCAGGCAGAGTTCAGACAATCCCTGTCTAAGATGCCAAGGGAATTAATTGTAGATGCCAGACTGTCTGGGTTGACGAACAGCAAGATGAACAGCAACAAACGAGGCTTGCAACGACCACCTGTTCATTTAGAATGGGGCCTCACGGACAGCTTGTTCGCGAACAGCAGATTGGGGTGTTTGTGGCTTTTTTTTGTTTGTATTGCTGTTCATGCCCATCTCTAGTCATGGCAGCAAAATTATGGAACTCCCTCCCCAGGGATATTCATCTTTCCCCTTCTATCACTGTTGTCTGTCAGCATGTCAAAGACTTTTTTATTTTGTTAGGCACTCCCTCGATGACCACTCCTTCTTGTTTTATGTTTTAATTGCAGCCTTTGTGTTTGGTTTTGATTGGTTTTATGGTGTGATTTATAATGCTTAATTTTTAGTTGTTAGCTCCCTTCATGACCCTTATTGGGTAGAAGGTGGGATATAAATTAAGGAAATAATAACAATAATGCTGTCACTATTTTTCTGCATCTTTTGTTCTCCACTAGAGAAATCATTGTATTCTCATGATACCTTAACCTTTTCAAGCCAGATCTTTAAAAAAATTGCACATGGTCTCATTTGCCCCTGATGTTTACCTTTTTCTGTGACATGCTTGATCCTAGTTTAGGACTAAGAATAGTGTCTGGTGCGTCCTAATTATCTGCCATGGCCTGTAAATCTGGCAAATTGTTTCCTGAGGTAGCAAAATTAGGGTAATCTGAGGATTTAGTGGTATATACAAGCAGAATACACTGGCTTCCATCTCAGGGCTGCGCTGTCCTACAGATATTATCTGCTCCACTGAATGAATGGGATCAGTATTCTGTGCCATGATCTCTTAAAGCAGCTTTTAATGCCATGATGATTACACAGAACTTCTCTATATTTAGGCATTGAAAGTATGTGATGTGAATTCTAATGTATTAATGATTCCCCCACCCCACCCCCGTCCGTCCGTATGCTGTGGACTCCTGCTGGGGCTTCTTGGCTTTTAGTATGTGTAGTGGCAGCTTTGAGTTTTATGCTATAAATAAATGCAGCAATTACTGTCTGATAATGATAAGAGTAACTGGTTAAGTTTGAGTCTGGTTGAGCTATTGTTTGTATATTATTGTTCCAAAACTAGATAGGCTTGGAACCCTTTTACTATTTGTTATTTATGCCCTGTTGAGAAATCCTATCTTCATTCTCCTCCCCCCACATAGCAAATACAGGTACGTATTTTGAAATATTGATCCAAAATCATAATTAGAATTTTGTTTATTCTGATAATAGAGTTAAAAATGAAACCACTTGAAGAAAATCTTGTGTGAAGGGAAAAAATCACCTTTCTCCCACAGTGGGTATCCAAAGTGGATTATGTTCTCCTACCTCCATCTTATCCTCACAACAACCCTGGTAGGTAGGTTAGGCTGAGTATGTGTGACTGGCCCAAGATCCCCCGTCAAGCTTCCGTGGCAGGACGAGGATCCGAATTTGGGTCTCCCAGATCTTATTCCAACCACTACACCACACTGGACCAAAGTTTGCATACAATCGGTGGGATGCCACAGAAAATCTCTGCTGATGGATGAGATTTCTGTTGGCATAGCAGGATTTCCTTGCTTTCTCTTTATAGCTGCAGCCCCCCAAAACAAACAGACAGCTGTGACATCTTTGCAAAGGTTTTTTTTTGCTAATAAAATAGTTCAAATACATGCTGATCTGGATGCCAGCTGTAATACAGGTGAGCCACAAGTAATACTTAACACATTGTCCAGTCTGCTTCTGAATAATGTTGACCCAGTTACAGTGACGGCTGTTGAGATAATCCTAGCATCAGTGGAGGCCACTACATGCAGACTGGGTCCTTGCCTATCCTGGCTGCTAAAATCTTGTACAGACCACATAAGTGATCACTTGATGTCATCACTAAGTCAGAACACCTTCCTGCAGCCTCTTAGAGGTCGTCATCCACACACTACTTGTAAAAACCATCCTTAGACAAAAATGATGTAGCCAATTATTGCCCAGTCGCTAATCTGCCCTTTCTGGGAAAAGAGGTTGAGATAGCTGTAGCTGACCAAGTCCAACTCATGGACCACTCTTGTGCTCTGGATCCTTTTTAGACTGGTTTTAGGCCAAGCTACGGGACAGAAATGGCTCTAGTGGCTCTAGCTGATGACCTCTGCCTGAATGTAGTCAAAGGCCATGCTTCATTGTTGCTTCTTCTGAATCTATCGGCAGCCTTTGAGACGGTAGACCACGCCATTTTGTTCAGGCATTGGAGGTAGAAGTAGGTATCAAGGGATGTGCCTTGTACTGATTTAAATTCTTCCTCATGGGACAGACTCAAAAGGTTGCTATTGGAGACCAGATATCTCCAGAGTGGGAATTATCTTGTGGGGTTCCACAAAGCACAGTTTTATCTCTCATGTTATTTAACCTCGATGTAAAGCCGTTAGAAAAAATCACGTGTGGCTATGGCACTAGGTGCCATCAATATGCAGACGAAACCCAGCTCTATGGGTTTTTCCATATGTTCGATTAATTTTTTTATTTTCTTATCAATTGATCCCCAGACATTGAAATCGGTTTGTTCTGCTGCATGTCCACCCTCCCTTTGCATTTTTACAGTTGTGGAGTTGGTTTATTTTGTTCTGCACATGCCTTAAATATTCAGTTCTACCACACATACCTAAGCCCTGCCCAGCTGACCCAGAGCCAGGAGGCAGAGGTGGGCACCGGCAGGACATCCTGATCTTTGTTGGGATGGACCCCGGAGCTGCAGCAGCTATGCTGCTTATTCTGGTGCCAGAAGTGGACATTCCCCCCTTCCCGCCCCTGGGCCAACAGGGCTTTTGTAGTTTTTTTAAAAGTCATCAATTTCATATTGATAGATTGACCTAACATTGTAGTAAGAGGTGTAGCAGGTTCTCTGAATTCCCAGCTTTCATTTAAAAAAAAGTCTAGACCCTTCCCTTGCTGAGATATGCTTTTTTCTTTATATCTCCACAAGGGAGGGGGCTAGAGGTTTACTTTTTTGAAAATGAAGCTGGGAATTCAGAAAATCTGCTGCTCCTATTATTACAATGCTAAGTTGATCTATCAATATGGAATAGACAATATAAAAAGATCAAAACAAAACCTGGAAAGGGAAAAGGGTGGCCGGAGGAGGAATGGTTAGACAATTATAAACATCTAGTCATCAAGAAATGGGTTGGAGATGGGTGGGAATGTGTGGGACAAACAAAACCAAAAGAAACATTATGCATGAGGGAAAAATCAAGTCAAAATCGACATCCAGAAAAAAGATTGGGGTAAAAGTGGTCTCAAAGAAACTGGAAAAATACTGGAGGGGAAACCAAAAAACTTGAAGTGGAAACTAAAGGCAAAAAAATGTATGTGGAACTCGGAGGATAAATCGAAGCAGTAAGGGGGCATAAGTGATGGGAAAACCCATGCAGAAAACCCCTGTATCTATCAAAATCCCATGGTGATCCAGTAGGGGAACTGAATCTCTGCTCGACAGCTGTTGTCAATTGGCTGTAAGCAAACAAGTTCAAATTGAACCCAGACAAGACAAAAGTGAAAATGGTTGGAAAAGCTGTGAACTTGACGGACATTGACCTTAGCTCAAAGAGATGCCTTGGTAAGGGACAGGGACTATAGACAATGCTAAGTGTACTGTCAGCTGATGCACCTACTACGTAGTTTCCATGTTGTTAAAGATGTCATGTTAACTTGTTACTCTTTGTTTCGGAACGGTTTATGCTTGTTTTCATATTTTCTGCAACCATTTCCTACTGTAACTGTTCATTTAATGTCCTAACTCTTGATCGTATTGTATTTTGTTTTATATTGACTTGCACTGTTGTTTTATATTGACTTGCACAGCGTAATCCGCCTTGGAGCTCAGTGAGAAAAGCGGACTATAAATAACAACAACAACAACAACAGTAAACGGATAAGAAGCTAGAACATAATACTCCAGATTTTACTATGGCTGAAAGTAAAAAGGTCAAACTGATAGATGTGACAATCTCAGGTGACAGTCAAATTGAGGGGAAAGAGCCTGAAAAGATAACAAAATACTAAGATCTAAGATCTGAAGTTCACCAACTGGGTGAAACATGCAGTGGTTATTCCAGTAGTGATAGGAGCATTAAGTGCGATTCAAAAATAACTTAACTAAACACCTAGGTGATATCGGCATAGGCAGGATAACAACTGGACAGTTGCAAACAGCCACACTACTTGGAACAGGCCACACGCTACGGTGACACCTCACGGACTCCTAAATTCTTGGATAAAACCCGAGGCAGTGAAGGGCCAAAAATTCCAGCCCAAACATCTGGTGGCCTGTGGAAAGTAGAAATAATAATAATAATAATAATAATAATAATAATAATAATAATAATAATAATAATATGCCCCCAGTCTGCTGCTGGGGGCACAACGGAGACAAAAGACTGCTGCAGAAGGGGGTAATAGATGAAAATGGCCCCCATTCCACCTGCAGAGCCAAAACTTCAGTATATGCTGACTTTTTGAGACATATGCAAGCTTTAACTCGTTGTTAAAATAGAAGGCCAGCCATTTGCAATGTCTTCTGTTTAATTCCCTGTTATAGTAACTCATCAGAACTAAAATAGCCCCCCAAATTTGATGTGTACTCTACTGATTGAAAATTGAAAAGGGGAGAAATGTAAAAGACTATGGAAACAGAATTTAGGTAATGATATTGACCAAGTACAGTGGGATAAGATACGGAAAGTAAATGTTAGAATAACAAAATCTGCTGTGTTTAAAGAGAATGTATATAAGATGTTCCATACATGGTATCTAACACCAGTTAGACTGGCTAAAATGTTTAAAAATATGTCAAATAAGTGTTGGAAATGTAAAGAAGGTATAGAGACATTTTTCCATATGTGGTGGTCCTACAAAGAAGTACATAGATATTGGGTAATGGTACATAAGTTATTACAAAATATCCTACAGATAACAATTCCTTTGAAACCAGAGATTTTTTTTATTAAACTATATGTCGGATATGAAGAGAGAGCAAGAACACTTAGTAATCCATATAGTAACAGTGGCTAGAATCTTATTAGCAACCTATTGGAAACAACAAAGAGCCCCCAACAAGAAGAATTAATAATGAAGGTAATGGAGACGGCGGAAATGGATAAATTAACATTGTTAATGAAAGGGCAAATGGAAGAAGATTTTTCTGTACGATGGGAACCCTTTTACAAATGGATGACAAACAACAATAACCAGTAAACATAAATATGATACTAAGATTAACTGTATAATGACATAATAGAGCTCACAATTGATGTAATGTGGAATATAAGAGATAAAAGAAATAGATAATAGATATCGACAAGTAAAATGATAACTCTCTCATGTTTGTATATATGTGTTGGAAAACAATAAAAAAAATTTTAAAAAAAGAAAAAAGAAAATTAACCCTTGCCATATAATAAATCTCCATATAAGGTATGTCTTTGTAAAATTGGGTTTACTTACTGTATGGCATTGTTTATGGAAATGTCCTTGAGATTAACTGTACTAATCTCACACTGTGTAATCCACCTTGAGTCTGAGTGAGAAAGGTGGACTGTAAATGACATAAATACATCCGTAAATACATACATACATCCAAAGGAGGTAGCCGTGTTAGTCTGTAGTAGCAAAATCAAAAAGAGTCCAGTAGCACCTTTAAGACTAACCAACTTTACTGTAGCATAAGCTTTCGAGAATCACAGCTCTCTTTGTCAGATGCATTCTTCTTGCATCTGACGAAGAGAACTGTGATTCTTGAAAGCTTATGCTACAGTAAAGTTGGTTAGTCATAAAGGTGCTACTGGACTCTTTTTGATTTCACGTACATACATACATACATACATACGTACATACATACATACATACAAGATAACTGTACTCCGAAGGCAAAGTATGGCCAGTTTTATCCCTTATTTTTAGACAGGAAAACACACCCTTCACTTTCTTCTTGAAATTTGCTGGAATTGAGATTGTTTAATTTGGGTAGAATGATGCCCTTTACTTTTATGTTCAGGTACAATTACACTGTCTTTATCTCCCGCCCCACCCCCAGTACACTATATACATCTCTATCTGACCCTCACCCCCTGAGGCATCTGTATTGTTTTTGTATGAGCAATGATACAGTAATGAATCTTCAATACATGTTTTGTATATATGCAGCTTACTTTTGGTTTCATCTTGTATGGCGAGCCAAGTCAGTCCAGGTGGTATACTTGTGGAATATATTTGCTTCTTCAAAGCGACTCTATGGTCATTTTCACACTGCTTACCGGCCACGGAACATCACGCCAAACTCCTGGAACGACAGCATCTTCCTGGCGCAATTTCGCACAAGAGTTCTCACACGAAATCGCATCAGGAAGACGCTGCCGTTCCGGGAGCTTGGTGTGATGTTCCATGGCTGGTAAGCAGTGTGAAAACAGCCTGTGTTAATATTCTGTCACTCAGAGAAGTCTTATTTGGCCCTCTAGTGGCTAGTTACAAACAATGTCAATGTAATTTCTTTTTAAAATTTTTGGTTATTAAAGCAAAAAAAAAAAAAGGTATAGAAAAGAGGGGCGAAAAGGGGACACACAGATGTGAAACTGTGTACTGCAAGTATTACTGAAATACGGAATACCAGAGTCATGACATTTATGGATATTAAAATAGCTATTGAATATTTTTCCAGAATAAGCAACACATGCAAAGTTCAAACCTATTTCTACTTGTTATTCTAGTAATAATAATAAGAGAAAAAAACTAACACTGCTTATCAGGGCTTTTTTTCAGCTGGAACGCGGTGAAACAGAGTTCCGAAACCTCTTGAAAATGGTCACATGGCTGGTGGCCCCGCCCCTGATCTCCGGACAGAAGGGAGTTTAGATTACGGCATGGAGGGCAATCTCAACTCCACTCTGTCTGGAGATCAGGGGGCGGGGCCACCAGCCATGTGACCATTTTCTCCAAGGGCAACCCACTGAGTTCCACCACCTCTTTTCCCAGAAAAAAGCCCTGCTGCTTATTATTTAATATAACTGATTATCACAACCTTTGAGAGCCTTAAAATAAAGTACTTTTAAGAGCACTAACCTATTTCTACTCCATATTTTCATTTCATTTTACTTATACTTTACATAACTGTAACAACTGTAATTGACTTTTTGCCCGTGTTTCAATATTATAAAATCTATTATTTTTATATCACTAATTATTTTACAATTGAGTTGTCAAATATATCACAATACAATAGTTTTTAAATCTGCAGAACTAAAGCATCATAAATTTTATCGTTATAGGCAAAGTATTTACTCCATTTCTCTTCAAATTCTTTAATTGGTCTTCTATTTATGTAATTTGTCAATTTTGCCATCACTTAGGGGAGGGAAGGGAGCTGTTCTTATTGGCCGTAGAGAATAGGACTCAAAACAATGCTTTAAATTGCAGGAAGGACGGTAGCGGCTGGACCTTAGGACAAACTTCATGTTAAGAGTAATCCAGTAGTGGAATCGGCTGCCTAGGGATGTGGTGGGTTCCCCCTCATTGGCAGTCTTCAAGGAGCAGCTGGACGAATCCTTGTCAGGGATGCTTCAGGCTGACCCTGCACTGGGCAGGGGGTTGGACTAGATGGTCTGTATGGCCCCTTCCAACTCTATGATTCTATGACACCGCCTAGAGACAAACTGCACAATTGGGAAGGTTACCCTTTTGGAAAGTGAGCACTGAACCATCCTAATTATTTACAGAATTGCCAAAGGCAAACTGTAGCCCTGTCATTATGACTGGATATGAGTCTTGATGTGCTAAGAACATTATTTACGGCAGCTAATTAGTTCAGGGACAGCTGTGGGATCAAATGATAGTCTGGTACTAATCCAGAGGGGCTGCGTTTCAGCAACCAAGCACATCTGTGGCACCGTTTCTGACCCATAATGGGGAGGGCATTGTTTGTCACACTGGCCCTCATCAGCTATGAGACCCGTTTGTCCTAGGCGAGGTTGGGGTGTAATGTAGGAGCTTATACCCCGAGGCAATTGATCTGCATTCCTCATAAAAAATGGATTGGACCAAAGTTGAAAAGATCAGCCCAGTGTGAAGAAGAAATGTGCACAAATCTGCCATCAATAATCTTAGTTCATACCCTGCCACAGAGCAGTCAGTAATTCCATTCCTCTAATGACGACCTCCGAATCTATCAGGTTCAGTTTTCGCTCCATATCGTGCATGAGTTTGACAGTCTGAAAAAGTCTGTAACTTCTGGATAGCTATGATTTGGTGTTTGACGCTAAAGGGAACAGCCTTTTTGAAATAATCTTTTCCATAATATAATTATCTTTTCCACAACATATAGAACATATAGATTTCAAATTGTATAATTAATTGGTATGTTTCAGAACAAATACTGATGAGAAAAGAGGTACCAGCAATTACTAGGAATAAGTGCATGTCCTCATGGCTTATTTTATCCTCACTTTTCTAACTATCTGCATACATGCTCTAAACCTACACGTGAATAGTTTCTGGACATTTTGAAATCAGGATACAAAATGTTTCTTTTCCTTTTTTTCTGGAGAAAACTGACATTTTGGGGGGAAAGGGGAATTGAAATACGTGCAATACTTATTCTCTTACCAATCCTAAGTGTGTTTTTTCTGCTTTAACAGCAAAGCATGCATAATTTATAATTTAACATATACAATTGGCATAGTTATAAAATTTGAAAATATGAAAATGTTATGCAAACCAAACTGCAAATATACTGAAAACCACCGTGAGAATGATACAGCTGCAGACTGCTGGGTCCTAACATTTATCATAGTTGAGAAAGTTGCGGTAAACAAAAGAAGCTTATTTAAATTTAGAAACAGTTTTCACATGACCACCAGAGTATTAAGTGCTTGTCAGCATGTTTGGATATTGAGTTTAATTTCCCAATGAAAATGTTAACCTCTTCAATAATGTTTTATTATATACAGTGTGTATTATATACACAGTTGTCAACGCAGGTACATTTAAACAATAAACGTATCCTCGAAAATTTGTTGAGTGTCTACAGTGTATGTAGGAATTATTGTTAATGAAGTACCTTCTCTAACATTAAAATCTTCATATTGCTAAGTTCTTAGACAGTGTTTTGAGTGAGGAAAAGTTTGAAAAAGCATTTCATTTGTTCTAAAATGTAAACTATTTAATAGGAGTTTTTTAAATGTTTCCCCAAATTTACATTTTTTTTCCTTAAGAAAATAAAATCATCCAACTCCTGGGAAATCTCCTTATTCCCCCCTCCCAATTTTCTTTGAGACCTTCACAGCTCTATCTATCCCTCTTCCCTGTAGAATTATTTTCAGAAGAAAATCCATATTTTGGTATGTTCTGTTTGCTGTTCAAAGTACTCTGTTGTATATGTTTGTCTGACTAAACATTGCAGTCGTACGTTGCTCGCCAAGGTGGTATGTGTGTGTGTTGGTTTATCAGGAAGATGGGGGACATTAAAGACTGCCCAGAGTTCAGCTGATGGTTCTCAAACTATAATCTGTAGAGTTTTTTTGTGCATTTCTGGCATCATGTATAAAAGTCGAACCTGTTATGTAACTAAATACAGAATAAAATATGCAGGGCTTTTTTTCTGGGAAAAGAGGTGGTGGAACTCAGTGGGTTGCCCTAGGAGAAAATGGTCACATGGTTGGTGGCCCCGCCCCCTGATCTCCAGACAGAGGGGAGTTTAGATTGCCCTCCGCGCCGCTCAGTGCAGAGGGCAATCTCAACTCCCCTCTGTCTGGAGATCAGGGGGCGGGGCCACCAGCCATGTGACTATTTTCAAGAGGTTCCGGAACTCTGTTCCACTGCGTTCCTGCTGAAAAAAAGCCCTGGAAATATGTATTAAAGGAACATTTCTTAAGCAGAAAAAAGAGGAAAATGGAGCAAAAAGTGAAACTAGTGGGGGGGTTTTCCGGTGTATCATAGAAGGAGTGAAAAAATTCATTAGAGAAATTTGCTGGTATAAGATTCATTAGCGTCCATAGAAGTTGCTCAAATGTATTGGTCTAACCCAGATGTCCTCAATTTTTTTGAGCCTGTGAGTATCTTTGAAACTGTGAAAGGAGGTGCTGAGTGCCACCCCAAAACAGCCACCACAGGAGATGGAGCCCAAAACAATATCTCCCTCCTCACTTTGCAAAAGAATCACGGGGGGGGGGGAATAAAAAGAAACAAAGGAAAGCCATGGGGGGGGGGGTGAAAGGAGAAAGAAAAGGTGGAATTAAAAGGATGGAAAGTCTGAGAACCACACACAGACTAAAGAGAGTCCAGGTGTTTAGAAGTCCTCCTGATTCTCCAGTGGTTTAAATCCAGAAGAGCTCTTTGTTGTGGGATTGACTAAGGCAAAAAACCTAATCTCACAAAGACTGACTGATATAATTCCAATTCTCCCTATAAACTATAGTATCCTAAAATGGCAGCCATGTCACGTAGCCCCATCATACCTGTCGGATATCTTGTATGAGGAGTACAGATGGGCCTTTTTGAGAGTGCGTTTTGACGTACTTCCCTCTGCAGTTTTATATGGCAGGTTCCGTCGTTTACCGTTACAGCACCGTTGTTGTCCCTGCTCTAAAAAAGTGGTTGAGTCAGTTGTACACATCTTGCTCCATTGTGAGTTTTACCAAGAAGAAAGACCTCAATTGATTATTCCACTTCTTTTTAGATTTAAGCTCTTGCAATATTTTATTAATTTTAAGACTGAAACTGCAGGAATATCTCTTAGAAGACATGCAAAAATCTGTTTCATATGCGGTAGCTAAGTTCTGTGCATTAGCAATTTGAAAACGAAAATCCTTGATGGATGGAACTTTGAATTAGTGCGCTCTTTTAAAGAATTTAGATGTATAGTCTGATTTTATAACTTGTAACTGTTCTTTTGTCTAAATGTATTTTAAATATTAACTCTTAGTGGTTAATCTGTCATTGCTGGTTATATGACCGTAATACATTGAATTGAATTGAATTGATCCTCCAGTGGCTCTGGTTGCTATTGCAGCTGCGGAAAACCTTTTCTTTTGAACAAAGGCAGCCAATGACAAGCAGGGGGAGTCAAGGGCAGTATTGGCTGGCACCATTGCCATGTTGGGTGATGCTGGTTTAATCTAGGGTTTCCAGTTGCCCACTTGTGGCAGGCTATCTCTCAATCTCTCCGGGGTTTGCCCGTTGCCCACTGATTGCTGATCAGCGGGAGGTGGCAAGACACCCAGAGATTGCCTGCCAGGCAACCAGTGAAAGCATGCACTGGGTGCAGTCCCCATGGTGTATGACTGCATCATTTCCTGAAGTGATGTCTTCGTGCCAGCTGCAGGCGTGCTCCTGTGCTTCGCTGGGGACAATTTTGGCCCCAAATGGGCCAGAATTAGCCCCACACAAAACATGGGAGCACACCTGTGGCCGACATGATGACATCACCTTCCAGAAGTGACATCATCTCTCAGAGAAAAAGAAACATGCAGAAGGCATGAGGTAAGTCTCTGGAGGCCCCCCCCCCGCCCCGAGGGTATAGGGACCTGGCAACCCTAGTCTAGCCAAATGAAAAGTAGTGCTAGACCATATCTTTTCATTGGATAATTATTGTTCAGAATTGCTGTGAGCAGGCTTTTGAGAACTGTGTGTTGGTGAGCATTACCTGAAAATTCATTTAAAATTACCATTTTAAAGTAAAATTACAGGTGAGTTTTTCTGCTAGGGTGGAATATTTGGAAAATGTTAGTGAAGCAGAAAGTACCTTGATACTAGTAGTGAACAGATGTTAAAAAATCACGACGGGTCTCTCGTACTGTTTCATCACAAGGAAATTGATGCTGTTATATGGTATCTTGGAACTTCCTACTGCTTGGGGAATCAGGGAGAACAAAACAATATATCTAACATATTGTATCCTGACAGGCTTCAAGTCCACGGGGTACTCTTTTTCACTGGAAACAAAAGAAATAAGATAAATATTCTGTATGTTCTACAAGATAATTGTACAATCATGACTCTAAACATTCAAAGCAAGTCTTTCAACAGAATTTATTGGAATCCCCTACTCTATCTAGATTACACATTAAGCTGTGAATAATACACTCAAATCATTTTATCAGGGATTGATGTGTGTACTAAAATAGGTTATATGCAAAAATGCTACCAATGTGTGAAAGCATAATTTTGTTAATACATTTTGACAATTGTAAAAAATTGGTTTCATTTTAAAATTACTTATAAAATCATGCTTTGGAAGGGAAAAAGCCAGCCTTGTTTCAAGTAAGGCAGAGCCAAAATGGAAGGGCCTCTTTTTATGAAAACTCTTTCCCTCTCTTAGCAGATGCTTTGCTGTAGGCTAGGCATTGATGGGCACCCCCATTACAGATTTGTGTCTGAAGGAGGGAGTTCTGAATCTCAAAAGCTTGCACACTGAAAATCTTGTTTGTCTCTAAGGTGCCTCGGGATTCAAATTCTGCCCCATTACATCAGTCTGCCATTGTTAAGAAGACAGCTTCTAAAGGAGGTCGTTTGTTGCATCTCTCTTAGTAAAGGATTTGCCTGGAGTTTGTTGGGGGAGTAGGAATTGATCATTGGGAGAGCAGTTACAGCATGGAACTCTCCATGGAAGAGGGTTAGGAGAACAAGAACACTTCTGAAGTCTTTGCCAACTGGAAATGTTGCCTTTGCACAGACTGCACTTTTTAAAAGCCTGGAAGTTCTGTACAAAGAGCTGAAGGGCTGTTAACGTTTAATCCCTCACAGGCACAGAGAAGAGCCTTGAATGACAGGCTACTTCAAGGAATTTGATTGGGTAGCACAAACTGGAAAGAGGAGGTTCTGTTTTCAGTCCTAGCTGAGAGGAATCAAGTTGAAGAGTTGGGGGAGATGGAGTCCTAACGGAGAGCAGTTTTCACACTGACAGGAGAACTGGGGAAAAGTTTACCAGGAAGTTGAGGAAGTAGGTGCAGACACCCATTTGGGCCAAAGAAAGGGAAGAGATCTTCTAAGGAGAGGAGATTTTCCCTAGCCGGTCAAACAAGGAGGTAGCTCTGAAAAGAGAAGAGATCCTTGGTTGGTTGTGGTTGGAAACTGCCTTTTCAGACTCATTTAATGACTGAAGGAAAACACTGGTGTGTGAAGAGAAGGGGGTTCGGGTACAAGAAAGAGGGTACTAGCCTTTCTAACTCCAAAAGAGAAAGGTAATACTAAAAGAAAGTATGCTAGAATGTTTGGGGAAAACCAAGGGAACAAAATCCTCAAAACATAAGCATTTAAGTATCTATGAAGAGCATAAGAACTGAAATCTGTGCCTGTTCTGATTTTACCTCAGATATATATATATGTTGAATTACCTCAGAAATTGACAAGCCCTGATTTCACCTGACCTTTCCCCTCTAAAATAAATAAAATAGTTACTTTTCAATTAAACCCCCCCTCCTTTTGAGCTTTTTCTGCTATTTAAGGACAAAGAAGAGGGAAAGTAGAGGAGGTAATGTCATAGCCGCCAATAGATGCATGAGCAACCATGAAGACTTTAACCTTTAAGAATAACTCTGTCCTGTTAGTAAATTTTGCATCTGTTACTGAACAAGTGTAAGCACTGAAAAGCGGAAGGCTTTTTAGAAAAACATTTAGGGCTGTCATGACCTCCTCTGACTGGCTCAATGATTCTAACTCCAAGTGTCCTAACTCAAGAGTGTCCAGGTGAAGGGACTGAGAGCCGAAACAGATGAGACGAGTTCCCTCAATTCAACCTGGGTTGAATTGCCTCAAGGTTTGACGGGAAATGTAGGCATTTCTCCTTCCCGTCGCTCAGAGGAGGGGGGGGGAGGGCTCCTCTCGCCCGGCCACTGCCGTTCCCAAGCGCGAGGGACTTGAGGAGCCTGGAAAGTGGTGGGGGGATGCTCTTAGGCTGGGGTGCGGTGGCGGCGGTGCTCTTGCTGCAGCTGTCCCCCGCCCCCCCCGCCCCAGCCTCTTCCTCTCGTCCTCCTTCCTCTCGGCTTCCTTCTCCAGCGGCAAGAGAGGCGGCGGCGGTGGCGAGCGGCAGCAGCAAGAGCGCTGCCGCCGCCGCCGCCGCGCCCCAGCCTAAGAGCATCCCCCCGCCATTTTCCAGGCTCCTCGAGTCCCTCGCGCTTGGGAACGGCGGCGGCTGGGCGAGAGGAGCCCTCCTCCTCCCCCCTCCTCCTCTGAACGACGGGAAGGAGAAATGCCTACATTTCCCGTCAAACCTTGAGGCAATTCAACCCAGGTTGAATTGAGGGAACTTGTCTCATCTGTTTCGGCTCTGAGGAACCTGGATCAGGGAACCAGAGGACCAGCAGGATCAGGGAGGGCTTGATGATGTGGAGGCACCTACTGACCATGCCCCAGCATTACCAGAAGCCCCACTGTCAGAACTTGCTAGTGAGCTCTCACCATTGCCCCCTGAGACAAGCACTGGACCTCTGCCGGGCAGGAGACATACCTGGGCCTGTGGTCCCTCAGGACTCTCTGCCACACTCTGCAGGAAGAGCGGTGGGAAGGCCCAAGATGAGGTAGCACAAAGGAGACGAAGCGCCAGACTGACTGCGTGCGACCTACCTGTAAGCTCAGGGCAGAGTGCTAAGAGTAGTGATTCCTCCCAGAATCGTGGCCAGAGCCCAGCCCAGCCTTAAGAGCTTCGACAACTGCCAGCAGATGCATCCGAGCCAGAGCACAGCTCAGTCTATTTAAGACGAGGCTTGAGACACCTGTGTTGCTGGATCCACAGGTTCACTAGATGCTAGCCCCATGCTCCTGCTGCTCCGTGCTTCCAACCCTAGCTGGTTAAACAGCTGACTGTCCTGAGGACTCCGGTTTTTTAAAGTGCAGGAGAAGGCCTTTGTTGGTGGTTGCTCGGAACTTTTAGTCAGTGGTTGATAATCTAATTGTTCCTCTAGCTTCATTGAAATATGAACTGCAAAAAAGAACCCCCAAATCCTTAAAAATGATATTTTAAAAAGAATGGCTAATGTTAAAAGTAATTTTCTTCTCTACGCTCCACAGAATCTGGAACAATGTCATTAATTATCTTGGCTAATTTCCTTCCCTGTATCACAATATAGTTTGCCTAATTTTCCCTTGTAGTATCTCAATTTGGTTGTTCGTGCTTCATAAACCACAACATACATTTGAATGGTACTTGCATACTGACTAGTTTAATTTCCCTTTTGTAAGTATACTGTCATTAAGTGCCAAGATCTGCACTCTACGAGCGGACTAATTAAATGTTTTGTACCTCTGAATGAATTGCGTTTGTTTATAGGGCCGGAGAAATATTTTTCTCATATACCTTAGTATTTCCGTCTCTGTTTTGATTTGTTCAATTAAAAATCCTACTGAATATTTCTCTGAGAATCATGAATATAAGGTAGGAAACTTGTAAGAAATAGTGTAAGTAGCGTTTAGATTGGTCGACTAGCCTTGGGGAGAGCCGTATTCAGATTCCTGCTTGCCATGGAGCACCTTGAGCCTGTCTCAGCCAACCCTTCCTTTTGTTGCAGGGGGCCGTGAGTCCTCTATGTAGCCCTGAGCTTCATTCAGGAAATAAATAAATAAATACCTCACCTTTTGCATAATCAGTGATTAGATACTTAATAACGGTAGTTAACATACTCAGAAACACCTCCCTCTTTTGAACTTCCTTATTACTCAATCATAAAATTGAGTTCTAAAAGGCTAAAAAGGCTTTTCATCAAGGAGGCAGAGAACACGCCAGCGGCCGTTTTCACACGTCTTACCGGCTCCGGTACGTCGTGCAAAGCTCCCGCAAAGGACAGCGTCTTCCTGGCGTGATTTCGTGCAAGAACTGGGAAATCGTGCCAGGAAGACACTGTCCTTGCAGGAGCTTTGTGCGACGTACCGGAGCCGGTAAGACGTGTGAAAACGGCCAGTGTGTCTGCACACTAGTGATCACTTCCTTCAAAGGCTATCTGAATAGGCTTGGGAAATTCCCGGAGCTACCCAAGTCTCTGAAGAAAATGGTGTCATCCTGTGTCATCATAAAGGTATTAACTAGGTATGATGCAAACTTCAACACAATCATGAATGGCAGGTGAATGTACCTTCATTGAACTCCCTTACAGTGCCCTCATGTTCTGACACCCAACATAAAATCTGAATTTGAAAATTTTAAGATTTCAGAGCACTGGATAGCCTAAGGGATAGAAATCAGGGCCTCCTGCTCCGCGTCTGATTCTGGCAGGTTGGGGGGGGGCGCGGACATTGCAATCTGCTCCTTTCTTGATCTTGGGCTGGTGAAGGGGAGGTGGACATTGCAACCTGCTCCTTTCTTGATCCTGGCCAGGTAAAGGTGAGGGGTGAGCATTGCCACCTGCTCTGTTTCTGATCCCAGCCAGGTGAAGGGGGGGGGCAAGCATTGCCACCTGCTCCACGCCTGATCTAGTCCATGTGAAGGAGTGCGGGCATTGCCACCTGCGCCTTGCCTGGTCCAAGCTGGGTGAACCACCTCTGTTAGTCTCTTGGCATGAAAACCCCTCCAGGGGTTGCCATAAGTCCGCTATGACTTGAGAGCACTCTCCACCACCAATGTCCTGTTAAACTGTTTGCCTGTTGCTTGGAACCTAACCAATGGTCAACGGAAACGGATCATCTGTGCCCTTACAGTTGCTAATACTATACTATGGCACTGGAAATAGAAGAGCTCACTTCCCTTATAAACTTATCAACATATGAATGATTTGCATATAGATGGCAATTGTGTTTGTGCTTATTTTTAGATATTTGCAGACCTTTTTTAGAGGCTTATGTATAATTTGCCAGCATTGCTTTTGTTTTTGTTTGCCAGTATTATTTTTCTTTTTTTGTTTCTTTTTTGTTTTACACACACAAATAAAAATGTAAAAAATTAAAAAAAAACCTTTCTCAGTATTTATCCTTTTACTTGTATTAGGTTAGCTGAAAATGATATACAGATTTAAGAAAAATAAACTTCGGTTTATTGGCTTGTCTTGTAATCAAAAGATTCCTGTTTCATGCAGTTGTGACTCTGTGCGATGCTAAGAACACTTCCTTGAGATTATACACAATTGAATAGACCTGAATTGGACTCTGAGTAAACCTGTTTAGGATTGCTTTCACACTGTATTAATCCTAGTTATGGTAGATATGACGTTTTATTGTTTATGGCCATTGGCCTTCACAATATCAAAACACTCTCGAGATATGATCTGTGGAAGTTTTGTCCTCGTCTTCAGTTAGAATTCCACTTCTTCTGGGTTACCTGTGTGTATCTACATAAAAGTGATTGAAATCGTTGCCATGTGAATTGCGTCAATTCATACTTGCGTGAATTCACCTTAAAGTTTACTGTGCAGCTGTAATTTTTTTCTTGCTGTTGCTCATTTATAAATAGCTCTACTCTTAGTGTGTGAAATAGGAGCATGATACAGAATAATTAAAGCATGATCATCTCCTTCTAGATTACAGGAGATTCTGAATTCCCCATACTTTGGGTTGCCAACCTTCAGGTAGGACCTAGAGATCTCCTGGAATTACAACTGGTCTCCGGATGACAGAGATTAGCTCCCCTGGAGTTACTTTGGAATGTGGACTCTAGGACAATATTCCCTGCTGAGGCCCCTCCCCTCTCTGAACCTTGTCCTTCCCAAGCTCCACTCCTCAAATCTCCAGGAGTTTCACAGCTCAGAACTGGCAATCCTCCCCATATTACAAGGAGATGAAAGGGGCCGAGGCTTCGTGCCAGAGCAACTGTTTTGCATGCAGAAGATCTCAGGTTCTGTTCCTAGCAACCCCCACCGCATTAAAAGAATTGGGTAGTAAGTGATACAAAAGATCTCTATACGAGACCCTGCAGAGCTGCTGCCAGTTGAAGCAGCCAAGACTGACCTTACTAGGCCAACAGTCTGACTGTGTAGGTATGTGTATATTTTGCAAACAGGGAAGTAATACTGAGAGTTGACATTACTCTAGCTTTCTTTATTAGTGGAATGAAGACTTGTTTAAAATTGTCACCAGAAATGCTAATCTCAAGTAGAACAATCAGTCACTCCAATTATTATAATTGCATCCTTCAGATCAGCTTTGAGTATTTCACATTTCTAGGGTGTTTTTTTTTTTTAAAAACCACTTTCCAACTTGCATTGTCTGTAGTGGATTACATTGGAGGGTTGTTAAAGAGCCTTAAAATTAGTAGCAATTTAGAGGAACAATAACTACTATACTAACAAAACAGCAGGGGGCGACCTATTTTGTTATGAGTTGTGCTTCTGAGAGTGGCATAATGAGCAAAGTTACAGATAATTGTTTGTTGTAATAAGCAACAATTAATCCCAATATTGTGCAGGAGGCGCATTAACGGTTTCTATACTTACCAGAGGGCTCTGGTTGCTTAAATAATACATTGAGAAAATTAAGTTTGAAGGCTATCTTGAGAAGCTACCAATGTGGAAGCTAATAAACTACGAGTTTATTCTATTATCTTCTGTAATTTATCACTGAATCCTTTCCATCCTTCATGTAAGCAGGTGAACATGAATATTTAAAATTGTTTATATTCCAAATACTTGACAATACACTTTTGTATCTATTTTCTGTTTACACAGTTGGCTTTTGTCAGGGCTGGCTCAGTGTGTGAGTATGTGTGTGTGTGTGTGGTGGGGGGATTAAGGTGCAAATGTTGTTGTTCTACTATTTCTCTTACTTCACATGCATGAATCTACAACTAGTGTGTTTGATGATAAAACATTTTTAAAACACGATGCTAGTTCTATTACAATTGTATGAGAGTCTGTTCAGCGAATACACTTTCCCCCCTCTACAAACTTTCAGTTGGTTTTCTTTTTGTCTTGCCTGTCAGATTGCAAAGATGTGTGCTGTTAACATAGTGTGCAGCAGTTTGTTACTCTCTCTCATGATTTGGTTGTGAATCAGCACTCCATGGGTTTGAATCCCACTGCTTCCATGAGCTCAGTAGGTGGCCTTGGGTAAGCCACTCCTCTCAGCCCCAGCTCCCCAGCTGTATTGTGGGGATAATGATAACACTAACTTGTTCACCGCTCTGGGTGAGGCACTAATCTGTCTAGAAGAGTGGTATATAAGCACAGTTGTTGTTGTTATTGGGTATGTTCCCAATAAAGTTACTTTATTAAAGAAGAATACCAGTATCAAGATGGTCAGACAGGATCATTGGCTGAAGTGACGCAAGGTAGCAAAGCAAGGTTAATTATAGGACAAAGTCCACGCCCCCCAGTGGGAAAGAACGTACGTTAGGATTTTGGCAGTTTGAGCCAGGGAGCCAGGGAAGAGGGGAGGAGGGAAAGGATGAGCTCTGCTCAGTCTCTTAGGAGGTTGGTGCAGTCTCTGCTGGAACTTCAAGGCCACATTCTCAGGCCTGCCAGGAAATGGTAACCAAAACACCTGCAAGATAAGCAGCTAGCAACCAGTCAGCAAAACCGGTTCCCTCTGCCTGTTCTCAGAGGTCCACTACGCACTGCAGCAAGAAATTCATAACACATGGCGGATATGCTGGAGGTGTATCTGACACAAAGTTTCTAGAAATTTTACCAACTTCAGTGTTGCAGAATGTTTCCTGGTATACCACCAACAGAAGCCTTCACCACCATGCTCCAGTGTACAAGGAGATGATGAACCAGAAAATAATTGAGCACACCCAATTTCCCATATTTTCTTGACTCCTTCATGGTATTTTAGGTGGGAAGGCTGGGTGCAAGTTTTCCCAACTCAGTGGGTTAACTCCAATAGCGTCCCGTCCCCCCCTCACAATCAGGTGGGATGTGCAATGGGCTGGATGTGTGTGATGGAAGCTCTCAGTCACAAACAAAAATTGAGGGGCTTGAGGACCAAAGTTAGTAGAGAACCACCCTACTTGGAGTGACAACAAGGGAACCGTATTCATGGGAACAAACTGTTATTCAGTCTAGCACGCCCTTATAATTTCAGCACTTTCAACAGGTATTGTTCATATGTTTTGTAACATTTTATCTACAATCATGAGGACTAGGAACTATTTTGTAAAAGAACATATCAGGAATATCAATGAACCAGATACCTGGTTTCACATGTGAGAAAGCTTTGAGGGCACTGGGTAGAGATGGGCACGATCGGCATTACGATAGAAAAATACCCACGATAATGGCGTTCACGCGACCGGGACCCGGTGGATTAGTGCTGTCCACGGTGACCGATCCAGCGTTCGGGGGGGGGGGCTTGATTGGGGCCATCGGGATCTGATCGGGGATCCAGACAATCAGGCGCCAGTAATCTATTCCTGGGGCAACGGAGCCAGGGGAATGCCTGAGCTGTGTTTGCCCTCCCTCTGTCGCCCTGGAAACCCGAATGGAAGCCCAGATTTCCTTGATTAGCAGGGCTTCCTTCCAACCACGGAGCAGCAACGCACTCACCAGTTGGGAGAAGAGACCCAGGGGAGGGAGGGGGAAGGGGGTGTTCTGTAGCCGTGGGCACTCCAAACGTTTTTTGCTTTTTAAAAAAACAGGGCTTTGTAGGAGGAATGGCTGTTTTTCCGTCTGTCACTCTCTCTTTTTTAACCTGCTTTTAAAACACTGTATTTTGTGGGAAAACCTCATTCACGGCTCTGTGTGTGTGTTTAAAATATGCTTTTGGAAGACTGGCTGCTTGCTTTTAAAATTGGGTGGGGAGGAATGGAGGATTCTATCCCTGCTTTTTTTTAAAAGCTGGCTGAAACATGTTGACGGGGTGTCTCTCTCTCTATTTGGAGAGGCAGGGACGGGTTAAAAACTCCCCCCCTCTGCTCTAAGTGTGTGTGTGTGTGTGTGTGTGTGTGTGTGTGTGTGTGTGTGTGTGTGTGAACGTCCTCTCCCTGAGGGGAGGTGACTTGTCGCCGGGTTAAAAACTCCCCCCCTGCTCTAAGTGTGTGTGTGTGTGTGTGTGTGTGTGTGTGTGTGTGTGTGTGTGTGTGTGTGAACGTCCCCTCCCTGAGGGGAGGCGGCTCGTCGCCGGGTTAAAAACTCCCCCCCTACTCTAAATGTGTGTGTGTGAATGTCCCCTCCCTGAGGGGAGGCTGCTCGTCGCCGCCTCCCCATGCCTGCCAGGCCCGGCGATCGCCGCCACCACCCACCTTCCCACATAGCTGGGAACAGCTGGGCGCCCCTCCGCTTTGGCCTCCCCGATCCCCGATCCCCGGATCGGAAACAGGAGATGACTGGTGTGGATCGGTGATTTGGGCTCGTTGCCAGCGCTGATCCCCAGTCTGCTTGATTGGTAATTTTTTTTGGATCGTGCCCACCTCTAGCACTGGGTATTAATTATTTTGACCTTCTGAATCACATGGCCCATAAGTGGGTACCATTTAATCTTTACTGTGGACCATATAAAGAGATACATCCCAGTAGCATTTTCTTTTCTTGTTATTTTCAAAGAATAGCAGTGCCCAAATTGGTTAAAACTTAGCTATGGAGTTATGGCCACCAGTCAGAATGAAGGCTGTGGTGATTTTGGTGTGGATCCCATTGAGCTTCTGAGGCAGGTTCTGAGTAGGGATCCCATTCCCCCCGTGGGGGCGGTGGATCCCCCGCTTCCACCTCCGCCCCGTCACCATTTACCTGGATGACTAGGGGGAAAGGTGTGGGAATGGGCCTTCCAGGTGCGCTCCTGGGGCAGCACGACAATGTCACTTCCTGGGAGTGAAATCATCCCCCCGCCCCGGTTTGTAGTGGGCCAATTTGGGGCCTAAATTAGCCTGCTGCACCCCCCCTGCACCTACATGATGTCACTTCCTGGAAGTGAAGTGTGTGTGTGAAAAGCATAATGGGAATGGCAAAAAGGTAAATGCTGGGTCTCCCCTCTCGCTTGAAGGGTGAGGGCACCTGGCAACCCTACTTATTGTGCAGGACCTCCACTGCAGCAATACGCATGAACTGCTGGTGAGTTTATGCGATCATTTTTGACAGGAAACAATCTGTCAGGATGTCAGTTCTCTAACCAGAGTTACGCCATATTAACTTGTGTTATAATCAGTAGTTCTGTAGTTTTCCTCCCTCCAGGCCCAGGTGTCATCCAGGCCGCTCATACCCATGGGAGCGAAGAGTCCTTATCTATCCAGTCCAGCCAACGACCTTGATGTCCTCGTCTTCTCATGCCTTCGCAGACGGAACTGGGGGGAGGCTGGGAATGGGTGTTTGAAGTATTGTAGCTTTCACTTTGCAAGCCATTCTCAACAAAGCTTTCGTTCAGCCAAGGGCCTCTACAGCTTTTGGATTATGGACACCTGTATCCTGAGCATATTCTTTCAATAAACCTTTTGGAACCAAGAGACCTTGTGCTTCTTGCAGAAGGGGGGAGATGAACTCAGATAACTGGGATTCCATAGTCTGACACAATCACGTAATTCTGAAGAAGGGAGTTTTGACTCTTGAAAGCTTATACTCTGAAAATCTTGTTGGTCTTTAAGGTGCTACTGGACTCAAATCCTTTTAATCTTCTTTCCATATGATTCCCTTGTGGCTTCTCTGTGGAATCTACTCAGATTTATATTGTATTATTAAAAGAACAGTTTACTTTGGAGAGAGAATGATCATATATAAACCTTTGCCACTTAACTACATGAAAATCTCAGGAATATGTGGTAAACTTTATCAGTAAAAATTGGTTATATCAATTCACTCTTTATTAAAACCAGGAAGGCAGACATCACATTCCATTTCTTTTATATTTGACCTATGACCTTGTTTTATTACTACATTTTCTTTAAAAAGTATATGTCACATCCACGTTCAGCTTATCCGTGTATTAAAAATTCGCAAAGAACCGTCCAGAGCTTGTGCTCAAATTTGCAGACTAGATTTTCCATGAAGATTCCGCTATAGGTTGCTTTTCTATTAAATCTTGCAGTTTCCATAATTAGCAAGCAGATTTTACGTTATACTTAGCAGCATTAAAAAAAAACAACGGTTGGGCACTGGTTTTCAATGTCCCTCCCTGAAACCCTTTTTTCTCCCCACCCAAACTCCAGTCTGTAATATATCAAGTTTCCCCAAGGAAATCTCACAGCCAGGGAGAGTCTGTGATTTGAAGCCGCTTTGTTAGAGCTGGAGGTATCGACAGATGCTTCAAATTGGATGTTTTATGCTCGGTGCCTGGTGTGAATAGAAAATTACCAGGGGTTTATGCAACACACTTTATTCAAGGGGGGGAAAGATGCCTTTCCTTATTCTTCCTCTATATCCTGTGCTTGCAAGATGACGCTGTCAAATGATTTCCCCCCTCCCTCACCACAGTAGTAGCTTTTAAGTTCTTCCTCTGAGACATGCAAGATCCAGCAATCTCTCACCAGGATTACATTATTTAGCAAGTGTAATGCAAGTGATACATTACTCTGACATTAATTTGCAGCTTAGCTAGGAAGCAATTCCTCTCCTCCCCCACTCCACTGAACGATCCGAAAATAACAATAATTCTGATGGGGTTGTGATGGGTTAAAATATGAAGTGAATTTTGTAATAGAATAAATTAGAAGACTGAAGCTCTGATATCCTGGGTATAAACCATATGCTTTCTAGCAAAGCTTTTAAAGAGCTTCCAGCAGGTGAAATCCATTCAAAAGGGATGTACTTTGAGAATGAGGGTCAAAAACAGGCAGTTTTCTGTGCGTGCATGTATGTGTTTTATTTTGCAGTGAAGGCAGGCAAATGCTTTGGGTATTTAAAATATTGGCAATTTGAAAATATTTGTAAATTGAGAAACAATCGTGACATATATTTTTTATTTAATACGGGAGAGTAGTACTAGCTACTGTCCTATATTAAATACATAGAAAGTTACAGTGTGATCAATGGGGATCCCGTTCAACAAGCTAGGATGGATCTTCGTATCACTGCATACTGCACTGTTCTTCACCTCCTAGATGGTCTTATCCAGACATGAAAATCCCACTTTAATACAACGATAGCACAATATAATCCAACATTGTGTGGATCCAACCCTAGTTAAACCCGTCTGCTTGCCATAGACAGCCTGATCTGCAGTCTACTAATCTAATCTGCCCCTTAACGTTGAGATGAAATAACATCCACATAGACTCTTTTGTGCATCTAGATATGCATTCATTTCTTCAATGTTGCCTTCAGTGTGGAAATTGGGAACCGGTTCTTGGGAGGTCATGCTAATGATGGCTTATATAAACCAAGTGTGTTGCGCATACAGTGCACATACAGCATTAAGCACTAGTTTTCCAGCTGTGTCCTGGAGAACTCGGGGGACAGGGTCCTTGGAAACTCCGTGAGGGTTCTCCAATGAGAAGTTCAGAACTGGCAGGCAGTCTTTCCTGAAAGACAGTTTGCCCACAGCGCCCAAGTTTCCTCTGCAATTTGTAAGCCACCAAAGCGTTCTGGTAGCGTGTCCACGCCGTGTACTCCGTGTACATCTTGCAGTTCTTGGGAACAACAGTTTAATTCAGTTTTCCACATGACATGTATATGGTCTAGGATCTTCCTCAGTACTTGTTGCAGACCTCCAGGGATTCTTAGCATGTGTGTTTTTAGAGGAAAAAATTCTGAGAATGGAAATGTTGAAAACTGCTGTTCTAAATGGGTAGCCAACTTAGTTTGCTGCAGCTAAAACGACAGAGAGGCGCATCATGGCACCTTAAAAGACTAACAAGTGTTGTGGCATAACCTTTAGAGAGCCATGTTACCAGATTCTTCACAGACCATGCATGAGTTTGAAAAAAAAGCTCAGTGGACTCATTGCAGAACTGCCTGCTCTTGACAGAAGACTGCTTCCCAACCTGAAGCAAGGTTTCAGGCAATATTTGGTTATGTAAATGAATTCATACCATGACGCTTCTGACATGGATAAGAAATCAGCACAGAATAGGTTTTTCAGATTAGGTGTGCCATCAGTAGAGACCTAAAATATTTGGAAATGAACCCTAATAATGCAATCCTAAGCAGAATTATACTCTTGTAAACCCTTTGGCTTCAGCGGATTTAGAAGAGTATCCAATATACATGATGGAAGAAACTAAACTTTTGTGAATTACCTAGCTTGACAACATATTTTAAGAGAAGTTGGCAGCCTCTGTAAGTCATCTTCTGCACTCTTCTGTGCAGTATATATGACACTGTTGTCAAATTGTTGATGCATTATCTAAGATAATGCCATAAATCTATCATTTTACTATAATTTTAAGTGCCCTAATGCCATAAATTATAACTATCATTTTAAATGCAGTTTGCAATTAAATGCTGAAATTTGTTGAATGTAATCATTTCAAAGCTATTTC
This sequence comes from Eublepharis macularius, assembly GCF_028583425.1. Classification (NCBI taxonomy): domain Eukaryota; kingdom Metazoa; phylum Chordata; class Lepidosauria; order Squamata; family Eublepharidae; genus Eublepharis; species Eublepharis macularius. The sequence continues at coordinate 102,862,721 of NC_072798.1, read as the reverse complement.
TTATTTACGAATTCTCCTTCCAGAGTGTTTCTCTAAATGTTGAGATTGTCTTTGTATTTGTATTATGTGTAACAGGAAGGAAGTAGGGTTACAGTTTACAAATAAGAGCAGGGGTGAAACTAACTTAAAATTTCTTATTGGAACTATAACTTGTAGGGTGGAGGTTTGAAGCACAAGGTAAGTACTACTTTCTTACTGGTACTCTGTACCAGCTTACTTTCTCCCCTAAATGAGATCAAGGATTAAGATATTTCTGCACTGTGCAGGCATACAGCCCACAGCTATTACTTTCTTGTCACATAGGACTTCTTGGTTACTCTCTACAAGCTGCTGTTAAAAATTCTGCAATATTTATCGAACTCGCCTGTGACAGACTGCACATCTTAAAAAGCCTGGAAGTGCTTTAAAAAACCTGGAAGTGTACACACAGCTGCAGGTCTGTTAAGAAACAGAGAGCTTTGAGTGACAGGCTACTGCAAGGCATCTGATTGTGTAACATGAGCTGGAAAGAGGAGGGTCTGTTTTCAGTCCTAGCTGAAATTGAGTTGAAGAGTTGGGGGATATGGAGACCTAACAGAGAGCCGTTTTAACACCGACAAGAGAACTGGGAAAAAGTTGGCTAGGAAGTTTGGGAAGTAGGTGTAGATTCCTATTTGGGCCAAAGAAAGGAGATAGATCTTCTAAGGAGAGGAAACTTTCCCTACCCAATCAAGCAGGGAGGGAGCTCTGGAGAGTGGAGAGATTCTTGGTCAAGTGTGGTTAGAAACTGTGGAAGGGAAGGGGGGCGCCCGGCAAGAGCCCGACGCCTGCACTCCCCTCCCTGCCGCTCTGTAAATGTTAAACTTAAAGCTGTGAGGATGCCTACACTTCCTACACTTCCCATCAAACCTTGAGGTAAGCAGACATGTGTTGAACCTGAGTAACTCGTCTCGTTTAGTTCGACTCTCAGAATCGTAGGGTTAGAAGGGACCACTAGGGTCATAAGCATTTAAGCATCTGTGAAGAGCATAAGAACTAAAGTCTGTGCATGTACTGACTTTACTTCAGAGATTTCTATTTGAATTACCGTAGAAATTTTCAACCTCTGATTTTAACTTGACCTTTCCCCTCTAAAATAAATAAACTAGTTAGTTATTTTTGAATTTTAAAAACTTCTCTGGTGCCATTTCTGCTGTTTAAGGATGAGGGAACATCATACCTTCATCACCTAGTTTGTGATCACAGCTCATACTTGCCCTGCTCTTTCTTCATTAGCTCATCTAATATGGCTACTCTTGATTCTAATACTACTATTAGTGCTAAAATGAGTACTAGTAATAATTAATACAGTTATAATGACTGAGGAATATTTTTAAAGAAGCAAATTAACAAGACAGTATGAATGTAATTTTCTGTAGATTGTCTTAAATGGTTGCATATGTCCTATTCACTATTGTACCAGATGGAGTTTGAAAATAGTGTGCTCTACTGAAGAACATGACAGAGGAGCGATTAATTATAGATAATACTGGATAGGGTTCAGATTGGAATTTGAGATGATGAGTATACAGATTCCCCAAAATTAGTCATCACTGACCATAGCATATATGGCTGACTTTTGTTCCAAATATGAATTGCTGTTTGTATTTTTTTAAAAAGTAAGCCCCATTTTTGCATTCCAATCCCATGTAAGTAGTTAATATATTAACAATTATGGTAAAATAAATATTTTGTAAAGAGGAGAGTCAAAGGTGTATAATATTTTCTTTCAAGGAGAGAGAATTCTTGCTTAAAATAAACTCAAAATGTATTGTAAGCCATTAATATATTCACACTAGCTTGATACCCATGCTTCACTACGGTATTTAACTACTTTAAATCCAGTTATAATATTTATGAGTATGTAACATTTTTTGGTTTGTGGGTTTTGTAGTATAATAGCATAGTACCAGAGCTTCACAAAGGTATTTGAATAAAGCGAAGAATGTTGATGCCGAAAACTGTAGAAGTGAATTTCGAAATGTAACATTTATTGAAGAGATTTTAAAAGGAAAAGATTGTAGAGCAATAAATGAAGTGAAAATACGTACTACCGTTTTTTTGGACTGAAGGACCTCTTGGTAGACCACATTGGTGGTTTTCTCCTCAGGTGCTAGGGGTGTGCATGGGGAAAAAAATCGTTTTGCTTGCTTTGGGTTTATGATCTGTAATACCCCAAAAGCTGAAACAGCAAGCTTTGGATATTTAAATTTCTTCAGTATGTTCTGTAAAGATTCGGAGCATACTGAAGTGAGGGGGGAAGCTGCCTGTCTCCACGTATAACTGCACACATGAGAAGCAGTCCTCCCACAAGTCACCTTCAGTGTCAGACCTTGAGACTTACTGATTGTCATAGCAAAGCAGACCATGAGGGGAAACTACAGTCTCTTGAACTTGAAGAGGCTATCTGATGGTATGAGTGGTATGTGTGCTGTGAACACTGACTCCTCTCGAGTAGTGCTGGTGAACAATGTGGCCTCGATGACGTTTCTGTGGAGGGCTTTCACTCGCAGTCTGGTGCCATTGCAGAGTTTTGGTGGGTTGAGGTTCTGGAGCAGCATCACTGGAGCCCCCACTTTGAGGAGAAGCTTGTGGGCTGGATAGCCAGAAGGGTTGAACGTGTTGAGGAACTCCACGGGGTAGTAGACCATGTCATCCATTTGCCCCACTGAGTCCACAGATCTGTACTCCATTTCTGCCCCTTCGAGGGAGTTAAGTTGTGTTTCATTAATGATGGCAGCCTTGTCGTTCTTGGGGGTCAGAATGGCACACTTGCACAGCCAGTCCATGGACTTCTCTGTGATAGTGGTGATATCAGGGTATATCGTGGCTGTTAGGTCTGCTGGGTTGTCACGACTCTACAGGAATAGTCACCTTTCCCTTGGACTCGGGATACTCTGTCCTCTAGTTTTAGTAGAAGTTCAGAGAATTCCCCAGTGGGCACCTCACCTCTCAAGTGGACCCTCATGTTTTTTCTTAGTGAGAGTTTCCTGATGAGGGGCCACAGATACGACGCCTTGACACACACGGTAACCTCGTCAGCTCGAGTTCCCCTTGGGACTGCTGGCAGAGTCTGCTGGAAGTCTCCAGCCAGCAGCACAGTGACTCCCCCCATCACTCTCTCGTTTGAGGGTTTTGCTGAACATGGTTATTTCTGCATGGATGAGGTTAAGGGGCAGGTTGAAGGTAGCGAAGGATCATATGCCATGCCTGAGTGAGTCTTGATCTTCCATGGAAGTGAGCGCCTCTCTGCTCATCTTACAGGATTGCTTTGATCGTAGAGAGACTCAGCTGCTCTGTGCACCTCGGGGTGATCTTGCTGGTACTTGGCAACTGCTGCTCGGTGGACTGCTCGAATAGGATGTGTATGTTTCTTTGCCGCATCTCTAAGTTATTTCCTCCTTTTAGCATCGGTGTATCTTGCACAACGTCTGCCAGGAGGCTTCTTGGGGGCAGTAAGAGGTGATGGCTGTGAGAGGTGTGAGGTGGAGTTAGACTGAGGTGGAGTTAGACTGAGGTGTAGTGAGCAATTTGGTGGTGTAGTGAGCAATTCGGTAGGTTTATGTGAGAGGTTTCCATCGAAATGGCCCCTAGAAAGGTCGTGCACCATCTCCCCATTAACATTTAAAAACTCAGTTGTCCTACTGACTTTTATATAAAATCCCTATTCAGGAGTCTTGTACCGTCTTTCTTCAACTGTCTGCTGTTTCCTTGACCTGATTTTTACCTTAGAACACAGAGTTCCACAACTGACCAATCAGAGAGAGGGGAGTGCAGTCAGGCAGCAACCTGCCAGCCAAACAGGATATCCAGGCCCACAGGGATTGGTAACCCTAGTGAACTTTTAGGGGGAAACCGGGAGGTACATTTTACCTCAGGACATAGTCAATGACTCCCAATAGCAATTGCATACTGTTAGAATGTTAGGATGAGGACCAATCCAGCCACATATGCAAATGACCTTGAAAGGCTGGCCCAATTAGGGAAGAGTGGTGAAGCTGGCAGTGGGCTGGGGTTGGGGGGAAGCAGGCAGCAGCCTGCCAGCCACACAAGGAAGCTGTATCCCTATGGGAAAACACATTTTACCCATTTTTACCCCCTTAGGGGCGAATTTCTTAAAATCCCTTCTCAGTTGGTGAAAGGAATGTTCTCCCCAAATTTCATGTATCTAGGTCCAGGGGTTTGGGCTGGGTGATGATGAGTCAATCAGGACACTTGTCTTTATATATATAGACTAGCAACAAAGCCTGTCAATTGAAAAAATACAATGGGCTCTAGAAAAGGGAAAGTGGGCAGGTGGGCATTCCCTCCTCCACCGTCACTGATCCTGGCTGGGTAAGGCAGGGGAGGCATGGCCACCTCCTGCACCTGATCCCGGCCGAGTGAGGGGGAGCGGGCATTGTTACCTGTTCCGCACCTGATCCCGGATGGGTGAATGGGGGGCTGGCATTTCCTCCTGCTCTGCACCTGATCCTGGCTGGGTGAAGGGAGGGGTGGCATTGACACCTGCTCCATTCCTTATCCCAGCCAGGTGAAGTGGGGGTGGGCACTGCCACCTGCTTCACTCCTGATCTCGACTGGGTGAAGAAGGGATGGGCATTGCTTCCTACTCTGCATTGATTCCGGCTGGGTGAAAGGGGGGGGGCATTGCCGCCTGGTCTGCTCCTGATTCCATCAGATTGAACCAAGTGGGTGGGTGGGCATTCCTTCCTGCTTCACACCTGATTCAGGCTTGGAGAAGGGGAGCAGGCATTGCCACCTGTTCCGCTTCTGATCCTAGCTGGGTAAAGGGTGGGCAGGTGTTCCCTCTTGCTTTGTGGCTGAACCCACCTGGGTATTGCCACCTGCTTCACTCCTGATACCAGCTGGGTAAAGATGGGGACAGGGCATTGCCACCAACTTCACGCCTGATCCCACCTGGGTGATTGCAGGATACGGGCATTGTCACCTGCTCCACTCTCGATCGCGGCCGGGTGAACGGGGAAGCGGGCATTGCCACCTGCTTTGCTCCTGATCCAAACTGTGTGAAGAGGGGATGAGCATTTCCACCTGCTGCGCTCCTGATCCCACCTGGATGATGGTGGGGGGCAGGCATTGCCCCCTGCTGCACACCTGATCTCAGCTGTGTAAAAGGTGGGTGGCTATTGCCCCCTACTTCATGCCTGCTACCAGCTGGGTAAAGGGTGGGCGGACATTGCACCTGTGCTGTGCCTGATGCCAGCTGGGTGAGGGCAGCGGATGGGCATTGCCACCTGCTCTGCTTCTGATCCCAACTGGGTGAAGGGGGCCAGGCAATGCTACCTGCTCCACTCCTGATCACAGCAGGGTGAAGGCGGGGGTGGGCATTGCCACCTGCTTTGCTACTGATCCCATCTGGGTGAAAGCGGGGGGCAGGCATTGCTACCTACTCCACTCCTGATCCCAGCAGGGTGAAGACGGAGGACGAGCATTGCCACCTGCTCTGCTCCTGATCCCAGCTGGGTGAAAGCGGGAGGCGGGTATTGCTGCTGCTCTGTGCCTGATTTTGGCTTGGGCTACCTACTGTGGTGCACTCTCTGGAGGTCTGGCTGTCTCATCTGGGTTTCTGTCCGCAGCATTGTCCTCTGTTGGGGCACCAGGGTAGGAAGTGAGTTGTCTTGAATACATGTAGCCTTTTATATTGTAGGATGATGAATTTACAAAGTATTCAACTACTTCTTTAAAAAATTAAATATTAATTTTTCTATATCAGTGTAATAGTGGTTGCCTGCATGTACATAGAGAAAGTTACATACTTTTACGTCTTATTTATGTTAAAATGTGTATCTTGCATCTCTTTGTTTGGGACCAAAGTGTGGGTCTCTTTTTCACACACACCCCAACCTTGCCAATAATGTAGATTTTTTTAAAAAATCTTGAAATGGCATCTGAACAATGACCAGAAGAGCGCTCTCAGATTAGGCAGCACCCATTAGCTGACCCTTGTTGTCTAGACCCGACACTAAAGACTGGTCATGGACATACCAAATGTTTTAATGTTTTGTTTAACACACCGAAGGCTCACAATTAATGTGTCAAAATGCTGATGATCAAGGCCTCCCTTGCCTTAAAGAGCTGCTTTAAAGAGCACTTTTAAAAGCAAGCTGTCCTATGAGGGGAATTGTATTAAGGGGAGCATGACAACAAAATACAGCTCCGGTTTCCTCCATTTTATTTTCGTTTCAAGCTCTGGGAATCAGCCCCAAGTTTCTAGTTCACGTGGGAGTCTTATATCAGTGTGAAAATTGCTGCTTTAAAGGAAGTAATTTATATCCCTTCTTACCTCTTAGTTCCAGAACCTTTAACATTATTAATAGTTAAGTTCCTTTTTGATGAGATAATTGAATATGCTGGGCATTCAGGAGTCCCAAGGCGGAGATGAAAGTGCTTAACTTACCCAGGAGGTCAGTTATTAGGTAACACTCACTGACAAGCAGTTTACTGTCATTAAGTGTTTAAGATAACTTTTCTGAGGGTATATCTACTGGAAAGGCTACCAGTGTCAGTCGATCATTGTATAAATGAATGAAAACACAGAACTGGGGAATTACACTGAAATAAATGAGGGGTGTCTCTACCTGTATAAATGTGGATATTTTGTGTGTGTGTGAGGCGTGCATAACTTGGGATTGACCTACTCATGCTCAGTTATGCTTGCCATTTGCCCACCTGCGGCAGGTAAACCATTTCCCTCAGCATCAATCCATTGCCTTCAAGAAATTGAAGAGCAAGAGAAAAAATGGCCTCCATAATGACTCTATCAAGGCATTTCACCATGTCTGTAGGGGCTTACCATAGATGAGATTCTTACAGATCACACACATCCCAACTCCACCCTCCCAAGATACTGCCCTCAAAACCTCCTATAATTTGGCAAGGCAGTGTTGGCACCTCTAGGCACAGCTTTTTTTGTATGTGTGCAGCATCGTGTCGCATCTGACTTGTGATGACTCACGTAGGGTTTTCAAGGCAAGAGACGTTTCCAAGGTGGTTTTCTATTTCCTGCCTCTACATAGCGATCCTGGCCTTCCTTGGTGGTCTCCCATCCAAAAACGGACCAGGGCTGACCCTGCTTAGCTTCTGAGATCTGACGAGATTGGGCTACATGGACCATCCAGCACACAGCTGTACACAATCTACCAGCTATAAAATTGTGTTTGGTATTCCTCCTTCTCTTGAGTACCATCTTATTTCTATAAAGCTAGGCAGGAAGCACAAAAGTACATTAACTGAATCTCTTCTAGTGTCCTATGTGTATTTGTGTTGGACTGATTCCCATTTATAAAATTTCTTTTCCAAGAACCACAGCTGGACTTCAGCAAAAGTTTGGCCATCCCAAGTCCAGAGATTATAAAGTGCACTGGTAATAGTCAGTGGCTGACTTTTCTCTAGGTTGATTCTTGGCTTTGGCATCTGTTTAAATTTTGTACTTTCCTGCTTCAAGGAATGTGCTTGTTTTGTTTTATTTAAAATATTTGTACTCTGTGCTCTATAGTGTGTCAGCTCCTGTGACGGCTTCCAATGTAGCTGAAGCAGTGAAATATCACAAACAGGAACAATTAAAACACCAGCAATTAAAGAATTATCCAGTAATTCTGTGTACTGTGTGGATTCCGTATCAGGCCTCTGTAGTGATTTATAATCATGAGTGTTTAAAACAAAGGCAGAAAATGGTGCCATTAGGCCAAAGTCATTTTTTTTTTAAATGGCAGAAAATGCATTTCCTAAATGTCCATTAAAATATACTTATTTTGAAAAACTCTTAAGATGGGCTTTGTTTATAAAGAGGTAGTGCTGTCTTAGAAAAAGAAAAACACCACGGCCTTATTGAGAGTGGTGTATGTAGGCTGTGGATCTGGAGTGCTAATGAGAGAATACATGGGTGGTGTTCATTATCCTTTTGAAATGGAATGACACTCAGGTTTCACACTCCACTGCAACTGAAAGACCTCTACACTGGGTTGCTAAGTGCCTTTTATACACGTCTTTCCTGCCTTGACTCTGGGATGAATAGGTAATGGAAGAATTACATTTGTTTTCCAACCTCCGTGATGTTGAAGAAGTTGCATGCTGGTAATGAGGATTATTTTATTGTTTGCAGGCCCCTGTTTTCTTTCCATCCTCATGAGCTTTGCCACCTTTCTTATGCAAATGGCTCCTTGGGACAATTGTGAAAAACTTGGGTGGATGGCAAGCATCTCCTAAATCCCATAGAGACAGAAGGGGAGAAAGATGAATGTACGGGGCGTATTCTTGCAACATTTGGGTTATCTTTAGATGCCTGAGAATCCTGTCTTTTAGAGTTGGGAGATAAAATCCCAAATCTGAGATGCTTTATGAAGTGGTTTAATGATCCATTGGGAACATTCCATGATTTAAAACTGCTCATAACATGAAGGTCTGTGTCTGCTTAAATCGGTGAGGCATCAGTCAGTATTCTGCTGCATAGCCCTCAAAAACAAGATGGAAAAAGCCATGAAGTGTGTCGTTCTTTCGGACGAGTGCCTGGTTTTTGAACCTAGTGATTTGGCTGCCACCGCTGAGAAATAGCTTCACAGCAGTGTTTGGATGGAGAGAGTGGGAACCAGAGAGAGGGAGCGAAACTACGCACACACGCGCACGCGCGCACACACAGCCTAATTTCCAGTTTAATTTGGGAAATGCATTGATCCCTGCCTGCTGGTGCCTGATTGCAGCAACAGCGTCAGATAATGGAGCAGTATGATGGGTGTGACAGGACAGGATTTGGTGGGGCATTCTGGAAGCTTGGTGTTGCAAGCATACTACTGCCATGCGCTATTGATTCCTGGGCCAAACTGGGTTTCCTTTGGGAGTGTAATTATTTTGAAGCTCCAGGAAATCCCACCCACCCCCATTCAATTAAATAAAATTAGGTTGCACTCCTTAGCACGCTTTGTAGAGAATAAGCCCCACTGAACTCAATGGGACTTACTTCTGAGTATACATGTTTAGGATTGTACTGATAATGTACGTGTTTTACTTGTAGTGAAAGAGTTGCTAATCTTGTTGCCAACTTTGAAGGACTGCTGTGTACCTTTGCATCTGTAGAGATCACTTAGCAGGGGAATCTCTCTTTCTCTTTCCCACACTCAGGAGCTATTCCCTTGTATGTTCATTTGCTGTTCCTTATTAGAAAAGCAATAGCTCCACCTACTGACATGAACACTGCCAATCCTAACTATCCTTGTACCTTTCTACACATACTGAAGTCAATGGATATAGAAAGGCATTGCTCTGGTTAGGACAGCCTGGTTGACGCATTGCAATGCATTTCAGTGTTATACAATCACCAGTGTTGCAATCCAACTGATTATTCCAGAGAGAGGATACGGAGGGGAAACCCAGAATTGTCGAAACAGGTCTCCACTAATCAGGATGAAAATTCCATCCTTTCTGTCTGGTACCTGAAGAGGCTTCCTGTCAGTCCCTGGCAGTTAGATCCCCAAGTTCTCCCCAGGTAACACACAGGGGTTCTAGATGAAGTAACTTTATTAGAGATCCATTCAGTACAAGGTGCTCAGATAGTGGAATTGGCAGAAGTGACGTATATGGGGCTAGAAATGTTAGTTTTAGGGAATCTTCCAGCCTTGGGAAAGAGGACCGTTAACGGGGGGAGAGGGGAGGGTTGGAGTGAGACATTGTTTTAGAGCAGACAGTGAGAAAGATGAACTTATTTTTGGTTCTCAAGAAGGATACATTTCGAGCCAGTTTCAGCTGGCAGTCAAGGACACTGGCTCAGCGGAGCGAGAAAGAGAAAGTAAACATTTGTGAGATAACCTGCTGGCATTGCAGCAATAAAGAACTTCCCATACTCCCAGAGACCAGAGTCAGAGACAACATACATTCATGGCAGATATGCAGGAGGCATATATGACACTTCCAAAGTATAACAACAATAACAACAACAACAAAGCATATATACTGCTCTTCTAGAAGGAAGTGGTTCCGAGAAATGTGTTGGTAAAGGGACAGGGAATTGTTTAACTATACTACTATACTATAGTATTTGACTATACTACTGTACGTTTTTGCTGTAATTATGCTCCTGCTAGGTAGTTATGCTCCTACTAGGTAGCCTTTTGCTGTACTTATGCTCCCACTAGGTAGTTTCTCTGTGTTGTTTAATATGTCATGTCAATTTGATGATGTTTTGTTTCAGCACTGTACTGGATTTCCGTTTATTTTCAAATTTTCTATTGTATACCGTTCTTGTTCAACCTAAAGCGGTGACCAAGTTAGCATTATTATTATCCCCACAATATAGCTGGAGAGCAGGGACTGAGAGGAGTGGCTTACCCAAGGCTACCCACTGAGCTCATGGCAGTAGTGGGATTCGAACCCCTTAACCGCTGTGCTACAGCAGTATACTCCATAGACTGTTGTCTTGAGGTTTCCATTTCTAACTGTAGTCAGCTAGTCAGTGTTTCTTTTAAAGGAGCCAGTACTCATTTGTAGGATCCCAGACTTCCACCAATTTCCCCTTCTGGACTTGAGAGAGCCCCCCAAAAGGTGCTCTTACTCCGTACCAGTGCGTGTCACAACAAAAAGCACTGCAGCTAGTACTGCTGACTATTGAATGGCCAGTCTAGAATACCCGAGACCTGATTACCATTTCTTATAAAGGAAATAAATTATCTTTTATAGAAGGGGTGGCCTGATAGGAAGAAAGGGGAAAAGGGAAAGTAAACATGTTGCTTTGATAATCTGAGCATCCTAGCAACAGCAGTAATTCACACACCTTGAGCGTCTAGTAACATTCCTTAAAACAAGGTAATAAAGCAGAGGTTTCCAGGTTGTAATGGTCCCAGTAACCTGCACTTATTTTTAGAAGTGGTGAAGAACAAACTTGGTTAAGAGCTTTGGGGTTAGACTGGATCTGGCATTGCTGCTAGAGGAGCAAGTTAATGCAGCTGCAAAAATGCCTTCAAACTCATTTTAACCTGGAAGATGACCCCCTACCTTGACATGGTTGACCGGGCCCGCTGTGATCCATGCCATGGTGACTTTGAGACTAGACTACTGTAATGCTCTCTACATAGGTCTTCCCTTGGAGTCACTTTGGAGACTCCAGTTGGTGCAGAATGCCCCAGCTTTCTGGAGCCAGGTGGAACATGGGCTGTCACTCCATTGGCTGCCCATCAGTTACTGAGTTCAATTCAAGTTTTTAGCTATCACATACAAAACTCGTCATGGCCTCATATTTACAAGATTGCCTCACTACTTATGTCCCGCTTTGGAAGCTTCACTCATCTGAACAACGTTTTCCGCAGATGTCACTGCGCAAATGGGCAAAATCAACAGTACGCGCGCGCATTCTCTGTGGTGGTCCCTACTCTGTGGAATAGCCTGCCTGGAGAGATTAGGAAAGCTCCCTCTCTCTTGACTTTCTGCAAACTATGCAAAACTGAATTATTCAGAAGGGATTTTTTTTTTTACACAGGTAGAAGACTCTGCTAGAAGGAAGTGGTTCAGAGAGAGGTGTTGGTAAAGGGACAGGGGACTGTTTGACTATACTACTGTATAGTATACGGCAGCCTTTTGCTGTAATTATGCTCCTACTATGTAGTTTCTCTGCGTTGTTTAATATGTCATGTCAATTTGATGATGTTTTGTTTTAGCATTGTTTCAGCGCTGTACTGGATTTCTACATATTTTCAAATTTCTATTGTATTGTTTATTGAATGTACTGATTATTGAATGTCTCTGCCATAGATCATGCTGACTTACACTGTGCAATCTGCCTTGAGCCTTGGTAAGAAAGGCAAACTATAAATAACATAAATAAAGTAAACCACATCCACGCACCAGTTGCATTATAATGATAGTTAGCAACTGGGTTTTCCTGTGTGGACAAGACAGTCTGGTTGCAAAAAATTGCAGTTGTGCAGGAACAGTGCAATCGCCAGCAATGTGTGGATGCAACTCCTGTCACTCTGCCCAGTGGGAGAACCAAGGAGGCTCTGTCCCAGCATTCATACTGAGTTTCAAAGGTGCTCCAAATCAGCTTGACTTTTCTAGGTGCTTTTGAAGCTCCGTGCTGCTGCAGAGATGATTCCAGCCCATGTCTTACTTTGTACTATGGCAAGCATCACAAATATGTTTGCCAGAATAAAAGAGATGCATACGGCTAGCGAATGCATTTGTTCATCTCTTCCACTGCCTGTGTCTGAAGTAGACGCTATTATTGTGATACATTTGTGTTGCCAGCCGCTTTTAGATTTGTCATTAAAGGTTGTTTGCAAGATGACTCATTCTAATGGTAGGGACTGACCTCTTCTCCCAAGTTTTTTATGCTGTGTTTAAGTGATAATGGATAAGTACATTAGCATTAGAATAAAGAAAATGTAATTAATGACAATTTTTTGTCAATGATTGAAGTGGATCTTACTCAAGAGTAGGAGGATTTGAAATATATATATGGTTTTAGCTAGATAAAAGATAGGGAACTATGGAATGTAAGAAGAACTATTCCTGATCAGCACCAAGACCCATCTAGTTAAGTGTCTGCCCTTCCAAGGAGGATCACAGTAAAGAGTAGCCAAACTGTCTGTACTTCCAACATAAATGCTGGATGCCAAAGTATTCTTCTGCAGTGACAGTATAAAGACCAGGGCTTTTTTTCAGGGGGAACGCAGGGGAACGGAGTTCCGGAACCTCTTGAAAATGGTCACATGGCTGGTGGCCCCGCCCCCTGATCTCCAGACAGAGGGGAGCTGAGATTGCCCTCTGCACCACTCAGCATGGAGGGCAATCTCAACTCCCCTCTGTCTGGAGATCAGGGGGCGGGGCCACCAGCCATGTGACCATTTTCTCTGAGGGCAACCCACTGAGTTCCACCACCTCTTTTCCCAGGAAAAAAGCCCTGATAAAGACCATCTGTTATGATAAAGTCCTGTTATGATAGAGGTCCATAAGAATATCTGTGTTAGCCTGTTTCAGCAAAATGAACATGTGGTACCTTACAGATATTTTTATTTTAGTTTAAGCTTCTGTAGACCAGACCTCACCTGCTGAAATCGATTTTAGTTCATGAAATCTGAAGGCACCACAAGTCCTGACTTGGATAGCCCAGGTGAGCCTGATCTGTTCAGATTTAATTTAATTTATTACATTTATATTCCGCTCTCCCCGCATCAGCGGGCTCAGGATAAGTACATTATGCGGGCTCAGATACCAGAAGCTAATCAAGATCGGCCTTGGTTAGTAACTGGGTGGGAGACATCCAGCGAAGACCAGGGCTGCAGAGGCAGGCAATGGCAAACCACCTCTGACAGTCTCTTGCCATGAAAACCTCGCCAGGGGTCGCCATAAGTCAGCTATGACTTGAGGGCACCACACACACACACAGCACCATAAGACTACTTTCTCAGGTAAAACATCAAGTGTAACAAATATTGCAGATTTGGGCTTTTTGCTGTATGTTGACTTTTTTGTAGCATTTTTGCTTTTTGCTTTTTCTTTCTTAATCAGCTTTTTTCTTAAATCAGAAAAGCTTCAACCATAAATATGATGCCTTAGTTTTCAAATAATTATGCCAACATAGATGCATTAGGAAGCATGGAATTTGTTGTGGCAAGGGGAAAGAAATTCTCACCAGACTCCAGCCACCGGTCCTCTAGCCGAGTACCCTGATCGGCTGCAGATCTTGGGGATCTGAGACCGAGAGCCTTTCTCTCACTGGCTTCTGAGACACAAGGTGATAGAAAGAGAGGTGTGATTGCTTTAATCTGTGAACATCTTTTTCTTCCTTTCCCGGGAACCTCAGTGTGGCAGTGAGGTGGGGTCTCTTTTTAAATGAAACTGAAACGCGTTGGCATTAAACTCTGTTCCTCTGCTTGCTATATACATTTGATTCCATCATCTCTCCCCCCGCCCCAAAATCTGGCACAGAAGCTTGGCTGGGAGGAAAGCACATCAAACAGCAGAGTAAACCATGAGAAGGGGCAGGATTTAGTCACCTTGCCACCCACCCCCCATAAGTCAGTGGAAGGTTACCTTTTCCCCTACCAACAGGGCTTTTTTTCTGGGAAAAGGGGGTAGAACTCAGTGGGTTGCCCTCGGAGAAAATGGTCACATGGCTGGTGGCCCCGCCCCCTGATCTCCAGACAGAGCGGAGTTTAGATTGCCCTCCACGCTGCAGCGCGGAGGGCAATCTCAACTCCCCTCTGTCTGGAGATCAGGGGGCGGGGCCACCAGCCATGTGACCATTTCCAAGAGGTTCCGGAACTCCGTTCCACCGCGTTCCGGCTGAAAAAAAGCCCTGCCTACCAAGGCTAATAGCTGCCAGGGAGAACGGCGATTTGGAACTGGGGTAAGGGGAGATGGCATGTTTTTTAATCATGAAATGAGAGGTGGGAAAGGTCTCAGAAAGCTGATCCTCACTGATCTCTAACATTGTAGAAAGAGAGAATGTTCAGATCCTCCCTCACAGCAGATCTCTCAGGTCTTGTTCAGTTTGATTTTTCACTCTTCATCTTTCACAAGTGCAGCTCAGCTGAAGAAAGAGGTCCGTTTGATCCTCTTAGCCCTCTTCTCGCCCATTGACTTGCATGGCTATTCTCTGCCCAAATCACATAATTCTTGCAACAAACTTGAGCTAGTCCAATTGGATATTTTTGTTTACATAGTCGATATTCCTCCCCACCCCCCTCAACCCTGCCTGCTTTTGAAAATTCTGTCAGTTTCAAAAGCAATTTGCCATCTAATGCGCATCCGATTTGTGTAAGAGGAAAAGAAACCACCTGACATTATCTTATGACTCAGAGATGCACTTTTCTAAGCCCCTTGAATTTCACAGGACTTAGATTTAAGATTGCGTCATTAATTATTGGCGGTGGAATCCTAAGCACAGTTACTCTAGTCTAGAGGGAGTGGCGAAAGTATGAGAGAGTTACGGTAACAAGACCGGAAACAAAGAAACCACGCCGTGACTAACTAAACAATGAAACAACTACACAATTAAAAATAACTTTTAAATACAAACGGAGTGATTATGATATATTTATAAACATAAAATCACTCCAATTGTATTTAAAAGTTATTCTTTATTGCTTAGTTGTTACTTTGTTTAGTTAGTCGGTCACGGCGTGGTTTCTTTGTTTCCAGTTTTGTATAGAGGGAAGCAAACAGAAAACGATAGGTTTCACAATAGCCCCTTGACCACCAAGCCTTTATGAGGCTAGCTTCCATTCTGGAAGGCAGCGTAAAGGATTATATACTGGCAGGCCAAGTTACTTTCAACCCAAATCATTCTGGAAATATATGGATTGTGCAATTTAAAGTGGGCTTTTTCACCTTCTCATTGATTCAGATCATGACTGAAATCAGTTAATTTGCATTGTCTTGATTTAAATCAGTTTAGTTTGAGCCTAGTAAACAGTGAATTAGGGTGATTAAAAGCAAAACCCCAAAACAGCAACGGTAGAATATTCTGGTTCAGCGTTACTGATCTCATTTTGTCCTGTTACACTGAAAATGTCACACCATGAAACTATTTCATTTCCTCTAATGACTGCCTCTCTTTGTCCCCCTTGCATTTCTACTGCAAGTGTTAGGATCTTTTGGTGCCCACTGAAATAAGGTCTTTCATTAAATTAACCAGTGCTATTTTAGGCTGAAGCCTGCAGTAAAGCCGCCCCACCCCAGCATAAAGAATAAAATCTATACAGCCTACCTATCTGCCTACCTATCTATAATGTAGGATATAAATTCTGTTGCACTTAACATGTGGGAAGAACAAAAGCTGAAATAGATGGACTTGGAACTGGAAAAAAATGTACTGGGTATCATTAGACAGGAAGCTTTTTCACTGAATAATTTTGCTTTGGCTCTATAAGCAATAGCTACAGCTAGGATTGAAAGCCGTGCTCATTAGCTCGAGCTCTCTTAGCTCTTAGGAACGTGGCAACCCAAACCAATCTGGTTGTTCCCTGTTTCATATTCATGAGGCTTTCCCCATCTAACGGTTGAGTGACAGCTTTGGTAGATGTTGTCTGACGTCTTCATATCAAGTGTGCGACCTCCATTCACCCACTGTTCCCCCCACCCCCCCGGTCAGCCAAGCCAATTGTGAACGTCCGTTATTCACACTTGGTATTGTGTTATGATGAATGGTCCTCCTGGGAGTTTTAGGACATCTTAATCTCAGCCTAAAAAGAACTCTGTGCCGTAAATAATCGACGAACACCTCTGCTAAATGCGAGTGGATGAGCAAATGTAGGTTTTTGACACTTTCTACCAAATGAAAAGTGGCCGTGGAGAGCACTTTAAGTATCCTGGAACAGCTTCCATCTCCCATTTTAATTTGCACTGAGATGTCATCTGAAGTGAAAGGGAGAAGGAGTCGTGGTGACTTTTATTTCCCTGGTTATTAAACTGGCAAGTGAAATATATTATTTTCAGAGAACGGTCGCTGAGAGCCATGCTTATTATTTAAACTTTCAACGTTCTCCTCCTCACTCTCCTGGCGGGGGTTAAAAGGAGTTTGGGGGTGGTGGAAGTAATATCTGATATATGGTTTTATTTTATTTGTGTTTAACTGCTCTGTCCCCATGGTCTCAAGGCAAGTATTAACTTTCTTTATTTAAAAAAAGATGTACAATGGAGCTCTGACTCTTAAAAGCTCCTATCCTGGAAATCTAGCTGGTCTTTCAGGTGCTACTGGACGCAAATCTTGCTCTTTTACTACAAACCAACAGGGTTATCCACATAAAAGTACAGATTGAAAAATAAATATATCAGTCATTGCTGGAGGCAGCATCTCTCAAGCCTGGGCACCCCCCCCCCAACCTTCCCAGTTCCAGGGGTGATGGGTCCGTGGCAACAAGCTGTGGCTCCTGCCCAGTCTTTAATCTACCTGATATTCCGGAATTGCACAGGAAAAATGGCTCAAGGGATCACAGAAATGACCGAGCAATGTGCTTTCACTGGAAGAGGGGTGTCCTGGGATAGGACAACTGCTGGTATCTTGGCTACAGTAAGGTTAAAATGCTGCTAAACTCAGTGTTTCCTGAACTTTACCCACTAAAGACTTGCCCAAATTAGTACAGTAATATGCCACCTCCAGAAATTACTTTGGCTTTGAAGAATCTCAGGGATGATTGTTGTTGTTGTTGTTGTTGTTGTTGTTGTTGTTCTGAGAAGCCCTTACCAACCAAAGCCCATGCCTTCTCCATTGTAGCTCCCTGTTTGTGGCATGGGCTCCCTGAGGAGGTGAGGCAAAATATTCGGAGGTGCTGCAAGGCCATTTCATTTGCGATTTCATTTGCTTTGGGGGAAGTGGGATTATTTGGGGTTTTACGTTTGTTAATTTGGTTTGTTGGTAGTACGCCTTTCTCATTGAGACTCAAGGTGGTTTGATTTTAAGTTACGATGTTTTTATTTATGAGTTGTAAGCTGCTTTGAGCCTCGAGGGATGGTGGGATATAAATACATAAATAAACCAATAAATAAATACTTGAGATCTGAGATGTGGGATGCCTTGTGTGCTGCTCTAATATGTTTTATATAGTATTTATATGACAGTATTCGTGTTTCTATTGTATGTTTTTATTATATATATTTATTATGTTGTCAGCTGCTCTGAGCCGGCTTGTGGGGAGAGCAGATTATAAATCAAATTAAATAAATAAATAAATAAGGCAAGCAAGGGTATAATAATGGCACTCACATAACTTAGGTTGCAGACTGGTGAAGAGTGGGATATAAATCCAACAAAATACATACATGCATGCATGCATGCATGCATACATACATACATACATACACTTGCACTGATCATGCTTAACCTCACATGACTTTAAGAGATACATCAGTGAATGCTGATAATCTTTTAAATATATATGTTGGACTTGTACACCAACTTTAAAAAAAAAACAAAAATAGTAGATTTCCACTTGAAGACCTCCCATTTCCTGAGGCAAACCTTAAAACCGTAATGGTACTCTTGAATATTTTGTGAGTAGATTACACTATCACATTAAAGCTGTGGCCACAGTGTCAAACCTTGCCAGAAAAGCAAGTTCTTCTTCCCTGAACTGTCATCTTCTGCCTTAATTAGGGGACAAAGCATCCTTTCTTGAAATGAAAGTGGTAGGTGTATCTTGTCACACTTCCCATCCAAGGCCCAGATTGACAATGCAAAGTCAGGACGTCATTCAGCGCTCAGCTGGCAATATAATTTAGACAGCTTGAGATGTTGTTTGGGGGCTGCCTGCCAGGGTGGAGTTTGAGGGAAGTGGAGATAAGAATTATCCTCAGTAACAGAGGCTGGCGAAGTCTGTTTCCATACCAGTTAAGAGGAATCATCTATCCAGCCTTGCTAATGAACGGCTGCTTTAGAGTCTGCGTGTCATGTTGTTCTTTACTTTTTCTTATTCACCTGAGGCCTGTTTTATATGTAATGGGGGTGGTGGGTGAAATGCTTACTTGCTGGGGCATTCTGAGCCCTGTCACATTTAATGGTTTTGCTGTGTGTTCCAGCCCACAGTGTGCCAGTGGTGTGCTCACTGAAGCTCCCATTTGACATGCTGGATCGACATGGGAGTGAACCACCTCATGTGGTAAATTTATCACATATGGAATGTTTTCAAATGTTTTACTTGTTTTACTTCGTGATGCCAGATGGGCTGGCCCCGATCCACTGATTCTCTGGGCAACATAGGCCTGGAATGTCTGCAGACCTGCCTAAGAGGGTTTGGAGGGATGAGATTGGTGGTCTCATGGCTACTAGGGGATTACGCCCCCTGCTTCTTGCTGTATAGGGCAGAATGGAAGCTCTCCAGTTGGCAAGGAGAGCTGCCTATCAAGGTTATGTGGGCTAAGACTGGGGTTTTCAATGGCGACAAAAGGTCTGCAGACATTCTGGGCCTATGTTGCCTAGGGAATCAGTGGATCGGCGCCAGCCCATCTGGTATCACGAATCGTTCACGAATCGAACGGATCAGGCCAAAAAGTCGTGAATTTCATGAAAACCGCGTCCCTACAAAACGCGTTTTCGTGAAACACGAATTGGCCCGATTCATCATGAAATTGATTCGTATTTCGATTTCTGCCAATTTACCAGCCTTTGATTGTATTGATTTATACAGTGTAATCTGGTTTGACTTTCAGTGAGAAAGGTGGACTGTTAACAAACAAACAAACAAACAGTTTCATTGGTAGAGTGAACACATATTGGCTCTTTCTTGCAAATAGATGTATGCGTGTACAAACAGGATATACACGCATTCAGGTTAACATGTGAACAGGAGTATGATCAAGTCCCATTCCTGGGTGTCTTGTGGAGAAGTAGGGTTAGGGTTTTTCTGCTGTCTTTAGTGTTTAATATGATTTTGTCAATGGGCTTAAATGGAGATTAGACTCTGCTTCTCTGGAACAATAGAATTTTTTACAAAAACTATTCAAAAGAAGAAAAAAGACAAAGTGCATAAAGAATCTTGAACAGAATACAGAATAACAGATTTAAACTACAGCGAAAAATATAAGCAAGATATAGAACAATACAGCTAAATTTAATAATATTACCCAACAACAACAAAGTTGTTGGCTAATAAACTTTGTTGTTGTTAATAATATTATTCCTCTCTCCTTAATTACTTATACCCAGAATTTTATACTCAATCTAATTTTATATTCAACATATTTAATATATTAGTTTTATAATTGATCTATATCCATGTTAACTATTCTTGATTTTTCTTAATTTCCAGCTACGTAATCAAAGAAATCTGGAACAATAAAAAATTGAGTTAAATGCTCTGTGGGTGTAGGACATGTTTCTCATTTTACAGCTTTAACAGCATAAAGCCATGATTTATATGTTATTATATAAAATGATACTATTTGGCTTATTGTGGTATTTAGAAATATTCTAGAAGTAAAATTTTGACTATTCCCATGTTATCATAGTTTTGCCTCTGAGAGACAGGAAAGAAAACTTGAAAACAGACCACAGCTCTTGAAGTAAACAAAAAAGGATATTATTTGGATAAGAACAGCCTCATACAATCACATTAGAATGGTAGCATATCTGGATATTGAATTAAATATTACAACATTGAAAAAATTGAATTCTTATAGATTCTGTGGACAATATTTGTTCAATTAAAGAAAGGGCAATTGCTCCCTCTCACCTTGTTATAGTTTTTTTTTTTTTTTTGCAAAAAAAATCCTTCTGTCTTCTGTTAGCTGCTGCAGTTCTAGTAGAATGTCTGACGGGCACCCTTGTCCAAATGCTGGAAAGCAGTGCTCAGCTATCCGGCAACCGTCTAATGCTCCTCGCTCCCCTGGTTGAAACAGTCATGGATCATCTTGGCAAGCCAACACCAGAAAGAGATAATAATTCATCTTTATAGAAAATCACCTATCTTGTGTGTAGCTAACCTGATTAATAACTCTGTAATTCCTTAGAGTGGCACAAGGCAGGATAAATTATATTTGGATCAAATGAATTTCAACATATTAAGAGCTGGATTTTGGGTAGCAACTTAAGTCTGTATAAATAGGAAATTATTTTTAAAATGTTTAGTATTGCAGTATTGAAACCCCCCTCACCCCGGCTTTCCATGATATGCTTATTGTCTACCGGTTCCCGTCTCACGGGGTATTTGGTCTGGGTTAAGCAATATGGGCTGCTGCCTAAAGTTCTATGTTAAGTGAATTTTATGCTTTTCTTTGAATGTAATTTTACTGTGATTATATTATTTGTGATGTTATCTGCTTTGACCCTGCTTGTGGGGAGAGCGGACTATAAATTTAATAATAAAATAAATAAATAAAAGTATAACAATAAAATAGAACAACTTGTTGGTTCAATAGAGATAGAAATTATTTTAAGGGAAACTCATAAAAGCAAACCACAGATACATTCCTGCAGTTCTTGTTGGAGTGCTTATAACTTCTTGAAGTAAAGTTGCGTGACAGTTCAGTGCTACGGTGAAATATTGCATCACCATTTGCATTGTCTTACTTGTCGTGGCATTATTCCAAGTACGAAATTCAGATGGAACACATAATACTGAAATTGAGATTCCATGTAGGGTATGAAAGGCAGATTTGGGGCCGTTTTGGGGTAGTCTGTGTTCTTTGCTCTTGCTTGCTTTCTACCCACAAATTTCTTCATCGGTGTACTTTCTTTTTTAAGCCAAATAATTTATTGAAGTGCAACAATGCATGGTCAGAAGAGCAAACAACACAATCAGTTCACAAATTAAAAACAAATGACGGAAGTGAATGTGCATAAGGTATTACTCCTTTCCCATCCATTCATTTCTAACAGCTTAAGGAATTTTTTTAATGCAGCCAATTGTTGCCATTTTTTTGTCCTCTAAAATATTAGAACTCATGGACATAATTTTATTACGTATTGTGCATGCGGAAACCAGCTCCCTGTGGCAAATGGGTTAAAGAAATCATTTCAGGCACAAACCTTTATTCTATTAGGATTAAATATAATTCTAGTGTGTCCCAATTCCTAAGCATCTTTATTCAGAAATAAGACTGTTTGTATTGTATTGTAACTTGGAGTTTGTTCAATTTGTTGTGATGCTTTTATATGCAAACCTCAAGCTGTTTCTTAAAAATGCAATATTGGCAATTAGATTTGCAGAGAGTTAATGAAGTTTAATCCTTATTAGATTGCCACACTTTTTGCATTTGTGATGGAGAGCCAAAATGTGCTATTGTTTCTTTTAGTAATTAATATCCTTTGTGCCATAGGGAGGAAAAAAACCCTTTTATACTGAAACAATTTATTCCTATTGTATGCAGTTACACAATTGCAGACATCCAAACAGAGAGCTGATTGGCAGACCTGACTTTTTTATTAGTATGGAGAACATTAAAATCTTGATTCAGAAATGAGACGCAAAGTATTGTTTACTTTTATCTAATAAATCAAACCAAGATGCAAAGTAGAGTGTCATTTGCTAGCTGTGGAGCATTCAGTTTTTATATGCTGGAACGAAATGTTGTGAGACTCAATCCTTGCCCCACCCCCCACAGCTACATCTGAATTTGTTCACAGCCTTAAACAATCACCCAAACATGCCATTGATGTATTAGGAGGCGATGCAACTTGATGGGAATCTAGTGTGCTTGTTATGTGTTCATCCCAGCTTGCCTGGTTGAGATATGTGTGCAAATGTCTACCTAGCAGAAAAGGGGTAATGTCCAAAATGCATACTATTTTTAAGAGAGAGTTCAGGAAAATTGCAGGAAGGAAGAATTGCTTCTGACTTTCTGACAGAGAAGGGGTGACTTAAATAAAAGAAAATGCTTCTTGTAGCTTCGCTCGGGAAAATTCTAGTAAGGGAAAGACTTAAAGAAAAGACGGGTGGTTAGACAGATTCTGAATTCAGAAATTTGGCATTACAAAAAACACATTGATTTGCTGAATTTGTATCTGCTATTTTGGATGATCAGCATATGATTACATCCAGTGAAAATTATTCACCAAAATGGCATTGCTTATCTTCAAGAAAAGAAACTTTCCAGTAAATATTTAGAGAAGAGGTCCTCCTTGTGGACCTCATTGACATCTTTCCTAGTGCTATCTGGGTCAGAGTCTCTAATTGGATTTGGTTTTGTTAGAGAAACCTGAATACGTTCAGCTATTATCCCCTATAGCCAAAACTATCCAAGGGGCTGGAGCGGCAAACTCCACCAAATTTGCAAGGAGCTCAGTACTTCCTGTCCACTAAAGTCCACCCAGCTTTCAGGAAGATTGGCCCCAAGGTCCAATTCTGTGGGCTCCTGAACAAGCTGCTCCAGCCACTTCCATGGTTTCTAATGGGGGAAAACATTCCGAGGCTTTCCAGGGCTACTCCCCAAATAGAGTATCAGAGGGGACTGACAAGAGATTGCCCACCATAAACAGGAACCTGGCAAACCTGCCTATAATGCAGCGCAGCTCTGAGAGAATTGTGCATTCATGCATGCATAAATAAAATGCCTCCTGCTCCAAATAAAAAAGAGTAATGCCGATT
The DNA here is from genome assembly GCF_028583425.1 of Eublepharis macularius. NCBI lineage: Eukaryota > Metazoa > Chordata > Lepidosauria > Squamata > Eublepharidae > Eublepharis > Eublepharis macularius. The sequence continues at coordinate 102,839,679 of NC_072798.1, read as the reverse complement.
CCAGATGGCCCTCCCCATGTCGAAACGTCATGCGTCGTCGCGCGGAAAACGCGAAATATCACGTTTTCTCGTGCGAGTTTTGCGCGATGTCGCGCAAAACTCGCGCGAGAAAACGCACTATTTCGCGTTTTCCACGGGACGACGCGTGACGTTTCGACATGGGGAGGGCCATCTGGAATCGGCCTATGCATGGTGTAAGAAAAGGGGACTAACCAGAGTAATTGGAAAGAGGAAGAATTGCCAGCTCTGGGTTGAGAAGTTCTTGGAGATTTGGGGCTGGAATGGAATTTGAGGATGGTGATGGGGTTTGAGGAGGGGAGGAACCACAGCAAGGTACAATGCTATAGAGTTTACCTTCCGCAGCAGCCTTTTTCTTCAGGGGAACTGGTCTGTGTAAGTCTAGAGATCAGCTGTAATTCTGGGAAATCTCCAGGCCTCACCTGGAGGTTGTCAACCTTATTAGAAGACATAGACTTCTAAGCATCACCATGTCCCAAATTTCCCAAATTCTTCCCCTAAATCTGTATAACTAAACTCCACTGAATCCTGTCTGGGGTGGTATTTATTGTTAGCGTCAAAGTCTGCTAGTAATGAAAAGGGAAGCTGCAGCCTCCAACAAAAAGCAAGTTGGATGTTTTGGTGTAAACTCAGCTTGGATGATTATGAGAGCTGATGTAGTATAGTGACTGAGATTAATGCAAAGTCACTCAAGAGGTTTTTTAAATTATTATTAAGATCTGTTGCAATTTTTAAAGCTCTTTTTTCCCTTTTACTTCTGTGGAGCAAATTACAGCTTTCATAGGGACTGTTTAAATTTTGAAAGAGCCAAGGTTGAATATTCCCCTCCCCATAATCCTTTCCTGGGCTTCAAAGCATCCATAAGGGTCTGCTAATTAGCTTTTAAAAACCCGCAAGAGATCCTAACCATGGATTGCATTAAGTCCCTGATTCAAGTTTCACCTCTGCCACTAATTTACTAGGTGACCTTAGGCAAATCACTTTTCTCTATTTGCTTGAGCTCCATCTGCAATATGGTGGTAGAGTTGCCAGCCCCCCTTCGCCACTCAGTTGCCTGGTAGGGGAAGAAAAGGTGAGGAGGGGGGGTGACTTACCTGGAAGAGGCAGCCCTTGCTGATGACGTGCTGACCTAACTCCCTGTATGCCCAGAAATGACATCACCTTGTTGCTAGGTGAAACGTTTTTATTTGGTCAACGGCCGTAGAGATTTTGCTCGAATCCCAGAGGTGTTCCAGCAGGCCAGCAGCACGATGACATCACTTCTGGAAATGATATCAGCACGTCACTGGCAATGTAATTATGTCACAAGTGAGCATGCCTGGCAGTTGATAAGTCCTGTCCCTGGACCCCATGGCCCCCACCTCTCCCCACTGGCTTCCCTAGGGGGATCTGGCAGCTCTCTAGGGCAGTGATCATATTGGCCTATCTTATGGGTCTATTGTGAGGATAACTGTGGCAAAGTACTTTGGACACTTTAGAATGTGCTATATAAATGCTAATTATTATTTCTTGTTAATGTTAATTGCTCTGCCAGGTCTTCTTTGCCTTGGATGTGTTTGAGGAAATAAATGTCCAGTGTTGTTGAAAGCACGTGAATTACTCTGCTAGAAGCATGACACATTTTTAAGAGTGACTTGGAAACGAGCAGGATAAATTGTGTGTTAAAAGTAGTAACTGTTTCCACCCAACTGGATAAGCTGTTCTGGTACTACTTTGCTGCTGGCTGTCAGGACGGATTTGCAAGGCTAGGCCTCATTCTCTATCTGCTCATTTTTCTTCATGCTTGAGGAAGAGCGTGCTCCATCTTACCTTCACATTTGCAACGGTTTCCTGCACTGTCAGGTTGTCCGTGTTGCACAGTTCTGTCAAAGCTCCAATTTCTGCACCTCCTGACAAGGGGGGGGGGCAAGTCTGAGCAGGCCATCAAAGAGAATGGGCAGAAACAGAAGCTGAGGAACAATGCTTGAGGCGCTGGGTTGAAGTCCTGCAACTAGATGGCCTGCTTAAATGAAGGCAAAGTTTTTGTCAAGTAGAAGACCAATGCTGAAAATTGCACCTGTAACTTGTTTTGTGGGGCTCTTCTTCATTGTTGTGGGGGGGAGGGGGGGTTGGTTGACCCTGCTTTGTAGGGCAGGTAACCTGAAATCCTTACATATCAAGTATTTCTTATATTCTTGCAGAACAATTATAAACTAGGGCTCATTCACAAATGCAAGGGATTATATTTCTCTAAGGTTGCAGGCAAACTGCCTCTGAACATGGAGGCAGCAAGCATCAGCAAGAGAAAAACTAAACCAAATAAATAAATTAGTGTTCTGTGCACCATGACATCATTTCCATGGAAAACTCAGAAGTGATCCAAACAGCTTTAAGAATCTATGGTCTTGCAGTTTTCAGTGATTCTTAGGGCTGCCCGATGTCCCTTTCAGGTGTCCCCGGAAGCGATATCGTGGTTCACACGACACCACTGCCCCCCTCCCCCAGTCTTCCATTGATTGCCAGTCACAACCTGGCAATCCTGCTTACTCTGCTGACAGAACATGATGCCTTACATCCTTTTCACACGGCATTTGCAAACCGTTGTGGCTTCTGGTTGCTACAGATTTACTGAGAATTCAGAGAACCTGCAACATCTATCGTTACAGTGCTAGAGCACGATAGCGATGTTTTTGTGCCCTTTTTTTTAAACGTAAAAGCTCAGGGGATGGAGGGAGCCACTTCTGGTACCAGAGAAAGTGGTGCTGTTTGAAGCCACAGTGATTCACATACAGTTCCTAAACTGATATAAATGCTGTTTGAAACTGCTGCCCCCCCCCACTGCTTTCTATGAAGTTGGGGCAGCAACAGAGAGCAACCAAGTTAAAATGGAAATGTGAAAGGAAGCTGAGAGACCACATTCTGAAGCAGCCATTTCCTCCAAGGCAACAGATCTCTGTAGTCTGATTGTCAGTTGTGATTCTGGGAGAACTCCGGGCTCCACCTGGAGGGTGGCAATCCTACAGTAGCCATTGGTGCTTCAGCCTGAACAGGCCAGCCTCCAGCTAGGCTTGCCAGCCTCCAGGTGGTGGTGGCTGGAGAGCTTCCAGAATTACAACTGATCTCCAGGCCACAGAGATCAGTTCCCCTGAGAAAATGGCAGCTTTGGAGGGTGGACTGTATCAATTATACCATGCTGAGGTTGTTTTCCTCCCCAAACCCTGCCTTCTCCGGGCTTCATGGCCCAAACCTTCAGGAATTGCCCAATGTGGAGCTGGCAACCCTGCCCCCAGCTGACCACGGCAAGAGACTTTTCACCAGTGCGTTGTAGACATCTGTGCCTTGATTTCTTGGGATAGCCGTCAACTGTTTCGGTGTACGCTCTTGAAAAAGATTTCCAAAACTGCTTTGAACTAGCAGCCTGTCGAGCAGCGTAAGTTCTATTGCTGGATTTTCCTGTGGTTGTCACCTGCAAAAGAGAAGAGGCAACATTAGTTATTGCTGCGTCATTGTGCTGACAGATCGCTCCCACTGAGGTTGTGATTTTGTGTGTCTGTTTGGTATAAGACTTCAATCATTTTTTCCTGTGTGTGGCACCTGGTTAACGCCCTGAGGAAGCAATGACCTGTGAAACGGGGATATGAAATATGCAAGCATGAACCCGTTGGCCCTTTCATAGGAGTTATCAGCGTCTAGCTACTCAACGTATTACCCACATACGGACATTGTTTGTACACATGAACTGATTATCAACCCTTTTCCTTAATGAGAATATACTACATGTTTGTGGTCTGAACCAACTTACTTTGACTTTGCATTGATATTGGTCCTGGCATTTTGTATATTACTTCCTTGTACTTACTGAATTGTGTTTTGCCATTAATTTGCCTAGATATATTCGGCTTCTGGTCTGTAACCTTGGAATTTTTGTATATATGACTCACATCTTTGATTAATTTTCACATATGCTGTTTATTCAATTGTATTGTCACTTTGCCTTTTACACATTACTATAAGCATATAAATCATATTTTCATAATTCTTTTGGTATTGTAGTTGCTGCCTTCCCTTTCTTCTTGTTTGTTCTGCAACGTTAGTTATTGGCAGGAGTCTCGTTGGATTTGCACACCTACCTCTCAGTGGGATGTGTTTGAGTTCTGGACTTTACCAGAGTTGCTACTTGTAAGAGGGAAGGGACAATATTACCAACTGGCAGGGGCAACATTAAAATTTTATACCTATCTTGGTTCGGGAATGCTCATTTGATATTATCCAGTAGGAATAGCATTTAGAGAAGGTTCAGCATAATTATATATTATTAGTTATATATTATTGTGTATTTGGAGCCCATTTTGTATTGTGCTGGATGTTGTATTTATAATTATTTATTCTGTAGAGTTGTTTGATTATTTATTCATAACTTTGCACTTTAAATATATACTTTGAATATTTCGTATAAACAACTTTACTGACTGCATTGATCGTTATTCGCAGGAAGGGACTCCCCCCCCCCCCCCCGCTTCTTTTTTGAGCTTTTATATCCCGTGAGACTGCCTTTCTTGTTCGGCAACCCCCAGCTGCCTCTAGCCTGGAGTAAGGCTGAGCAAGTTGTGCTCATATATGGTGCAGAGACCTTTCCCTCCCCACCCCATGATTTCCCTCTGCAAGATGGAAGGGGCAACAAGGAGTTGGCCAGGAAGAGGAAACTGCCTTGCGGGGACCAGTGCGCTTCATAGCAGAACGGGAGTGTGACTGGATCTTTCAAATCCTAGCCCAACCCTCTAATCATCATTGCCCCACATTGGCTCACTCTCCTTCTTGGTCTCTCCCTTCTCTCTGCTCTTGTTTCTGTCATCTTCTGTGTTACCTCCACTTACCAAAGAGGAGTGGGGACATAGTTTAGTGTAGGAATGTCCAAACTACAGGCTACCATGAGCCCATGGACCCATCTGCCTCCCCCAAAGAAGCAAGGCTAGTGTTTCCGAAGATGCGGGGTTCGAGTTGCGAGTGGAGCCTCTTTGACTGTCCCATCTCTTCCTATTCAGGCAAGGTTTTTCGCAATGCTTTCTGTACCTCAGTATGGCTCTCAGACCAAAAACTTTGGACTCCTTTGCTTTGGCAATTCTGACACAGGGTGGTGGGTGCCATCACAAAACGATAGCCATAGGAGGCGGGGCCAATCAGAAAATGGTTGCCACAGGAGGTAGAACCACACACAGAGAGGAAGCTCAAGTGTAGAGAGGAAGAGAGGTACATGGGGAAAGAAGAGTGAGAGAGAATAAAGCCAACATTGTGATTGCTGCAGAAAACAACATTGTTTTACTCTGAACGTCCAATCAGCTCTCCGATGGCCAAGCAGAAGCCCTGTGGCAAGACCTCTTCCACATGACCTCTTCCACATGACCTCTTCCACTTTCTGAAAATATTTGGTGGGCGTCAGGAAAGGTGTGTGGGTGCCATTTGTCTCTCTTGCAGTGCAATCTTTTACACAGTTACTCAGTCTAAGTCGATTTATCTCAGTGGGCTCAGAGGGGTATAATTCTACGTAGGATTGCCGTGTTACTCTGCAAAGTGCACTTAAACTTCCGAACAAGGTTTTTTTGTGTGTAAGAATGGTTTTTGATCTGATATACAAGGTCTATGTACTTGAAGTGAAGCTAGTGTATACATTTACGTTGCCATTATTGATGTCTAGAGATTTTTCTGAGTCAAATATCCTAGGAAGAATCATATATGGGAATGTGATGAAATGTCAAGAAGAATTAATGTTCTGAATTGCTTAAAATACTACAAAGAAATGTTTGAAAAAATCTGTGTCAGCATTCCTGAGGTCTTCTTGGTTTTTGTTGTGTGCGAGAGAGACGTTTGGTTGATAACTTGATTATAAATATTTACAACTGGATATATTAAGGGGGAAAAGAGCTAATGCTGGTTGTATAATTTTATGGCTTTGTGGGTTGGCTGTATTTAAATTCCTTAAAGATTGGTGAAAAGACTGGTGAATGTAAAAAATAGTATTTTAAAACCAATAGGTTTTCATGAGCTAGAGAGTGACTCTCTTTAAGGAAAATACGGTGTGCACAAGAAGACTCTCTCCCAGGTATAGCAGTAAAGCACAGCCTTCGTTCTATTCCAATAGCTACTGACACACAAAAGTATAGTGGGGGAGAACCTTACATTTGATTGTGAGTATCCCAGTTTGGTTAAAGCACGTTGATGTAACTTCTCCCCCATGCTATACAAAAGCAATATGAATCTGGGGGGGGGGGATTGTCAGGGGGTTTGGCATGAGATGCCATCAATAAATAGAAGACCAAGTCTTGTTCAAAATATACAGACTTGTTGAGCCCATTCAGAGTGTAGTCTTAAGTATAGCCAGAACCAGTCTGTTGTGGTCAGTAAACTCAGAAGGGTCTAATTCTGTTTAGAATTGGCCCTAGGAATGTAGCTGGTTTCATGCTAGGTACTTTGACTAAATCAGATTAATATAACCCCATCCATCATGAAATTCTAGGAAATGAGCTCCCCTTCACTGGCAGTTTTCAAGAAGAGGCTGGATGGATATTTGTCAGGGATGCTTTAGGCTCATCCTGCATTGGGCAGGGGGTTGGACGAGGAGGTCTGTATGATCCCTTCCAATCTGTGATTCTGTGATTATTTTAATAGCTTGCTTTGTTCTGTTCAATGTTTTCTTCATATGCGTAATGGGAACGTAATGTTTTCATGCCACAGGATGAAATTTAATTGCTTTCCAAGATAATTTAATGCTTGTATGCTGAGCACTATTTCACTCCAACTGTACCTAGCACAGTTCAGTTGTGTGTTTTTGCAAGTACGTTATCAACTGTTTAGTTAGCCTGAGATACACGTTGCTGCATGCTGCGATTTTACTTACTTACTCACATAATAACATTTCCATGTGGCCTTTTCACCCCATTCGTGATCTCCAAGGTGGCAAACATTAAAACATTTCAAACATTAATTTCAAACACAAATATATATATTAAATAAAACATAAACATACACACACACAAAAACGGAGATAGGCAGGAAGGGTAATAAGAGTCAGTGAAGGAATGCCCAACTAAACAAAAAAGTATTCCCTCCTTGGGTGGAAAACAATGCTAGAGGAAGACAGACAAATCTCCCTAGAGAGGGAGCTTCAGAGATTTGGTGCCATGAGAGAGAAGGCCCTTTCTGGGGATGCCACCTGAGCAGCCTCACATGGCAGAGGCACTCAAAGCAACGGCGAAGGTGAAATCTCTGTTTTAAGCTCTCCTTTTAATGCTGACCGGGGTTTGCCAAGAAATTTTGTCCTTCGGAAAAGGGGAAGGAGAAAAAGTATCTATCTGATGTTTTTGGTATTCTGGCTTTGCGGGCGTTCTTAATAGCAGAACCCTCCAGAACATATAGGATAACATTAATGCCCTTGGGAATAAATTAGCATCTCCTTCTATGCCACGAATTGGTTTGGGTAAGCAAACAGATAAAGGCCATCTTATCTAGTTCAAACCGTAATAAACAGTTCTTAAAAACTCACCTTTCTTTCCTTCCACTATGGCTTTGGATACATATAAAATATCAGTGTCTATCTTTTCTTTTAGAGGGAGAGTGATATCTTGCTATAACAAATGGCATCTAGGGTATTTGCTGAACAATCACCCAAAGAATATTGATTTAAAACATTTTGATAAAATGCCAGGCTCTCTCAGGGGAAAACACTTGACTCTCTCTTTTTATAGCTCCAGTATTCCCCTCCTAAATTTTGCCTGATCCAAACTGTTTTAATCTCCATAGGATATTCCCCCGGAAGTGCTATAGTAACCCTAATGTAACACCACTTCTTCTCCCAGGGAAAATCCCTAATTAGAAGATAGTAAAGAAAGAAAAGGTAGCAGAGAGAGGAACTTCAGCTCTCTTAAAGAGAGTGAAATTTGCTACTAGAGATGAACCTCTGATTGAGTTTTCACCAACAAAGAAAGCTGATGTCAATCAATTGGAGTGGTCAGGCAAGTTAGCTTGTGAAGAACCAATTTTAATTTATGAAGTTAAAAGTTCTTCCTGTTTGCCATCCCTTTCAAAGGATGTTCAGTTGGATATAATGGATGTGAATCTTCTTCAATCATTTTGTTCCCCGCCTTAGGAGGAACAAGATAATATACCCACTCAACTCCAGAAACTGCAGCATACTTTATTACAAATTAGCTAGAAACAAAATCATTTAATTAATCAAAAAGTCTGTATCAGCTGTTTTACATAAGCTCATTGACAGAAATGAAAAATGAAATCACAATTTAACTATGGAAAACTTTTGTACAGTTGTAGCAGGAGTTAAATCTTGTAGGCCAATGAGAAATTATTCTACAAAATTTGGAATGTGAAACTTGGTAACGAAAACAGAAGATGGTGGGATATCCTACTATATAAGAGGTTAACCGTGTTCCAGACAACCCACTTTTTACCCTGGTGTGCCTTCAGAGGGTGCTGCTGTGGTGGGAAACCCAGATTGGGATCAGAAATGGAGGAGGTGGCAATGCCCTCCCCCTGCCTTCACCCACCCAGGATCAGGTGCAGAGCAGAATGTGATGCCCCCCCCTTTACCTAGCCGGGATCAGGTGCAGAGCAGGAGGCAATGCCTTCTTCCCCTTCACCCAGTTAGGATAAGTGGGAAGCAGGTGGCAATGCCCACCCCCACCTTCACCCCATTGGGATCAGGAGTGGAGCAGGTGGCAATGCCCATCCCACGCCTTCAGCCGGCCAGGATCAGGCGCAGAGCAGGAGGCAATGCTCACTGCACTTCACCCAGCCGGGATGATGTGCGGAACAGGAGGCAATGCCCACCCCCTCTTCACCCGGCCGAGATCAGGCACTGAACAGGTGGCAATGCCCGCCTTCCCTTCACCCACCCAGGATCATCAGCGGAGCAGGTGGCAATGCCCGCCTTCCCTTCACCCACCCAGGATCAGCAGTGGAGCAGGTGGCAATGCCCGCCTTCCCTTCACCCACCCAGGATCAGCAGCGGAGAAGGTGGCAATACCCACCCCCCTTCACCTGGCCAGGATCAAGAGGAATGGAGCAGGTGACAATGTCCACCTCCCTGCCTTCATCTGGCTGAGGTCAGTCAGGGAAGGGGAGTCAATGCCTGCCCGCCGGCCCTCCCCTTTCTAGAGCCCATTGTATTTTTCTCCACAACGGGCTTTGTTACTAGTTTGAGATAATATTGCAAATTCATATCTCTTGCAAGATTGCTTATTTTCATGTATTGACAGTGTAATATTGACACTGCTTTAGTATAATCTGGGTGAAGCATAATCTGTTGTTTATTGGGATCCCAATACAGGTTTGTTTTCTTTCTCTTGCCAAGCACAGAAGATGATCTTTCACACTTACTCTTAAAAAGTGGACAGTTACTGGAGCTGGCTTGTTTGTTCTGCTAGGTGCATGAGGAATCCTATAAGCTTGTTCAGTCCGCAACTAATAGTCAGATGGAAGCTGCAAGAGCTCATAAATAGCTTTCCCATGTATTCTACCAGCTTTTTCTGCCCCATCTTTTCAGATGCTCCTGAAAGACGAATGACACAAAGGTTAAATTGATGAGTGAAACTATCAAACTGGGATATTTGGCTGTACAAAACATTGTATGAAGCTGAAACAACCATTTCATAAGCGACTGTTTGGTCTTCCAAGGCAGCAGTTTTACCTTTCCCACCTCAAGTTTTTCCAAGGCATCTGTTGAAGCCATGTGCTGATGGATTCAGTCAACCCTCAAAGTTGTTTAATCAAATCATCAATTGTGTTATCGGAAGCAGAAAGTTGTTTTAGTCGCTCAGATTGTTTTTTCAGCTAAGTCTTCATTTTTTTATGCAAAGGAATTGAACATCAGCACCAACTGGGGCAGGGGGAAGGTAGCTGTCTTGATATCTTTTCCTTTACAGCTCATAGTTTTAAGATTATAAGCCCCACTTATCACAAAATGGATCACAAAGAAGACACAAAATAATAAAGTGAAGGCAAATTACTGCTATATCAAACAGAACAGGTTGAAATTAAGTTATAACATGCAGAAGAGATGGGAGCAGCACTGAGTTACTTTCTGATTATTCTGCCATCTTAACTGGAAGTCATCATGTTAGTTTATTTTGTATATTGTAGTACTCACCTAGGCCACCCACATAGCCAGATAAAGATGCCCACCTTTGTAAGGCAATGGAAGGCACCTGTTAGTCCCTGGCAGTTAGGTCCCTTCAAGTTCTCCACAGTTAACACACAGGTGTTTCAGTTGAAGCAATGTTATTAGAGATCTATGCAGTCCAAGGTGTTCACAGAAAGGTAGCAATTGGCAGAAATGACAATTCAAACAAAGGCATTACTAATTATAGGGAAACTTCCTGCCCTTCGGGTCCGTTGACATTCTGGCGCGAAAACCCAAAGAAGTTACATGGGAACTGATTAGTTTAGGCTAGACAGAGTACAAAGTGAAATTATCCCAGTCTTTGGGAAAAGATAGATGGTTGGCTGCTCGCAGCTCTCCTTCAAGGACACTTGCTAGAAAAGTGAAAGTAAATATTTTCACCAGATTCTGTTGAAAATATTCATGACAGCACCCATGCTGGCTCTCCTGCACCTCGTATTAGCAGTTCACACACTCTCAGATGCTATAACAGAATACAACTTTAGCAAAACAGTAATGATCAGCACAAAATGCAGAATACAATAATGGCAGGTATGCTGGCATCCATGACAGCACCTATGTTTAGCAGCAAAGTCTATTGGAAAATTGCTAGGAAAGCTTCCAAACAATAACATAGACAGCATTGCAGCCACTGAGCCTGACAAACAGTAGTATGAGAAAGAGGCAGATTGACCAGGTAAAGGCATTGGGTGGCACGAGGAGGGTATGACGTTTGAGTGGGCAAGCAGGATCAGGAGCTGCCTGAGGTAGATTTGCTTGAACAAGGGACACAAATTGGAGAGCAGCCGACAGGCAGCAGAGCACAGACTGAAGAGGGAAACTTGGCACTTCATGGCGGGCATTGGTAGGAGAGGGGAGGATCCTTCAGGATTGTAGTACCTCACACATGTATGTAACCCTAGTGGCTACCACTTGCAGTCAGTCAAGAAAGCCCAGAATCTCTCTCCTCCTTTCCCCTAAGGAAACACTGTGCTCTCTCTATTCCCATATTGGGAAAATAATGGCCACCTTATAGAAGTGAATCCAAGTGAGGCGGAGACTGAAACAATGAAAGATAACCCCCCCCCCAAAAAAACCAAACTCCTCCCGAAAGATAATCATGGTGTTTTTTATTGTAGGCTCTTTCAGAAAGGAATCTGTTTTGTTTTCATGTTAATTATGATAATTCAGAAATGCCATTTTTGTCATTAATAATGAAAGAAATGTACAGGTCTCCTGGAGATCCCAGACACCACCCACAAGTTGGCTGAACAGGGCTTGTGCTATTTGTCTCCAGGGTAGAGAATCAAAGAGAATTTTTGTTGCACCTTAAAGACATGTGATGCTATCTCATGCAGACTTAATCTAACGTAAGACCATTGAAATAAATACACTGTGAACCAATTTATTGAAGTGTTTCTCAATAAATCTATTCGTAAGATGCCACAAAAGACTCCTTTTTGTTTTTACTTCAACAGATTAAGACAGTTACTGCAATTTTTAATGAGATCAGGAAATGTGTGAAATTTCCCCACACCTTTGAATGTCTGCCTTTACAAAATAGTCCAGTAGCACCTTTAAGACTAACCAACTGTATTGCACCATAAGCTTTCGAGAACCAAAAGTGCTACTGGACTCTTTACTATTTTGTAAAGGGGTGGCACTAGGGGAGAAATTGTCGTCTTGCCACCCGCTGGTATGTGGTGTGCCTCAGGGGGCCACGCTCTCCCCATTATTGTTTAATATCTATATGGCTGAAGCGGAGTTGGCTGAAATTAAGTCCTACAAAGATGGAGGGCCTGTACTTGAGTCGCGGGTGTGTGGATTCGGGACCCCGGCTTCTGGACCTCGATGAGGGCTTCATGCCAGTTCCGAGAGTCGGGAGCTTGGATGCCTCCTTGAAAATGGAGGCTCAGGTTGCAGCGGCTGTCAGGTCCTCTTTTCCATCTGTGACAGACCAGGCAGCTTGCCCTGTGTCTCTTAACCTGCGATTTAATGACAGTGATTTAAGCAATGGTCACCTCTAGGCTGGATTACTGTAACACACTCTATGTGGGGCTTTCCTTGGGTCTGATCTGGCGATTACAGCTGGTTCAAAATGCAGTGGTGTGTGCCATCACCGGAGTGCCAAATGGTGCATGTATAAAACAAGTGTTGCGCCAGCTGCATTGGCTACTAGTGGAGTACTGAATCAGATTCAAGGTTTTGGTATTAACCTATGTGCCCCAGAGGACGTTGCGATCAGGTAATAAACAATTGTTGGTGATCCCTGGCCCCATGGAGGCCCGCCTAGCCTCGATCAGAGCCAGGGCCTTTTCGGTCCGGGCTCCAACCTGGTGGAACTCTCTGTCGGATGAGACCAGGGCCTGGCAGGGTTTGTTATCTTTTTGCTGGGCCTGTAAGACAGAGATGTTCCTCCAAGCATATGGTTGAGGCGCGGCTTGGCCTCCAATGGCCAAATGGAGACGGGGATCCCTATTAGATGAATCCACAATCTAGCTTCTTTAAAACTTTCAAATGGTAGTTAGGTGGTGAACCCTGTTACTGAGTGCTGCTATCTATTCTTATACTATACTATTTTATATTGTTATTTAAACTGTTTTAATATCATTTATATTGTAATGATGGTTGTTGTGGGTTTTCCGGGCTGTATTGCCATGGTCTTGGCATTGTAGTTTCTGACGTTTTGCCAGCAGCTGTGGCTGGCATCTTTTGGTGCTACACCTCTGAAGATGCCAGCCACAGCTGCTGGCGAAACGTCAGGAACTACAATGCCAAGACCACGGCAATACAGCCCGGAAAACCCACAACAACCATCGTTCTCCGGCCGTGAAAGCCTTCGACAATACATTATATTGTAATGCTTTTATTAAATTGTAACCCGCCCTGAGCCTGCTTGTGCGGGGAAGGTGGAATATAAATCAAAAATATAAATAAATAAATATTTTGCTAGTACAGACTAACATGGCTAACTCCTCTGGATCTATGTCTTTACAAAAAGAGAAAGGGGGCTGTTAGGAACGGACAGTTATAGAGATAAATGCATGCCAAATAGTAATCACAGGTAGTGGTTTCAGATTTAATACCATTTGATTTACATTTATCTGTGTTATTTCAGGCAAGCTTTCCTTTTCTTGTAGTTTTAGAATTATTTGTACATCAGGTTCCTTAGAATCCAATGTTTTATCTCTTGGTTTGTTAATCGTGCAGATTTTTGAAGTCTAATGGTTGCCTGGTTTTGCATATCACAATGGTCTGAAGTATTCAGGGGAGCTCAGATGCACATATTTCAAGATGAACTACTTGAAGGAAGGATTAATTGTGAGCTGCGCAAAAGAATTACCTTTATTGTACTGAATATCTTTTTTAAAAGACTCTCATATTAGCTGACAGAATTCTTTGCTGGTAAGGAAGAGATAGAGATGTGACGGGGGAGGAAAGAAAGGGGAAAAAATTGATGGCTCGAAGATGAAAAAGACTTCTCAGGAGCTGCTCTTTCAAGATCAGATAAAGTTCCCCCATGTTTCTTTCCTTCTGATGACAGCACATCAAAACCTTTCCATAGATTAGTAACACACACTTGGGACGGAGAGGCCAGTGTCGATGCACGGCTGCTTCTCGGATGGATGGATGGATGGGCTGGTCTTTCTGGGTGATCTTTTATTTTTTCTAAAATGAACAGGAAAGTTCAGAGGGTGTAGAAAGTAAATATAACGTAAGTACTTCTATTTCTCCCCCCTTTTCCATTTCATGACAGATTTTGTATGGGAAGAGGAGGCAGGCCCTCAACCAGAAATACAAACAGAACTCCCATCACCTTCCACTTCCGTTCCCAGCGTTGTGTGAGAATCAGAACTGGCTGGAGGGCACCCATTTTACAGAGATAATTGTTTCGGCCTTCGTGACTGCTGCCTTCATTAAATTTGGGGTTGTTGAAGGCAGGGTAGATCATGGCTACTAGATATGTTTGCATAGTAAAAGGATGACATGAAGTGACATGGGTAATTATTACTTCTTGGGCTGTAAAGGTAATAATAGCATTTACATATTGCTTTATTATGTTCTGAGGGCTTCATATCCACTGTCCAGCAATCTTGACAACATCCCTGTAGTGTAGATCAGTATTATCCTTATACAGCAGAGACTGAGAAGTCAAAGCTTGCCAAAGTTTTTAGTTGAGGCTGTGGTGGGGTTTGCTGACTCACACTCTGAGCTACGTTGGCTAGGCTGTCAGCGTACTCTTGGTATGCGTTGTCTTACAAATGTTAAGTGAGTATTCTAAAACAATTGGCTTCTATGCAACATTTGTGTTGCTTGATAAACTAGAACCAAGCCTACATCTGCTGCAAAATGAAGTGGTAGAATGGACTATATCCAAGATTCCCTTTGTATGAGAGTTGGCTGGGCTGTGTAAGTGGGACAGAAATCCAGACCACAGGAGGGAAGGTGTCTGCAGCTCCACCTTGTAGTCAGAAGATGATGAATAATGCAAAGAATTGTTACCAGCAAAGGCTGCTCTGCACCCATGAGAATATGGCCCCTTCCCGGCATGCAGCTACGCTGCTAAAGCTGGGGGCCATTAGTTGCTGGCCTGGAAGGAGGGAGGCAGCACCCCCCCTTCCTTTCAATCCAGGGTTTGGCTGGGAGGGTGGAGACAAGGGCCTGAGGAGGCTGCTCCGCCCTGCCCAGCCGCAGGTGGGAAGAGTCGCTCGGCCTGAGCAGGGCCCATCTCAAGCTCTCTCAGCCAAGCTCCTCTGAGGCTGTTTTACCAAAGGCCCTCCTGGTTGTGCAGTGCCGGCTGCCTGGGAGAAGCTGTGATGCTATTCCCCTGCTTGCTGCCTTCAGACTCCGGGAGGAGAGCCAGGGCCCAGCGCCAGGCTCAGGGGTTTGGCAGAGGCTTTTTCTTATTTACAGTTGGGGCCTGTTGTCAGGAGGGCTGAAGCGGGGTTATACCAGCCCTTGCAGGCCTCTGTGATCAGGCTATCCACTGATATATCTTTACTCTCGTTTTAATCAGGGCTTAACTACATGTAAGGTTGCCAGGTCCAGGTTGGGAAATTCCTTGAGATTGGGGGGGGAGGGGTGGAGCCTAGAGAGGGTGGGGGTTGGGGAGGCGAAGAGCCTCAGTGGGGTATAGTGCCATAGAGTTCACCCTCCAGAGCAGCCATTTTCTCCAGGGGAACAGGTCTCTGTTGCCTGGAGATCAGTTGTAATTCTGGGAGATCTCCAGCTACCACCTGGAGGCTGGCAACCCTAACTACATGTTACAGTTTCTTTTGCATTTATTTTAAGACACTTTTATTTTCTTTTGCATATGCTGCCTCTAGGATGACTTCATCAATTAGGAGAACAGTGTGGAAAGAGCAGAATTTTAACTCTGTTCTCCTGCCCTTTCTTTGGAGGAAAAATCTGCTGTTGGACTGCTTTTACCACTGCAGGAGGGGGAAAAAAGAATATGGGTACCTGTAAGATCCTGCGGAATAAAAGCTGCTTCATAGTGTCTTTTTTCAAGTGAGGAAAGCCCAGTACTTTCAAGTGAGTCAGTTAACACAGGCAGCTGCCAGTTGCCCAGCTTAGATATTTTATTTATTTATTTAATGTCAGACTGTGGCTAGATAAGGTACTCTCTGCAAGATTCCCTTTAGAAGCAAGAATAAGTCCAATGTCTGGCAAAGGAAGCTTTATTGCAGAAAAGATCCATTATAGTCCACTGTCCTGAATAGGAGACTCAGGATGGTACATGATCATTGTTACCAATGAAGAGCAAGCATAGGATACAGAGTAACAATACCCATCTGGAACAGCCTCCCCCCACAGTTCTCAAAACAACATCTTTCAGTCCTGGGAAGCTGCTCTCCTTCAAGGCCAATGCCTGGTGGAACGGTGTTAGACAAAACAGTCTCCTCTGGTGGGAATGCTGCCTGGGAACTGGTGCACCTGAGGAGAAAATACTTAAACACTTGAGGTATGGGGGGACCCGGTTGTGCTGGCGGCGGCCTCACCGGTTGAGCCGGGGGTAGCGGCCTCGGCTGGGCTGGCGGTGGTGCTCTCGGCTGGGCTGGTGGTGGTGCTCTCGGCTGGGCTGGTGGCAATGCCGGAGGTGCTGGCCGTAGCGGTTGAGGTGCTTGTAGTTGAGGTCGGTGCGGCGGAGTAATGATCGGCCGCTGAGGGGTGGGTTGGTGGGGTCGTAGTGGTGTAGGCCCCATCGGTTGGTTCGGAGGTGGTCTTACGGGCTGTTCCAGTGGCAAACGTATCGGCTGCAGCGGCGGGGTTAGTTGTGGTCGAAGCGGAAGGGGCCGCAGCGGCGAAGGCCGAATGGGTGGAAGGCCGCGCGGGCTTGCCCCTCCAGGCGTTGTTGTTCTGGGAAGCATCGGCTGGCCTTTTGGCGCTGGTAGACCATCTCCCGGAGGTTGCCCGACGGGAACAGTTTCGCGCGGTTGACCAGGGGCTCCCTCCCCGGATGGAGCCACGGGTGCTCCCGCTTGGTCCGGCCGGACCGTTATAGGGGAAGTATGGGGGGGTATCACCGGTGTATCACTTGGCTTTTCCTCCCCTTCCGTAGGCCTCTCAACGGGGGTCTCGTCTGGCGGCACATCCCCTCCCGTGATAGGAGGTTCGATGGGAGTCTCACCGGATGGCACAACCGGGTGATCCCTTCTCGGTGGAATTTCCCGCTGAATGGGAAGTTCCTTGGGTTGTTCTCCCGATTCGCCAGGATAGGTGCCCCCCTCGCCGGTAGGTGACGACCGCTGCTGAACTTCCTCCATCGGATAGGAGATGACACTTTGGAGGGTAGCTATCTGTATCGCCATCTCTTCAGGAGACAGTCTTTCTCCTGCCCCCATTGAGGAAATTAAATGAATGGCGTGAGCCAAACTTTCTTCCATATCCATCAGCTTAGCTTCTAATTGTTGCATATGACTTGGCCCTGGTTGTTCGCTCAGGGGACCTTCGTTCGCTGTACTCACCGGGGAGAAAGGGCCCCACGGAGGAGGGTCCCCTTGGACTATTCGCGACCTCGCGGCTAGAATTCCCTTGGCCATACCCGTCACGGCCGAGATGCTGGTATCTACCGCATAGGTGCGACCTTGTATCTGCTCCCAACTTTGTTCAGGGACTTCCGTTGGCTCTTTCCACGGAGCAAGTTCGGAATAATCCCAACTCAGGGCGCCACGGCGAGACGTGTCCCCCTCCATCTGCTCAAACGTCCTGTTCCAATATCGCCATGGTTGGCTGCTATCTAGTTCCGGGACGGTTTCTAGGCTTCGGCGCCCGTCCATCGAGACTCGTGGATGGAGTCCACCTGCCCGGCGCTCTCTGGTTTCTCGGGGTCTGGCTCCCCACTCCGACGGGGTGGGTACCGAGATCAAGGGGAGAGCGGTTGCTTTCGGCCTTGCCCCGAGGTTGCTTTCGGTCTCGTTCCGAGTACTGAAGTCGATGAGAGGCAGGGTAGAAGTGGAGGCTCCGGCTCCGTTCCCGGTTGCTCCCAGCTCCTGGGAGTCTTGGGTTTGCACCGGTTGATTGTCGGGAGACGCATACGGATCAAACAAAGGATCCCTATCCGGGACAACCTTGGATTCCGCTGGGCCCGACTCAGACATGATTGGTAACAAAATGTCAGACTGTGGCTAGATAAGGTACTCTCTGCAAGATTCCCTTTAGAAGCAAGAATAAGTCCAATGTCTGGCAAAGGAAGCTTTATTGCAGAAAAGATCCATTATAGTCCACTGTCCTGAATAGGAGACTCAGGATGGTACATGATCATTGTTACCAATGAAGAGCAAGCATAGGATACAGAGTAACAATACCCATCTGGAACAGCCTCCCCCCACAGTTCTCAAAACAACATCTTTCAGTCCTGGGAAGCTGCTCTCCTTCAAGGCCAATGCCTGGTGGAACGGTGTTAGACAAAACAGTCTCCTCTGGTGGGAATGCTGCCTGGGAACTGGTGCACCTGAGGAGAAAATACTTAAACACTAAAAGCATTAGAAAATGGAGTCAGTATAGTTAAGATATATACTGGACCTGACATTTAAAACATTTCTGTGCTGCCTTCTCACCCAAGTAGGGTCCCCAAGGGAGAAAATTAAAATATTTCAGCACTAAAGCAACATTTAAAATAAAGCATATATAAAATAATTCAATAAAAATGTGTAAACACATAACACCAAAACCTGGGAGAAGGGCCAGTAACAGAGGGAGGATGCCAAACAATAAAAAAGTCTTCACCCACTGGTGGAAAAGAACAATAGAAGGAGACAGACAAATCTCCCTGGAAGGAAGTTCTGGAATTTTGGAGCCGTGGTTGAGAAGGCCCTTCTCATGTTACCACCCCTCCAGCCTCAGGTGGTGAGGGCACCCAAAGCAGGGCCTCCAAAGGTGACTGGAGTGGATGGGTAGGTTCATCTGGGAGCAAGCAGTCCTTAAGTAATGCAAGTGATGTAACTGAAGTCCACAGCTTTTCTGTTTTGGTTAGTCTGAGTCTCTATCTCTCTCAATGCTTATTACTTATTCCCCCTAATTTTCCTACATTTCCTGCCAGCTGTCACTAACATATTTTGTTCACATCATACTAGTTTCCCTGTTGAAAAAACATGTTTTATACAAATGTGTATGAGACGTATGGGCATATCAGAGAGCTGGTATTGCACAAATGTCTGGATTTATCTCTCCAGCTGGTGCAGAGATTTGCAATATTTTCATAAGAAGGCCCACAACTCTGGCAGCTGCACATAGTCTGTGCAAGTTCACATCTGTTGCAATGAACTCAGCCACTTGCTTTTCTGACATTGATTTAGAACAAGGGTGGGAGGGCATTGGTGACCATAGTGTGCAAGCTGTATGCAAAACAGATAATATGGAATTTAATGCTCATCTGACTGCTCACGAAGCCATTCATATGGATAAGATGTGAGTCTAATGATCTGTGCTGGTTCCTACAAGAGTAATATTTATTTATATTTTAAGCTTGTGCTTTCCTCAGATGCTTAGGCCAGATGCAATTTAACAAAAACCACTAAAAGCTTTAACTGTAAGAAATTATCCCAACGAATAATGGTGTGTCGACTCAAGAGATTTAAACTGATTTAATAGTTGTTCTCTTTCCTCAGGGAATCCTGAGAATTACAGTTCTGTGAGGTGGTGGGGAAATCTAAGAAAATGTCAGGCTAGTCTAGTGATTTGAATATTGGGCTTGGAGTGGGGTACAAATCCCCATGCCCCTGTGAGGCTCTCTGGGTGATCTTGGTCTAGTTGTGGCCTCTTAGCCTAACTTATTTACTTATGAGAATAAAGCGAAGATGGGAGGGCTGTGCATGTCACCCGGGTTCCTTTGGAAGAAGGGTAGGATAAAATGTTCTAAATTGGTAGAATACTAGATTACAATTTTGATGATGATTTAGGGGAAAGCTGGGATGATTAAACTGGAATCCAACCACTATACCTTTGTAGAGCTTCAGTATTTTCCAGATGATGTATTTTAGGAAACCAGTGTGGCTCCCTACATGATCATTGTTTGCAAGCTCATGCTCCTTTAAAAGACTTTGACAACTAAATATTTTCCCCTTCCTTTTATTTTCTTTAGCGCCTTGCAGAAGCAGCGGAGAGATTTCAGAAAGAGCATCAATGGCAGGATGAATTTGCGGTGAGCACCTAGTTATGTGTGTTTTAATTTTATCTTTTAGTACTAGTTCTCATTTTTTTTAAAAAAAACCTTCGTTTTCTGTGTCAGCTAATATCTGATTGTTGTTGTGATATGGGCGCCTCAAATATATGCTGTCTCTGAAAATGGGATGCTGTTGAAAATCTTAGTTTAGTTTCCCATCTTACTCACTGAGAGAGGTTGGCCGTAGAGTCTTTGTTTTGCTGAATCCATTTGTGGCTTGGAAATGAGGATAATTTAATCTAGGCATCACCCTGAATGAAGAATCAGAATATGTCAGTTATTCATCATTTATTGTCCCTATTTTTCTTTAATTCCCCACCAGCTGCCATTAGTACATCTTGCTCACATCATGTTAGTTTGCCTACAGAAATGCTTTTAATAATAAATATAACAAGAACAACATTCAATTTATATACCGTCCTTCAGGACAACTTAATGCCCACTCACAGCGGTTTACAAGGTGTGTTATTATTATCCTCATGACAATCACCCTGTGAGGTGGGTGGGGCTGAGAGAGCTCTGAGAAGCCGTGACTAACCCAAGGACACTGTGCTGGCTTCAAGTGGAGGAGTGGGGAATCAAACCCAGTTCTCCGGATTAGAGTCCTGCTGCTCTTAACCGCTACACCAAACTCGCTACTGAAGCCAGTCTGCAGAAGAAGTGAACGATGTACGGTGCATCAGGATAAAACAGTGCTAGCCAAGAAATATATTTTGTGAACCTCCGGAGTAGGTGATAGACTTCTAAAATTTAGTTAGGAGGTAGTCTGATCATCATTAAATCCTTGGTTCAGGAGAGCTGCTCCATGGGGCTGGTTTATTAATGTGGTCCTCAGTTTTCATACCCTTGGTTCCCTTGAAGGGCTGCTATGGAACAAGTCTCTGAGCCTTGGAGGGATAATATTAATTTTATTAGTATTATTTTGTTTTAATGAGAAAGAGAACCATACTAAAAGGAACTTGCCTCCTGTAGTGTCATTTGTTCCTTCAGGTTCTCCAACACTTCTTTTAAATTCACTTCTGCAAAATTTTAGGACAACTTCAGGATGTGCAGAACGGCACCCTCGGGAATTGTGTTGGCCTTGTAGTAATTCCTTTGGCGCCCCTGAAAATGCCTTGGTTTGATTCTCCTGATTCACTCTCAAGTTTGTGTTGAAATCTGCTTGAGGCAAAATGTCAGTGGCAATTCTGCTTCGGTCGCATTATGACTGTATGGAGCGGGGGCTGCCCCCCATGGTGGGTGTTCTCCTGTGGTTTTACTTTTTTTGCCCTTTATCTTCAATAAGACTAAAAGATGGCTGGTTTTGCACTTTTTGTGCGGACAGATAGCAATTCATCAAATTTCACTGCCAGGGAACATTTTGTAAAACTGTCTTGAAAAAAAAAAAATTTATAGTGAAAGAAGCTCTAACATCAACCTTGTATCAACATTCATGTCTTTTTTGGCAATAGAAATTGGATTGTCATAAAGAAGTTTGCCTTTCCTTTTTGAATCGAGATGAAGAAAATGTGCGGATTATAATAACCTTGACATTAGGTTATGCAATTAAATTTTGAATAAATGTATTAAGCCTCTCATAATTTAATTTGTTCCGTTTTAGCCAGACATAATCTTTCATTTCTTCTGGACTATTTTTTTTTTCAGAAAATGCCTGTTTAAATTAGTTTGCATGTGGATCTTTCTGCTAAACTTACTTCCCGGTGCAATTTTTCATTTTCCTAATGACAGTTTTCTGAAATAGAATCAGCATTTTAGACCCTTTGGTCCCAAGTGATGAATCCTTATTCTCTAGGTGGAGTTGAGCACATTGAAATGACTCCTGCTTCTATGGAAGGGTCTTTCTTTCTTTCCCATGGTTTTGCTTTTGGGTAATGCAAGTCCCTTCACTGCAACCCACACAAGTCACAGAAAAATAATAATCTTTTTTGGAGGATAGAATGAAGGGTCTGGCTCATTAGTTCCAAGTAGAGGTGGGCATGAACCAAAATAAGAACCAAAATTCGTCACGAACTGCGTCAGTTTGTGGTTCACAAACCGGTGGTTTGTCAGAGCCCATTTCTGAGGAACCGCCATGAACTTTTAAGCTGGTTTGTTTGTTTTTTTGGTTTGTCACTGCAGATAGCCTGGCACCGATCAATCAGTTTCCTAGGCAATGGAGGGGATGGGCTTTCTGCAACTCCAGACGTAATCTTCTGCTGCCCCAGAAGTGACTTTTTCACGAACCAAACAAACCGGTTCGTGAACCGAGGCAAGTTCGTAGAAGTTCGTGAAACATGATGAACCACGAACCTCACAGTTCATGTTTTTCCCAGTTCGTGCCCATCTCTAGTTCCAAATCAACCATGAACTTTGTAGGCAGGGAACCCTTGCAGGGCTTTTATAGCTAAGATTCCAGGGCATGATCTCACGTACAGTCTGTTCATGTGGAGCCATAAGGGTTATTGTTGTTCTCCATAACAAAGAATCCATCCATGTCATTCACCAAAAGCATATTAGCTAATGTGTCCTTCCAGTACATGTGATATGAAAAGAATGGGAGCTGGAGAGAAGGAGAAGGAAGGCATTCAGGAGCATCTGTGAGAACTGGAGGTTGTGAGTGGCTTTTCAAAAGATCTGTCTGGGTGACACGTGGAGTAACTCAGACAGAACTTTGAGTCTTTTTGGAAAAGTCTTAAAAGCTTAGAGGAACGCCTCCTTGTACTGTTTAGGAAGGGTAGTGTGTGCTGATGATGTCATGTGAAATTCTTTTCTAGCCTTGCTCCACTGTATCGGGTCCCTCTGGAGCACGATGCCACACAACATGTGAATTCCTTTTCAAATGTTACACAGGAAAAGTAGGGAGAACTAGGTGCTAGGTTCTGAGAGCAAGGTTAGTTGTGCCCTCGCCACGATGAGAAGAGAGGTGGAGAGCGCAGAGACTAACTAGCACAGGCGGAGGAAGCAAGGGGATGCTGGAAGATGAGTTCAAGCACTGAGGAAGGTTGTAAGGAGCATCCAGATACCACATATGACTCCCTAAACATAGGCATATTCCAGAGTTTATAAACGTGTACATTCTTTACATAGCTGTACGTATGACTCTACCTGCTGTTACGCTCACCCTGAGCATCTCTCTTGGGATACAAATCATACCATCCAAAAGGAGGGAATAATCTCTTTTACAAACTGTATCTGTAAAACTTAATTTTACCTCCATTTTTAATGGCATCTACTAGATAGCACATACTTTTGAATCACTTTTAATTGTTAGCATCTATAATTTAAAGCCAGAGTGCATGGGATAATTACTTTAAAAGGTGGTTTAGCATTGTGATAGCAAGGTAAATACATTTTAAAATGGACATTTCAGTTGAAAAGTGTTCATGCCAGAAATTATTGGTTATTTGTTGGTTTTGACTACAGGTACACGTTAATCAAATTGTGTACATGCAAATGTTTGGAAGAACCCCATGCTGGCTGCTGCTGTAGGTTCCTCAGCATTCTGAATTGCGAGAAGAGATTTCTTTTTCTGGTAATGGCCTTATGGTGAAGGCGACAATTTGGAAAGGGGGGAGGGGAGAAGGTTGAAAAACAAGCACGAAATACATACTATTTTCTGAATTAGATCTTTTACAATTATATTTGACGTCACATGTGATTGCTCTGAAATGGTTGGTTAGCTAGACCAATTTTCTTCTAGTTGAGCCCTTAATATTAATTGTCCTTACACATGTATAAATGCAAGCAAAATCCAATTTGAATTTTAACAAGCTGGGAATCTTTCTGCTCCACTTGACACCCACTTATTTGAATGCAGAAGACTGCAATAGAAGCTTCTAGGAACTGATTATCCAGCAGAACTAGCTCCTTTCCCAAAATAAACCTTCTATAAAAAATGAATTATTGTTTTGCAGTTTGAAATATTTCGAAGTACAATGGTAACTAGCAAACCAATCTCATTGAGGTGCATACTGGCTTTCTGAAGGTATCTTGATACAGCTACTGGCATACCTGTTGAGGTTCCTCCTGTTTTTCATTTCATTTTCATTAGGCTGAGACTGATTGACTGGCCCGTGGTTACGCGTGAGTTTCATGGCGGAGTGGGGATTTGAACCTGGGTTTACTATATCCTAGATTAACACTCAAACTGCTATACTTCGCCAGCTGACTGGCAGTCACATGAAAATGTTTGCTTTTGGTGATCGAGCCCAGTCCCTCAGGGCAAAGTGATCTCCTGCAGGCTTTTGTTTCTCACAGGATCAACTTTTTTCTGCCCCCCCACCCCGTCCGCTCACTAGCTCTGCTTCAGTTGCCTTTTGGGATCCACACAAATGTTGAAACTGTGTGAAAAAATCCGTTGAGTGCTGGTATTGTTGTGTTTCAGTGATTGGCCTTGGAAGGTTTCGATTATTTGACCCCATGGGTTGCATACGTAACCTTCTGGAGTTAGCTGGAATCTTTAATGGGCATATAATACATTTTTTAAATAATGTTTTTAAGTCCATCAGCTGGCATATTGGTGTTGGTCTCTCTCAGTCTAGACGAATGGAATCTCAGTACTTTGGGCCGTGAGGCACAAGGGAATAGTAACCTTTATAATGAGGGAAAGGAAGAGAGAGCAGATAACGCTGAGCTCTTTTGGTTTCCTATTGTGAATCCATACAGGCTTTAATCATGGTACACTGTAGACCTCAGCCTTTTTAAGCAGGTGGGCACTTCTAAAATTCTGCTTCGGGAGGTGGAGCCAAGCACAAATTGTCAGGGGGTGCAGTCATGCATAATTCTAATAGTAATAATTCAGCATATTAGGCAGAAGCTCTGCTTAACATGATTCCTTTTAAAATAAACATATTAAAATATTTTCTTACATAGACACAGCTTATCTTTGGTCATACAGTGAAGATCCTCATGGTCTCCCATTGCCAATTCTAAGCCCTGCTGGGTAATAGCCAAACCTGGCGCCACCCACTTTTTCTCCTGCTGTAGATTTTTAATACGTAGACCAACTTAATCTCAGCCTCCTATGGCTGCTGCAGGAGAAGGCTTGGCTTTGCTCCATTGGTAATGATGAGGTAGTTGCCAGTGGAGCTCAGTATGACTGGGGTTCCAGCACTAACTACTGATGCAAACTACAATGTAGATGCATGGAATTTCTGCTGTTCAAATAGCGGACCTGATTCTTGCCAGCAATTCCAGCCTGTTCTTCTTTGATAGTCTTTTCTGCCAGTTTTCTCTATGTACACATTTCAATTTAGGATTAAAATTCCTATTTCAATTTTAGATCCTATTGATCTTAGTTTCTGAAGCACTAGACAAAAGCAACCCTGTACACTTCTCTTACATGGATCCCAGTGAAAAGAATTGCACAGGGATTTCTTGTGTACTTTCCTATTTATTTCAACAGAGTTTCTGAAGGCTTCCCCGGTACATTTCCTTTATTTCTTTGTTTAATCCTTAAATTGTGCTTCAGTTAGCATTCTTCACCATCAATACGCGTGCATAGACACACACACACATATCCCCGTGTGGGTAGCCAGAAAGTTAAAAATGAAGAGCTTTCATGTTCTTATTTATGCTGTGCATAACTAGCCTTAAAACAGTTTATATTTGGAAAGACCTTTCCACACTTCTTTTTTGCATCCAAGAAAATTCCTGTATATTGCAGGGGATTCTGGGATACACATGCAGTTTGCGCAGGGTATTGACCCCAGTTGCTAATCTTGCTGAGCAGCTGTATACTGTTGGAACTCCATGTGGCATAAATTGTGGTGGTGTCCTAGAACAGAACTTCCCTGAAGTTGCACGTTCTTGTGGAATGCATGTAGTATGGGATAAGTTCTCTTCCAGAGAATCTTGTCCACCATTATGGATCTCAGGGTGCAGTTTCAAAACCATGTGCTAAATCATTATTTGTCTATATTAAATTGCTGTTTACTGTTGGCATATTAACTCACAGGCTGTTTTTTAGTTCCTAGAGCAAAGGTCAATTGATGTTACATTCTGTTGGAGAAACAACAGCTTTCTAAGAGTCTAGTTACTGTAAATACTGCTGAAAAAGTAGTTTAGTCCACTTGTACCCCAGGGGGAGCTAGTGTTTAGGGTTTGTTAAATGTTTTCTCTTGAAGTTCAACCTGTCTCTTGCTGTTTATTCTCTCTCAACTGTGCATCAGTATGTGTTAGTGCTTGCGCTCTGAAGGCCTCTCTGTTGCATTAATGGTCTGCAGTCAGTTACTGTCTTTTTGCAAACTCCTGTTGCAGTAAATTCACTGGAAGTGGGGATTGGATTATTTCCTGAAATCTGCCAACACACTCAACATGGCTGCATAGGTTCGAACCAGATGAGACACTGGAGGACTTGCGAATGGATCCTCCTCCTTCCATTTGTAGTGCTACTTAGCAGCCGTGAAAGGTCTTGGGATTTTTCACTGTGTCAGCTGCTCACTAGAGCTCCTGTTGGCCCTGCTGGGGGAAACATGCAAGCAAGTAGCAACCCCTGGGACTAGGAAGGGAAGGGGAATATGTCAGTTAAAGCGACACAGAGCAAAGACTTATGCCTCCATATTATGGTCCGTGTTGAAGTCTACCTTGACCCATAGCCTGAAGCTGAAGAAATCAAAATACTTACCGTTATGCCAGCAACTTGATGGTATAGCTTTATATTTTTGAACTTAGCCTTTTAATATTTAAAGAGTAATTTTTAGAATTCCTGATGAATATACTCTGCATTTATGAACGTGTGATCAAAGGAAAGGCTTAGGTAAGGCTACAAAGAAGGTTTGTGATGGCTACTGCCTGTGTCCTTTCTGAAGACTTGGGGGGCGGGGTTGGAATGACAATTTATTTCTAAATTTACTCTGGAAATGTGATGTTGTCAGTGGAAATGATCACATGGGGAAACGCCCATCGGCTCAACTGGGATATTGGCCATTTCTGCACGTCCTTATATGGACGACCCATTCACAGAACGCTGCCGGCTTTTCCCCAGGAATCCAGAAGTGTCCATTTGCAAAAACGGTTGCTAGTTGTTTGGCTTCCGGTTTTTTGGCGCCTTTTCTAGGACTGCGGGAAAGTGTGAAAATGGCCATTGTCAGGCAGGGCAGCAGATCAGTAAAGGAGATAAATGTGTTTTCTCATTATCATCAGTTCTTTTTAGCCGTTCCATTTTTGCTGAAGAAAAAAAAAAGGTAAATCAGCTGGGTTCATGACTCACGACAGCATATCGATCATAGAACTAATTAGTAGGGGAGGCAGGCACCTTCCGGAAAGGAGAAACCAGGTCCTCTGTCACTTGCATTTTCTTGCCATTGGAAGAAAACACAGATGCATTATCCGTTTTAAGCTAACTATTCTCCCCCCGCCCTCTGAACAAACAGCACCCTATTAAAAGAAAAACAAAATGCATGAAAGTATTGAACTAATTAGCACCTTGCAGGTACTTCATCCTGCATTGTTAACTAAAGCTTATTGGAGCTGTCCTCTCTCTTTCTGCTTTCTAAGTGCCTCCAAAGACCTCTTAACGCTGCTGTTAGATTCTAATTATTTTATCTGCCATTTTCCGTTCCAGATGGAGCTGCAGATTTAACAGCTATTTCAGGTTGATGAGAGGCGAGTTCTGGAGTGCAGCTGTAGTGGAGAAAATAGGGCTATGAAACATTAAACTTCCTTTTTTATGAAGCTGATCCACTCTCAGTTCGCTTTTAACCAACTTATCAGTTGATGGTCCCTTTAAAATTAAGTAACTTTACATATTGTAAAGACTTGTATATGCATATATAGCAAGGAAACGCAAAGGAATTATTAATAAATAAAAGGGGTGCTAAAATGGAGTGTTAATACGGACCATATCTGTAGACCTGCGATGCTCACAGCGGTGGAGGCCACCCTGCAAGGCAAACCCCCCCCCACGCGTCCTTGCTTACTTGCAATTTGCATGGCCATTTGTATTTTTACCTTTTTTAAAAAAACGTAGTTGGCAAATGCCCCACTTTGGTAAATAAATTACAAAAGAAAGTAAGTACAACTCCACCTACTATATTTGACAGAAGAAAAGGAGCAGCACAGACAAGTAAAAAGTAATTTCTCGAAAGCCTGAACAACAGAAAGAGGTTCAAGTCATTTCTGGTTAGGAATTTTGCTTCATTAAAAAAAAAAAGCTCCAGGATTTTAAGAGTTTCATGGCAAATGCATTCAGGCAATAGTTTCTAGGTTTCTAAGGGATCAATTAATTTGTGGATTGTTATCTTCATTGCCAAACATCTTACCTGTCTTCTAGCAGAGGGCACTGCCTGTGCTTCTGGTCTGGTATTTCTGATTGCTTTCCTTTGAACTTCTGGATCCACTTGAGCACACATTGAAGAGCACAGCTTCTAACTCTTTCTGCCAAAGAACCAAACAGTTCTATGTACTCAGTGATTGATCCAATGATTACATTGCTTTTTGTTCTGTTTATGAGGATTCTGCTGAAATTCAGTTATTCTTCATTGCCTTTCTGTGTTCTCTCTATATAAAAAGCCAGGCTTTAATCAAGCTACTTAAGGAGCTCGGCTATGTTAGCAGGATATCAGTTAGCTTGATTTTGTTTCAGTGTATGTTGATTATGTTCATAAAACTTACATTATAACAACACAGCTGTAAAAATGTATTGTATTTTAGAAAACATATTTTCTACCCCTTATTGGCATGCATCCAAACATCTGTGCATGGAAGGCACACACAGTTTTCCTGTGTTCCATTTCATTCTTACAGCATCTTCTGACTCTTGGAAAGTCTGGAGGTCATGGGATCCATGTGGAGGAAAAGCCATGTTGATTCTTGGGCTAGAATGAGAACAGAGGAGAGGAACCAATTGATCCCTTTCAGTGGAGGGAGGGATCTCACACCTTCACTTCCCTCACTCTACCTCCCTCTCCATCTGGCATGGCTGTTCCTCTGTGTAACTCATTCAACTCTGGGGATGATCTTTGTGGGGATCAAGAAGGGGCTGCTGGAGCAGAAAGGATCACAGGAGACCTGCGGAGTGGTAGGAGACTTGCCACCATTTTGGAAAAAGGAGAGACGTCAGTTGAAAAATAAGGTAACCTTGTCAGAAACCAAGAAGTCAATATGTATTTCTTCGTTTCCTATGCCAGTGGGATGAAATTCTTACTGTTTACTCTTCAAATATGGGATGTTCCCTGCCAAATTCTAAGCAAATCAGAGAATGCGTTCTCATTTTACTGGCTGTTTTTAGGGCAAGCAAAATGAAGGCTTTAGCAACTCTAAAGCAGCCACAGCAGGAGATTAGTAGTTCCAAGTTACAGTGAAGGCAGTGAATTTACTTGTAAGAGACAGAGAGTCCTAAGACAAATTTAAGGAAATGGAAGGAAACATTGGTAATTGCACCCACTGTGTTGAAAGACAGGCAGAAATGCCCAGAGAGCAGAGACTAGCTCATATTTTTTCTTGGAAAAGAATTATTAAACTATGATTAGAGCATGGAATTATGTGATTCATTGTCCGTCTTCCTGTGCAGTCCCAGATGGAATTGCACATGCACAGGCCTGCTGAACGGCAAGGTTTTTACAGCTTAAAAATCCACTAGGGTGCGCTGGTTTCCCCAGAGCACCTGTGCAGCATTTTCCTGCTGAAACTGGGTAACGGGGAGACGGCGCCCCTTCACCCTCAGTTCCTCTTTTGCTGCCGGTTGAAGAGGTTCTGTTACAGTGATCTGTGGTCTGCTCGCTTCGGAGTAGGCCAACCTTTCCAGGAACCCCCCCCCCCAAAAGAGACTGAGTTTCACAGTATAATGGTTGTTGTGGGTTTTCCGGGTTGTATTGCCGTGGTCTTGGCATTATAGTTCCTGACGTTTCGCCAGCAGCTGTGGCTGGCATCTTCAGAGGTGTAGCACCAAAAGACAGAGATCTCTCAGTGTCACACCGTCACACTGTGACACACTGTGACACACTGTGTCACAGTGTGTCACACACACAGTGTGTCACACACACAGTGTGTCACACACACACACACTGTGACACACTGTGACACTGAGAGATCTCTGTCTTTTGGTGCTATACCTCTGAAGATGCCAGCCACAGCTGCTGGCGAAACGTCAGGAACTATAATGCCAAGACCACGGCAATACAGCCCAGAAAACCCACAACAACCATCGTTCTCCAGCCGTGAAAGCCTTCGACAATACATTTTCACAGTATAGCTGATAAAACTTTATTCAAGTGTTGTGCCATGTGCACTACTAAAATGACTCACACCGATGGACACGCGAAGTGCCTTGCTTGTCTGGGTGAGGGGCATAAAGTGGCAGCTTGCAAGTACTGCCAGGACTTTACCCTGAAGGCATGGGCTGAAAGTGCCAGAAGGCTAAAAGCCATTCTGTGGGAGCGGGCTATGATGGCATCTGTGGGTCCCATTGCTGGAGGGGCGAAGACCACTACCTCTGAGTCCTCAGACCACCTGACTCCAACGCCAACATTGGCCTCGAAATCGAGTGACCAAGATTGGCATGACTCAGATCCAATTGGCCCCTCAGGTACCTCTTTGGATCCAGTGTTGCCTTCGATCCGGACTCGACATCTGACTCCAGAGTCTCAGAAACTAATTGAGGCATCACAATCTTGATCCCATCTGCCGTCAGCTTCACCTAGCCTATCGGAACCAATGTGACGTCCAGACAACCACCAAAAGAAAAAGTGCTTGGCTCCGAATGAGCCCAACTGCTCGGATCCGAAGCCCTTGGCTCCAGTGGAGCTCAAAACTGACAAGCGGAACTTACCGATAGAGTATCCGGAAACGAGGAAGATAGCGAACGCGAAGAAGCATCTCCTACGAAAAGAAAAACCCAAAGAGACCTCACTCGACTCTGGAGATGCGAGAGCTAGAACGCCCGCATACTTCCTCTTTTCAGTCGCGCTCTCCCTCTATGCACTCTATGCACCCAGATTGAAGCTGTGTGGTTGATCCAATAGGAGACAGTTTTTCTGCAGTTCACTGAGGTGATTTTGAATGCTAAAAGGGATTCAACTAGGAAGCCCTATGCATATAAGTGGGATAGAGTCTTACAATGGGCTAGACTTAGACCTTTAGACCCATCAGACTGTTCCTTGGCAGAAATATTGGAGTTTTTGCTCCATCTGAAACAGGAGGGTTTATCTAACTCCTCAGTTAGAGTATACCTAGCAGCTATATCTGCTTTTCATCCCCCTGTAGATAGAAAGACTTTTTTCTCACCATTCATCCAAATTGTTTCTCAAAGGTTTGAAGAAGCTGTGCCCTCCTGTACCCAAAGTGGTACCTCTATTATCTTTACATCTAGTTCTAGCTCATTTGACTAGTAAACCCTTTGAGCTGTTAGCTACTTGTCATTATTTATTTATTTATTTATTTATTTATTTATTTGTTTATTTATTTATTTATTTATTTATTTATTTATTTATTTATTTGATTTATACCCCACCCTCCCCACAGATGGGCTCAGAGCTGCTAACAACATTAAAAATACATTAAAATCACAAAAACATAAAATCAATAATAATTGTTTTTAAAAATCATTAAAATAGTCCAGGAGCAGGCTATTTAAACAAATATTGGGAGTCTGTATACAGGCATAGCAGATGGCCGAGGGCAGCCCCAGAAGAAGTGTGTCAGAACTGTGGCTAGATAATGTCCTTACTCCAGACTACCTTCTGCAATCAGACAAAAGCCCGTTGTTTTCAAAGAGTTTACTGAAGAAAGAGTTCATTATAGTCCACGAGCCTGAACACAATATTCAGGATGGTACATGTGAATTGTTACCAATGACAGGCAAAGCATAAGGTACAAAGTAACAGATCCCAGCAGGCCCAACCTCCCCCCATAGTTCTCAAAACAATCCCTTTGAAGCTAGGAAAGCGAAAGTCCTTCAAGGCTGGTTCTTGGTGGAACAGCGGTAGCCAAAACAATTCTTCTCTGTGAGATAGCTGCCTGGGAACCTTGGCGCCTGTGAAGAAAGCACTTAAACACTGAAAGGATTAAAGATGGAGTCAGTTAGGCAAGAACATACATGAGAGCATTCTGACCCTGACAAAGTGGTGGTCTTAGATGGAAGAAGGAGGACACCCGCTGGCACTCAGCCGAAGGCCCGGTGGAACATCTCTGTTTTATAGGCCCTGTGAAACTGTAACAGGTCCTGCAGGGCCCAGATCTCCAGCAGGAGAGCGTTCCACCAGGCCGGGGCCAGGGCAGAAAAAGCCCTATCCCTGGTTGAGGCCAGACGGATGTCCTTCAGGCTGGGGACCACCAGGAGTTGCTTGTCTGCAGAGCGCAACACCCTGCAGGGGACGTAATGGAAGAGGCGGTCCCGCATGAATGCAGGTCCCAGTTCGTGAAGGGCTTTAAACACCAAGGTTAACACCTTGAACCGGATCCAGAACTCCACTAGATCCTCTCATGGAAAGTGGCGTTTCTTATAGCTGTTACATCTGCTAGGAGGTTAGGTGAGATCTTTAGGGTCTCACGGTCAGACCCTCCCTTCCTTAAAGTCCATGCTGGGAAGGTGGTTTTACAGCCAGGGCCAGATTTCCGACCCAAGGTGATCTCTGAATTTCATACCTCACAGGACTTAGTTCTTCCAACATTTTTTCCATCACCCACGTCAATGGCAGAACAATCATTACACACTCTAGATGTCCGTAGGGCCATTCTGTTTTATTTGAAACATACAGAATGCTTCAGGATAGATAAACACATACTCTCCCTCCTATGCTCTTTGTGTATTTAAGGCAATCGGCGGCTCAGGTTGAACTGAGGGTGAAGGGGTGCCCTCTCCCAGAGTCACCTGTTTTCAGCAGGAAAATGCTGCGCATGTGCTCTGGGGAGACGAGCACCCCATAGTGGATTTTTAAGCTGTAAAAACCTTGCCGTTCAGCAGGCCTGCGCATGCACAGTCCCATGTGTGCCTGCGCGGAAGACGTCAGTGAACAGCAGTTACTGGTAAGTGCAACTCTGTCATCTCCCCCTCCCCCTCGCAAATGCTGCAATTTGGAAGCCAAAGCAGGAAAAACCTCCGTGTAGAAGTAGCTCGAGGCTCTTTTAATAGTACAGAGAAAAGCAGTAGAACTTCCAAATCCCACAGCAGCTTACAGGTATCAACACACAGGGAAGGCCTTCTCCTGTGAGTAAAACTAGTAAGGGAGGTCAGCCTCTGAGGTTTCCTAAGTTCCAGATTTCATTGCTGTGGCCTTGGGAGGTCTATTCAACAATAAAATTAGTTTTGGGCTGACCTCTCCCACCCCCTTCCTGTTGTGTTCTGGAAATAATCCATTTTAACTCGTTAAAAGTCCATTTGAAATCCAGATGGCTTTCGGGTATAAATCACACTAGTTCTGACCTATCAGAAAAACATAGAACAGGAACAAAAGTAGCTTCATGCCAGATGTTAGGCTGAGGATGTTTCTTTAGCAATTTAAGACCGAGAAATCCTTTTGTCTACAGTGGAACTGTAGCAGTGTATGTCAACAGATCGAAAACTGGTTTTCTTTTTCTTGCATGGCAGGTTTTATCAAATGGCGGCCATGTCTTCCAGTTAATATCTTGGTTGTGAGAAACCACTAGGAGGAAAGAGCATTTTTCCTTCCTTCCATTCATGGTTCTGAAAATTTGCATTCCGTTCCTGATAGTTCCATGGCATAACTGTATTTTTAATTGTTGCATAGATACTAGCTCGTTGCCAAAACTTCATAAACCTGGGGCCTTATTCACACTTCAGTGTTCATCACTCAGCACGGTGAATGGTCCATTGTACATCTGACATGACAGATAGAACTTGTGTGATCCTCTCATCTGCAGTGATTTTCTATGGAGACGCCCCACACATAAGACTCTTAGATAAAAGCAGAAAATGGCGATCTTGGAATGACACACTGTCACTTTTTATGGCAAGCATTCTTTCTGTTGGAGCAAGTTTAAGGGACGAAAATGTGCAACTTTCTTTTACCTGTTTTATGGCTTTGGATAGATGAGAGAATGAAGTATCATATTATGCCTAGGCACTGAAGCTTGATGAATTCTCTTCACCATTTCTTCTCGTCTTCCTCCTCCTCACCTCGCAGATCCATCTTTTCCCAGCACTGCACACACCATCAAAAGTGGATGTCAGCCGTTTCTGTTGCATTTTTATTTCATTTCATTTTTGTTATGAAAACTGTTTTCATTCCTTTGGGTTTATCCTTCTTGTGTCCTAGGGCAAAGGACTGGGCCAGGCTGAGCTAAGGGCTTTTGTGCATTGAAAATCTCTTCCTCCTCTGCCCCCAGTCCGTTTTCTAATCTACACATTGCATCCAAGTTTCTGTGCTACATAATTCGGTAGATTTTGACAGCTGTCCTCAAACTGGAATTTTGTACTGTGATGACCCGCCCCCCCCCATTATATGGCACATCCAGAGAGTGACAATTGGTTGTTCAGCACATAAATATCCCAACAGGCGTTAGGGGTCTGTCTTTACTTGGCTGTGACAGTGACTGGTTTGACACACTCATCTATGGCAGGGGTTAATTGCACTGCTCGTATCCTTGGATGATAACCAGGGTAGGGAGAGATGGCCCATCTACTTGGTGATATGCCCCTCATTTCCACATATTGAAATAAGTATCATGGAGAGAACTAATTTAGGCTAGTAATTTCAAAGGCTGTTTGATTATTACAATTAATCGAATTGGCAAATGGTCATTCCTGATCTGACTTTTGCATTTTGCCGTATTTCTGTGGCCTGGTACGCTAATTTGACGTGAGTCATAGACACTTTTTTTTAATTTGTATAAGCTGGGTTTTGTTTTTTATTTTTTAACAAATCCAAGTTCTTGCGGTTAAGGTTAACAAGGGATGACAGAACTGAGCTGCAGGCTGCGCTGCTGGGATTTTAGTGGAGATTCTGTCCGACAGAGACTGATGTTTAGAGCTCCGTATTCCACCCAGGAACACGGGGCTTATTGCCGCCACAGGGACAGAAGAGGTTTGCTGTGCCCTGGGCTTCCTCTGCGATACTCCAGTCCTGAATTTTCAGCTTTCATCAACCACAAATGCACAATGAGATGGCTCGCTCTTTGACTTACAGAGATAAGAAAAATGTCCAAGCAGGAGAGTCCCACTCTCCAGTGCTCTGGCCAGCGAATGCTAACACGTTATGATTGACAAGCGTTTGACACATAATTTCAATAACATAAAAATACAGTTAATTTAAGCATAATAGGCCAGGAAGATGGTAAGACTACAGTCCATCAGTTGATGTCCTGATCCATTTTCAAGAGACTGCCTCTTGCCTGCTGGTTACTGATACTCTTGCAAGGAAAGCTAGGCAACAGTGGGCCTTGGTCTGATCTTGTAAGTCGCTTGTATTATTAAGCCACAGGGCGCATTCAACACACTCCTTTATTACAGTGTTTGCTGTTTTTCTTTGGTTTTCAGTGGGCCTTCCAGGTTTATCCTTAGGTCTTCTCAACCCAGAATATCTGCGTGAATTCCTCTACTCCTCTGCATGCCCACATCCCTCCTCTGTGCTCGCACCAACACCGCTTGGCTTTGGAACCAAATACGCAAGTCCAAAGTTCAGTCGGAGTTAGTATGATCTATCCAGCCACACTTGCGTCATTTGCATGATTATGGCCAGGTCGAGTTTGCAAAATTTTGAATCTTGATTTCTGGAAAACGAATGGTTGTAGTTGGTATATATGTCTAGTTGTTGTCTGAGAGTTAAATCAGTTAAGAGACTTTTTTACCCATAGAGTAAGAACAAAAAGCAAAGTAAGAACGGCTGTCTTTTCCAAGGCTTGTCTGTCTTGGCTTGTCTTGTCTTGTCTTGTCTGTCTCTGTCTCTGTCTCTCTCTGTGTCTCTCTCATTTATACCCCACTTTTCTCCTCAGCGGGGACCCAAAACAGCTAACATTGTTTTTGTCTCCTCTGTTTCATCCTCACAACAACCCTGTGTGTTAGGTTAGTTTGAGAATGTGTGACTGGATCAAGGCTGTCCAGCAAGCTTTGATGGGAGAACAGGAGTCCCCGATCCTCGCTCAACACTGTAATTGCTACACCATACTGGCTCTCTCTAGTCAGTACCTAGATAACACTCATTAAATGGTAGCTTGATTTAAATTGGGGTGGGGATTAAACCTTCACCACTGCCCCAATCTGACCTGGAGTCCTGCGCAATTGCTGTTATCCTTCCAAAGTGCGGAGAAGTTATGCCAGCATTCTGCTTGCTTGGGCCCCAGGCGCTCAAAGACATCCACACACCCTGGCTTGGATCCTGTGCAGTGCCAGAAGAAGGCCTTTAAGGGAGATGGATCGTTGCCACCTTCCGTTCTCCTAGCGGCCTCCTGTGAGTGCCAGAAATGCTGGGGATTGAGGGACCCCCCGAGACTAAAAACTGGGCAAAACGAGTGGCTGCAAGTGATGTGAGATCTACCAGAACGAGCAGGTCAGAGGTACTCCTGCTCTGAATACAGTTTGTGCTCTTTTCAAACGCAAATGGAAAGAAATATTCTCTTAGGTGAACAGAGCCTTAGTAATCAAAAGAGGAGGGGAACAAAGTGTTCTTGATATATACAGAAGTATCAAGGAGAGGCAAGGGCATGGCTATGGAAATTAAAGCAAAGCATCTTACAAGACTTAATAAAAACAGTATTTACCTGATAGGAGCCAATTTCACCTTTGTTTGTTGTTCTGTCCCAGCTTATTTGTTAAAGTCATGAGAAGAGATGAAAATCTGACTTCAAAGTATATATTGCATTCTTCGTTTGAGTTGGCTTGTGTTATATAAAGTTCTTCCTAAAATGGTATCTAGATTCCATTTGTCCCAGGCAATTATTCAGCCCGCGTTTTTTTTATCCAACTTCATCTGAAAGAACTCTAAATATTCTGGACACCTGCAGATTAGCCAGTTCCAGACCAAATTTGTTCCCAATGCCTCCTTAATATAATTGTCTCTGTGCTCCCCCCCCCCCACCATCTGCTGGTTTGAAAATAACATCACTGCAAGTGCAGCGCTGTTTCCATGTACTCTTTTCTAGTTTATTCAAATTCTGCCAAATCAGCAATCTTGAATACTCTAGCTTTATTTCTTCTAAAATAAGATCTTGAAACTCCAGTGTCCTGGGGTTTTCCGTGTGGGTGGGGGGAGGTTAAATTTGGGTTTAAACATCCTATTATCATCTGTATCTCTGTTCTGAAAAAAAAATCTGGAAATCTTATTTTTCTAAACACCAGATTTCAGACATCAATTTAAAAGGATTAAGATGAGGTGCAGGGACAAAAGAAAAAAACAATACAGGGATTTCTGCTTCAGAGATACCAACCCTAGAAAGATTAAGTACTTGTGGGTTTTCAAAATTATCTGTTTGTGATCCATTCTCTGGGCTCTCAAGGACTCCATCTCTTGTCCAGTTTCCCTAAAAAACTGCTGGTGATTCTCCCATAAAAAGAGCATCTAGAACTCGTCGAAAATGAACTCAACGGAATCGTCAGATGATCTGCTTTCTGTTGTGTTATTCATACTGTTATCATGGCTAGTGCCGATTGAAATAACGCCTGTTTTGATTCTATTCAGTGTAGTTTTTAACAGACCCTCTTATTTTTCATCAGAATCATTCTTTGGGATTTGCTATGATTGCCCTCTCTTAATTTCACTCCCATCTCTCAATCTGTTCTTTTAAAGTTTCTGACGGAGGTTCTTTTTCTTCCCAGTGTCATAAGCTCAGTTCTTGTCATCACCGTCACTCTTAATATTCTTCATCTTTTAATATTCTTCACAAATCAATTTCTCTTGGCTTGCAATATCACTGTTATTCTGTAGCTAATCAGCTCTCCCTTCCTGTTACTTCTTT
This sequence comes from Eublepharis macularius, assembly GCF_028583425.1. NCBI lineage: Eukaryota > Metazoa > Chordata > Lepidosauria > Squamata > Eublepharidae > Eublepharis > Eublepharis macularius. Next base: position 102,802,024 of record NC_072798.1, on the reverse strand, counting down.
CTTCCCCTTTGTTCTTACTAATATTTCCAGCTGTCTTAAAGCTATTTCTGCCTGTTTTCCTGGTTACGAAATCAAGCCTAATATGTGAAAGACGGGATTTATTGTGTCATCTTCCAAGCCTCCAGTTTTCCCTTTTCTTCTTTCTCAGTGTTTAATCTCTTAACATGCCATCCTTGATATTTCTCTTGTATTGCCTTCTTGATTTTATGTTGAATTCTTTGATTCTTTTTTATGTCAGTCAATTCTGTAGTTTCTTCTTTAACTGTACTGTTTTGTTTCAGTCTTATTCACCCCTTCGGTCCACTGTCCTTTTTATTTATTTCTTGAATAGTTTGTGAGCTTGACGGCAGGGCTCCCTTTGATTTTACTCCTGTATAGTGTCTAGAATATTGTAGGCACCTTTACAAATTGTGGTTGTGATGCATATTGGCTCATTTGGAAGCCACATGCAATTGACAAATAGTTCCATGGTTTTTGACTTCCACTCTTTTTATAAAAACAGCTTCTTTTCAACTTGGTGACTCTTAATTTTTGTGTGCATCTTATTTTTTTGAAAACAATTATAGTACTCTTATGCGCCTTTCGTTTATTTGCTGATGTGTCCCCTCACTTTAGCATGAAATTTTCATAGCTGTTGATGTCAAGCTGATAATAAAAGCCAGGGAATAGAAATGTGACCTCTTATCAGCTGATATGGCTGATATTTAAGGTCCAACAATAATGGGCAATTAGTGGACATATTTGTAAGAGTAAAATATATAGAAGGAACTTCAGTATAAAAGGACTTTGATAGCTTTCTCGTTTCAGTTTGTATATATGGGTATATGGAGACCCCCCTCCCAATATGCAAAAACCCTACCATGTTTAACTGCCCTGTTGATAAACTCTTAACCATGATCTTTGTTGCTAAAGAAAATTATTATTTTTAAAACTAATCCTTTTCTTTTTTTCTTGTACAGGCTGGTGACATTGTCTACTACAACGCAAAAGATGATCTCAATGATGTAAGTAACACTGAGAAAAATATTACCACGTGGCTGGAAGTGTATACACGTTAAACTACCATTTGAAAAGTTAGGTTTAAAGGGTCTTTAAGATACATTTCTCAGGACACAAACATAAAATGATGCAGGTGCTTTCCAGTAGATTTCTAGACTGCTTTGTTCTGTGATTTATTTTCTTCAGGAAGCCTTGAGGGAAACTGCTGTTGATGGGGTGGGGTGGGGTGATTAGTAAAACAAGCGTACAGCAAAGAAGCCACAGTTCCACACCTTGCTTATTCGACAGCCCCAGTTGAATATTGTCTATACCTGTTTGAACATGTAATCCAGATTGTTAGGGATTTAACTTTGATTTAACTTTGAAATCTTGACAGTATTTGGCTAAAAATATTTTCCGCTTCACAGAACACAGCTTGCTATTTTGCTTAATATTATTGTAGGTGCAATCTATAAATTAATAGAAGACTTTCCATGAATGCATGAATCAGTTGGATCAACATGCTTCATTTACACATTGTAATAAAATATGATATTAGATTGATGGTATCTCTGTTATATTTGACACTGTTGCTGTATGATAATTAAAGAGGGTACATTGATCATGTCAAACAAACCTATTTGAGTTGCATACACAGTCTATGGATATTTAGTAGCAATGAAGGTGCATGAAAATGTGTTCATGGTGAATTTACAAAATATCCCTATTCAGCCTCTAACAGTGACCCAAGTTTTTCTCCTATACTGGTGGCATATTCGTTTTGTTCTGGACCCTCTTCGTTTTCCCTGACCAATTGGAAACTGATTGAGGTTTTGGCGGCGAGGATTTCAAACAGCTTGTCTTCCTTCCTTCCTTCCTTCCTTCCTTCCTTCCTTCCTTCCTTCCTTCCTTCCTTCCTTCCTTCCTTCCTTCCTTCCTTCCTTCTACTGAAGCCCCCCCCCCTCTTGTTTTGTACATAACAGTGCAATCCTAAGTGGAACGTCACCTTTCTAAGTGGTTGTAGAAGGGTATAACTCTGGTTGAGATGGCATTATTGGATAACAATCTTAAATAGTTACTCTGAAGTAAGTCCCATTTTATTCAGTGTGGCTGATTACCGAGAAAATATAATTGGGATTGCATCAGAGTATTTAAAAAGACACATTTAAGAAGGATGAATAGAAACAACTTGCCAATGTTTGTAGAGACAGCGTTAGAAAGGCTAAAGCTCAATATTGAACTTAGGCTAGTGAGAGATGCTAAACACAACCAAAAAGGGGTTCTTTGGTTATGTTTATAGTAAGAAAAAGAATAAGGGATATGCCCACTGTTGGGAAAGGAAAGTGAGATTTTAACAGGTGATAAAGAGAAGGCAGAATGGCTCAATTCCTAATTTGCCTTGGTCTCCCTTGCAAGGGAACTGTGCTCAACCTGACAAAAAGAAAATATGTTATGAAAGAAGGTAATGTAAGCGGTTGGCCTGGCCTCCGCCATTTTGGTAGCCATTTTAATATGGCTGTTTGTGATATTAAAAATCACCAGGCCTCTGGATTTAAAATGGCTGCTGTATTGCCATCAGAGAGCCTCCAACCGTTGCTGAGTCCCGCCCGGGAGAACACGGCATGAAAGGAATGCCGCATAGGAATGCAGAGTGATTACGAGGTAATTGAATTTGCAGTCCCTCCAGCCCCAAAGGAATCCAGTTCAACAAAGGTCTTGCAGTCCTCCCCACTTAACACATTCCTTTCCCTTCTTCTGTGATGAGATCTCCTGCCCATGATTGAGGAGATAATCAGATGACATTCATAAGTATATATAGTTGTTCCTGGGAAACTACAGTCCCCACCTAAATCCATCAACTTAGCTCCGGTGGAATTCACTAACAAACTATCCCTTTTGTACAGCGTTAGGACATGTTTTGCATTTGCTTTCACACACCCTGGCAGCTACTGATCAAGGTAATCAAACCTTTTGTCAAACCCAGGAACTGACTGTTGGAGCCTTTGTTCTAGCAGCTAGGTGGGCTCTCCCACCATAGGGCACATTTCACCTGTAAAAGTAGAGCCCTGGCCTCATTCAAAGTGTGCACGCTTACTGGATCCAAAGCGTTGTTCCCTTGAGGTTTACCCAAAGCCTCTTGCTTCCTTGGCCAAGAATGCTGGACGTTTGAAGCTCTCCCTCTGCTGACTTCCCTGCTTGCGGACTTCCTTGATAGGTAGATATATTTGCTCCCTCTCTCTATTCCCAACCTCTTGCTAAACTTCCTAGGACCCTGTGTGTGTATGTATAGCCATTTTACCCCATAAACTGTGTGTGTATGTGCATGAAATCTTGCTCTTTAATAAAAGTTGTTGCTTGATTTTAAGCACCAGACTCATTTGTTCTAATGGAAGGGACCTGGTAAAAAGTGGTGATAGATCCCTGCGGTTACCGGTCTCTCATATAGCAGTCTTCCTTGCTTGCAAATTCCCCCCACAAATTCTCTTACTCGCAAGGAGACTGATTCTGGTAACAGGAATTGCCAGCTAGGATAGACATTGGAGTGGTACATAGACACCTAGCTTCTTAAACATAGACACCTAGCTTCTTCAGGGCCAGATGAATGGAATCCTAGGGTACCAAAGAAACTTGCTGATGTCATAGCAGAGCCTCTCCCTACTATCTTGAAGAATTCTTGCAGAACAGGGGAGTTGCCTGAAGATTGTAGGTGGGCAAATGGCCCCATCTTCAAGAAAGGGACCATCTACAAGACAGGAGTAGGAATGGAGATCCTTGAACATTTATATCCTAATCAAAGATGGGTGGGGTGTTACAAGAGAGGGCCTCAGGATTTAAAGGTACAATTCTGCTTGATTATAGTAGAAATTATCATCTGCTGTGAGATAAGAATCCTAAGTCTCTGTTCAGACCTGGAGTGGAGGGGTGGGGTGTCCATTGTTCTGAATTTGTGAATAAACTCCATTTCAGCAATCTCATGTTGTGGTCTCCCCTAGAAGGTTTTCTGCTTGAGGCCAGCCACTTTTAGGTCAGCAATGGAATGTCCTGGAAGAATAAATGTTCTCCCACTAGATTTTGAGTGTTGTGATGACTAATGTGATTACTAATTTTGAGTGTTGTAATTACTAATGTTGCGTAGGGACTGACCTGTTTGTCCAATGTAGAGAGTAGAAGGGCACTGTTGACACTTGATAGCATATATAACATTGTGAGATAAACAGGTGAATAGTTCTAAGATGGTATAACTGGTACTGTTAGGTCCAGTGATCCTGCTGTCGGAGTAAATATTGGGGTACAAAACAAAGGACTATCATGGCAATTTTGTCTGTGGACAAAAAAAAAAGGTTTGCTTCCCAATACTTGTGAGAGAAGAGTATAATTGTCCAGCATAGGGTGTAAATCATTGATGATGCATTGAACTGGTTTGAGCTGAGAGCTGTATGTGACCACCAGCTGTGTGACCACCAGTGGTGTTCTGTTGTTGTTTCGTTTGGGTCTGTTATCCCTTGGTATCATTCTGGCTTTGTCAGTCTGTTTCCTTTCTGTATCAGGTGGGTACTGAAGTTCCAAAAATGTCTGCTGTTGATCCTGCAGTTGAGATGGATTGTTTGGTGTGTTTAGGATGGTGACTGGAGGCATGTAGATATGTTTGCCACTTGGTCGGATTCTGCTATAAGATGGTTCTTAAGGATCCGTCACGTATTTGTACAGTGGTATCTAGAAAATGTATTTCTTGTGTGGATTGATTCATGATCAGGTTGATGATGGGGTGGAAGTTGCTGAAAGCCTGGTCGAATTCCTGTAGTGCTTCTTGAGAAAGAGTGTCTAAATGAGGAAAATATCATCAATAAATCTCAGGTTCAGATTTCTTTATATTCTTTTTCTCTTCGCTTCCTCTTTTTCTTGAGCTTTGTATTTCAATTTTCTTTTAAAAAATTTTGTTAGTTTTTATCTTCTGGATCTAAAAAATAATAAAATTTAATAATAAAAAATCTTAGGTCCATGAGGGGTGTTAATGGGTAGGGGCTGAGAAAGCATAGTTCTAAGTCAGCCATGAAAATGTTGGCGTATTGCAGTGCCATGTGAGTGTCCATGGCTGTGCCATTGATTTGAGGAATAAATATTCACTGAATCTGAAGTAGTTATGGGTGAGGACAAACTGGCAGTGTTTGGTAGCAAAGTCAGTTGTGGTGTTGTCAGTGATCGTGTTTCTAATGGCTTATAGTCCATCTTTGTGGAGGATGTTGATATATAGAGATTCAACATTCAAGGTTGCCAAAAAAGCATTACCTGGTAGATTCTCAACCGATTGTACTTTTCTCAGGAAGTCCGTAGTGTCTTGCCCATAACTGATGGCATAGGGTCTGAGAATGGAGTCCATGTACCCAGACACCCCATCAGCGATGGACCGTATGTCTGAGACAGCACTGGGTGGCCAGGCTTGTGTATTTGGGGCAGAAGATAGAAAGTGCTTGGTTGAGGTTCCTGTGGTGTGTCCATATAGACTTTCCCCTGTATGTGTGTATATAATTTCTTCAAAATCCTTTTCAGTTCTCTTTGGTTTATCCTGAGTGAGGTCTCAGGTTAGTTGTTTGTAGAACACAGTATTGGATAGTTGTCTTTCAGCCTCTTAGATAAAGTCAGATTTTCCATGATGACAAGGAATAGACGGGATTCTTATGGAATGTGTAGATGATACTAAATTGGGAGTGGTTGCAAATAGAGCAAAAGTCAGACTCAAGAGTCCGGGTGATCCTGACAGACTGGAAAACTGGGCCAAAACTGACAAAAATCAAAAATCATGGGGGAGATTTTTCTAGGCAGTAGCACATGTGAAAAGGATCTTGGGGTCTTAGTAGATTATACACTGAACATGAGTTAGCAGTGAAATGCTGTGGCTAAAAAGGCAAATGTGATTTTAGGCTATATCAAGAGACATACAGTGTCCAAATCACATGAGATGATGGTATTGTGATGTGATGGTATCGCTTTACTCTGCTCTAAATAGACTTCATTTGGAATACTGTGTATTCCTCAATGTTGAGGAGTCTGGAGACCACGTCTTATGAGGACAGATTGAAGGAGCTTGGTATGTTTAGCCTGGAGAGGAGGTGATTGAGAGGTGATAAGATAGCCCTTTCAAGTATTGAGAGAACTATTGGAGCATGAGCAGAATTGTTTTCTGTTGCCCCAGACGGACAGACCAGAACCAATGGGTAAAGCAGGAGTTCTTGGCTAAATTATGGGAAGTACTTCTTGACAGAGTGGTTCCTTAACCTGGGAAGTAGGTCTTCTTTCCTGCTAGGGCTAACTGCAGCTGGGGGTGGTGGTTTTGATTGCAAAAACGTCAGAGGGAGAAAGAGTTATTCCCCCTCACCCAGCATTGGTGTCCAAACACAGTTCATTCCCTCCCCTGTAATTGATTCTGGGCATCTAAAAAATCTTCGGGGCATGTTAGCATGGACCTACAATGTAACCTGTAGCTTGATCCTCTGGATCATCATGTGTTACATCCTAGAAATCTTATAGTTCTGGGTCAAGGTTGTCCTGTCTGTGTCTAATATTGGATGCTCGAGGAAATGTTCATCATCTTCTCTGATTCTCCTTGCTGCCTATCTGTAGAAACTTAGTTTTGGGGAACAATCTAAAATAAAATAGCAGGTGAATAGTTGCACTGAAAACATTGAAAATATGTAAGATAAAACCTAGCTACGGAGTAAAGAGAAGAAAGCAAAAAGAAATAAGTATTATAGAGAATACCACTATTTTTTTACATAAGAATCGCATCTGTACTCAATTAAAGATACTCTGCTCAGAAAGAATTTAGATCTGATAATTAAATATTAATTTAAAAGTTCATTTGATGGTTAACCTCAATTACTCTTTCTTAATTCAAACATTTATATCAATCAAGTGATTTTTATTTATTTAGAATCTAGATTATTTCAATGAATGAAATGCTCAAGGTAGCTCACAAAATAAAACAGATAAAATACAATATAATCATTAAGATGTCACCATGAAATCGTTTGCATGTTAAAACCAATAAGAAGTTAAAACCAATTCCAGTAAACGGCGGAGATAACATCAGTTGAACTTAAAGGCCTTCGGAAATAAACAGACTTCCACATTGGCTGTTTCCGCACGGCTTACCTCAACCCGGAACGCTGTGCAATATGCTGAAAAAAACGCGGAAGATCGCTTTTTCTCATGGGAGTTTTGCGCGATGTTGTGGAACATCGCACAAAACTCACGCGAGAAAACACGATCTTCCGAGGTTTTTTGGCATGTTGCGCTGCGTTCCTGGTTGAGGTAAGCCGTGTGGAAATGGCCATGGTCAGACCTGCAAAAAGGGACAAAACAAAGTTCTTGGGCAGGGCTTTCCAGCAGGAGACTAGTGAGCTACCAGTAACTTGCTAGTTGCTTCAGCGTAGCGTGTGCATCCCCTTGAAGGCTCAGAATAAGGTCGAGTCAAACAATGAAGTTCATATAATATTGTCTTAATATGCTAATTTGAGCCACCCCCTGTGAATATTTTGGCTCTCTCATTCTGAATCACGTGAAGCTTTTGGACAGTTCTCAACCGCAGCTCCAGATGAAGGGTGTTATAGTAGTCTAATCTGGCTGTTACTAAAACATGTACAATGGTATAATTTAAGCTGGTGCTCCTCACCACTTCCATCTCCCTCTTATCCAGAGACAAAGAGTACCCCTGCACTTCAAATGGGCTCTTTTAAGAGAGCTACAACTCCATACCAAACAGATTGTATATATATTTCCATGTCAGCTTTATACCCAATTCACAACACTTTGGTTATCTGGATTAAGATTCAATTTTTTCACCTCCATCCAGGCAACTCCAGATGTTTATCACATTTCCTGCCTCCCTGGAATTAGATGAGAGAGAGAGAGAGAGAGAGAGAGAGAGAGAGAGAGAGAGCGCAGCATATCATTTGCATATTGATAACATTTCACTCTAAATCTTTGGGTGAGCTGTAGCTGCTGTTCATGTACTTGTTAAGTAGCATGAAGAACAAGAAAATTCCTACAGAATCCTAAAGGACATAGCAAATGTCTCCCAACATCACAAACCTATCCTCTAGAAAGAATCTTAGGCGATCTACTATAACTGTAGCTCCTGTCCTTGTCAGATGGCTTAGAAGGATAGGGAGGTTGATGCTACTGGCAGTAACTGAAAAAGTTCAGGAAAATCAACAATGATATAATCCCTGTATCAGTAGAGTAGTGAAGAATAGCTCATCAAACGGAGCAACCCAGACAGTTTCATTGCTATGTCCAGGAAAGAAAGTCTTTTTAAAAAGAACCTAGAAAATCAGTTCTTCCAGAAATACTTGGAATTGAGAAGCCGCCACTTTTTCAAGGAACTTACATTTTAGAAAGTAAATTAATTTGTTTAGTGCAGTTTAATTCTTAAATACAGTTTTCACAACAAAGGTCATAAACAGCAAGCCATCACACACTAAAAGAGAAGCCTAGAGTTTATTGCCTGAGTTACAATGTGATTTTACTACAGCAATCAAAAATTTAGTCACACACCAAGTTACTTGTTTGTCTTCATCTCTTAATAGCCAAGAAAATTTAGCTAGTAGAAAGATAAAGTCCTAGTTATACAATGGAAGAATCAATTCAGCTCTTAAGTCTAAACATTCAGGGCACTCCAAAGGAATGTGCTCTATTGAGTAATTTTGGTTAGTACCACATCTACACAATCCAGTTTGGTGTAGTGATTAAGAGCACGGGACTAAACTGTATAAGTATGCCAGCCAGTAATTCAAAAGGTTATATGAAAGGAACAAAGAGGTTCAAAATTCAGAAACCAAAATTAAGTACTAAGAAGGAGTCAGAGATACAGGATCTGTCATCAGACTGGGTGAAATGTATAAAGCCACACCCCATCCTTTACCTTAGATGAAAACTTGTAGACAGAGAACAACATCTTTCTGTCGTTGAAAGGGAATGCCTAGCTATTGTGTGGGCAGTACAGAAACTACGTGTAGTGCATGAATGTTTTGATATATATAAGTGTTAATGCTGTTAAATTGTTAGTAACTTTGGTTTCGCGTGGCTCACAACATTGCAACGGAGAGGTTTGTAGCACCACTCCTAGTGGAATGGTCTTTAAGGGTGGGACATGTGATGGACTCAGCTTCAGATGCTGAGATTTCCAATCAATGAGCGATGATTGACATGTTTCCTCCCCCCCCCCCGCCCCCCGCCCCCAAATGTGGCTAGCCTGAAATGGCAGTTGGGGGTGGAGAGTAAACAAGGGAGTGAAAGGGAGTTGGAGTCTGGCTTTGACCAGAGAGGGTCAGCCAGAGAATCCTCTGTGAGAGGAAATGATGTTTGTGAAGCACTTTTAGTCCGTGGACTAAAGTGGGAAAAACCAGCACTAACTCCTACTTAGACTCAAGAGATCTGGGAATTATAGAGGGCCAAGGAAGTGGGTAGAGAAGAGTCTCCCCTTCCGTGCCAGGAATAGGGTTATAGCTCATAACTATAACACCTGCCCAGTATCTGGGAAGGGTTTGTCTCAGTGGAGCACCCTTAGGGTCTGGAGAGGAGGGAAAGTCGTGCTGTGTTTGTGTCTGTTTTGTGCCTCACACCAGTGATGTTCAGACACCTGCCTACCTGCCTTTTGACTTTAACCTACTGTAAATAAACCTTCTGTTACCTTTTGGAAAGAAAAAAAAGAGCACGGGATTCTAATCTGGAGAGCCAGGTTTGATTCCCCACTCCTCCACTTGAAGCCAGCTGGGTGACCTTGGGTCAGTCACAGCTTATAGGAGCTCTCTCAGCCCCTCCCATCTTACAGGGTGTTTTGTTGTGGGAATAACAACAACAACATACATTGTAAACTGCTCTTAGTGGGCATTAAGTTGTCCTGAAGGGTGGTATATAAATCAAATGTTGTTGTTGTTATTATCTGTTAGAGCATGGAATACCATGCTCTACTGATGGCAAAGGCATACGCATAAATGCCCTTCTGTACTTTGGAAAAGATAATTCAAACAAATAAAATAGCATTTTTATTGGGGGAAGGATACCAACTGAAAGATAGTCTGCAAACTCTAACTAACATGCTCTTATAGTCAAGATCCCTCATACTCCTTCCAATTAACTTATTCATCTCACTGCTACTTGTAGTTTTTACTGTATAGTGGGTGATGCCCAAACATCATAATTTGTATTCCAGATAGTTATCCCAACCCTGCATAATTTATCCAAGAAGGCCTGGTTCTCAAAATCCTGCTTTTCAAGTTAAACGCTCTCCACCAAGGCTTTAGTTCATAAAATTTTCTCCAATCTTAGCTCTCAAAGCTATTCCTGACATACATCTTGGAGTTTCCAGGATATTGTGTAGGTGTAGGTTTATAATTTATCATTTTAAACTGTATGAACTGTTAGATGTATTTTAAATGCAAATTGTAACCCACCCTGAGCCTGCTGGCGTGGGGAGGGCGGAATATAAATCTAATAAATTAAATTAAAATTAAATCTTAGTAGTGGTCCATTAATATTATCTGTTACCACTCTAATCCATACCCCTACAGCAGACAACAACTGCCCAGAGACTTTAGTACTGAATGCTTTAACTGCTGCAGAAATGTATTATACCCCAGAGGAAAAAGTAAATTTAATATTAGCTGAAAATATATTCAGACCAGTTGTTTTCAAAAATGTTTTTTAAAAGAGTGTTCTTATTATTGCCTCTTTTTTAGGACAAAGACACTGAGTTTTGTGTTAATGAGGTGTTATCTGTATTTACCATCCATATGAATAGAACACTTCTGGCACATTTTGTTCTCCAGGATCCAACAGAAAAGTCCAAGCTCTCCAGGTTTCCTATCTACAATCTCAGAGTGTGTTAACTGAAAATATGAATAATAGGAAGATCAGGAACATCACAGTATTCATAATAAATGGGACATTCAAGTCTGATTAAATGTAATACATTTTTATCCATAATACAAATTAGGCATGGGGCACCACCAAAAAATCCATTATTTCTTCTTGGCGCTCAGATATAAGAGGTCTGTTACAATTTGGAATAAAGCAGGCGAGTTCTAATATATGTTCATTCAGATTTAGTATGAGTCTTTCTTCACAGTCACTCCAGCCATCACTTCAGCTTCTCAGTTCTTCTGAGAACCAAGGAGCTAGATGTAAACTAGAGTATGGAAGGAGGAGTTTAGGAGCAATGGAGTCTACTGTACTGTCCTTCCTATTTCAGGAGCCCGACATCTCCTCAGCACAACTGCCATCTAACTCAGCTGGACAATATCCCCACAGGTGTCAGAAAACTATCTAGCTCTATCTTTCCCAGGAGCAGGCAATTATAATAGGTTTCTCATCTATGCAGGGATTCTTAACCCTATTAGACAGTAATGATGTTAAACAACTCCTCCAAAATCACCAGATTGAATATATACTGCTATATGTGTAGGGCTCAGTGTTAATAGAAAGAAAGACTCACGGTTGACCAGGTGGCCAAGAAATCCTGTGTTCTTCCAGAAAGCTCATCCTTGCCACTTTGAGAAAGTTCCTTGGTGCTATTAGCTTAGGAACCTCCATTACTGACGCTGAGACTATCTCGGTCTGTGCAAGAAGGAAGACCATGATAGAGAGCAGGAACATCAGGAAGAGTTGCTCAGTTTTTGTTGACTGTTGAACAGGTCCTCTGCTTAGGGAGATCAGCTCATGACAGGATGTGTCAGCATCTCCAGTTTCCCTACCACCAGGTTGCATGTGCTGTTGTACTGGAGACCTGGGGGGGTGTAGTTGCTGTAATAACTCCACAGCGTCTGGTACCTAAGTGGTTCAAAACTTTATTGAACATCAGCTATGCCTAGTCCTGCTAGGCCATAACCAGACAAAGCCAGCAACCAATTTAACAAGTGAAAAGTGAAACTAAAACAAAGGCTTTTCCCTTAAGGATCATGTTAAAATAACTATACAGTACAATAAAGGAACATCACCAAATTCTAAAGAGGAGTATATGAGGGTTACTAGGTACTGCAGATCAGCCATCAGAGAGGCCAAAGCTCAGTACGAGCTGGGTCTGGCCAGGAGGGCTTGCTACAATAAGAAAAACTTCTACAGATACATGAGAAGCAAACACAAGGTAAAAGAGGCAATTGGACCGCTGTTGGGAGTAGATGGAGGAACTCTGATGCAGGACAGAGAAAAAGCAGACAGGCTTAATGACTTTTTTGCCTCTGTTTTCTCCCTGAGGAACTCAGGCACATCTAGAGATAGTAGAAAATGTGGCAGGACACCTGAGTGGCTAATTGACATTGACAGAGAGGTAGTGGAGAGGCATCTGGCTGCACTGGATGAATACAAATCCCCTGGGCTGGATGGGGTGCACCCAAGAGTGCTGAAAAAACTTTCTAGAGAACTTGCAGAACCCCTGTCCATCATCTTCGAGGCCTCCTGGAGGACTGGGGATGTGCCACAAGATTGGAGAAGAGCGAATGTTATCCCAATCTTTAAGAAAGGGAAGAAGGATGACCCGGGAAACTACAGGCCAGTCAGTCTGACTTCTGTTGCTGGGAAGATATTAGAACAGATTTTAAAGGGATCAATCGGTAAACATCTGAAGGACCACTCAGTGATCCGGGGAAGTCAGCATGGTTTTGTTCCTAACAGATCTTGCCAGACCAACCTGGTTTCCTTCTTTGATCGAGTGACCAGCTTACTGGATCGGGGGAACTCTGTTGACGTGATTTATCTGGATTTCAGTAAAGTTTTTGATACGGTCCCCCATGACATTCTGATAGGCAAACTGGAAGACTGTGGACTGGACTATAGGACAGTTCGGTGGATAGAGAACTGGTTGGAGGACCGCACTCAAAGAGTGGTGGTCAACGACGTGTCATCAGATTGGAGGGAGGTGCCCAGTGGGGTGCCGCAGGGCTCGGTTTTGGGCCCGGTACTTTTCAATATTTTTATAAGTGATCTTATGAAGGAGTGGAAGGGCTACTCATTAAATTTGCTGATGATACCAAATTGGGAGTAGTAGTAAACACCCAAGAAGACAGAATTAAAATTCAACAAGACCTGAATACTCTGGAGAAGTGGGCAGCTGTGAATAGGATGCAATTCAACAAAGACAAGTGCACAGTATTACATCTGGGCCACAAAAATGGGAAACACAAATACTGGATGGGGGATACACTTCTGGGCAGTAGTATATGTGAAAGGGATCTTGGGGTAAGAGTGGACTGTAAACTAAATATGAGCAGTCAGTGTGATGCAGTGGCAAAAAAGGCTAATTCAGTCTTGGGTTGTATCAAAGGGGCCATAGCGTCGAAATCACAGGAGGTCATAGCCCCTCTCTGTACTGCCTTGGTCAGGCCACACCTGGAGTATTGTGTGCAGTTCTGGAGGCCTCACTTCAAAAAGGATGTGGACAAAATCGAGAGGGTGCAGAGGAGAGCGACGAGAATGATCAGGGGTCTGGAGACTGAGCCCTACGAGGAAAGGCTGAGGGCCTTGGGAATGTTTAGATTGGAGAAGAGGAGGTTGAGGGGGGGGGCATGATTGCTCTCTTTAAATAGTTGAAAGGCTGTCATTTGGAGGAGGGCAAGGAGCTGTTCCAGTTGGCAGCAGAGGGTAGGACGCGAAGCAGCGGGCTTAAATTACATGCACAAAGGTACCGGCTGGATATTAGGAAAAACTTTTTCACGATCGGAGTAGTTAAAAAGTGGAATCAGCTGCCTAGGGAGGTGGTGAGCTCCCCCTCACTGGCAGTTTTCAAGAGGAGGCAGGATGAATACTTGTCAGAGATGCTTTAGGCTGATCCTGCACTAGGCAGGGGGTTGGACTAGATGGTCTATATGGCCCCTTCCAACTCTATGATTCTATGAAATTCATCACTCCCCACGTTATAACAGTTCCTTTCACTCCTTCCATCAAACTAGATCTCAGTACAGCATGGCAAGTAATTTTGTTCATCTAGGATTAAATCCTGCATAACAGATGTCTTTCCGTTGACTTACTAGGAGATAGCTGAAGGTGCGACTCCTCACTTAAAAATCATTGCATTTGAGGAGATACTAAAGTTTTATCTTTAAGGGTGTATCTCTGATGGCTTATTCACAAACACAAGTTTGACTGTAGTCAAAGATGTTGCCCTTGTATGTTAGATTCCTCCATTTCCAATGCATATTGAAAATGGGAACTGTACTGAATCATGAATCCACTGAATATCTAGAACTCCTGGATCTCACAAGAAAGTAAAAACTCTACTTTGGAAGAATACATTAGAAATAGAATGCCAAACTACATATTTCCTGTGCACATGGAGCACAGTGTTTTGTGTTGCGGGTAGCCCAAAGAACAAGCCCTGTGACACCCATGCCCCAATGAAAGTCCTACAGTTACTAAAAGTAGATAAACAATAGATCCCATAGCTATGGTCTTGCTCATCTACTACAGACCAACATTGGCTACCCACCTGAAGCTATTAAAAGTATAAACTTCTACCTAGAGGCCATGCTGGCATTCAGAGTTTGAAAGGTTTTGAAAGCAGCACAAACGAAACTATAGGTCCGTTAGTGGGGGGGGGGGGGTTGGAGGAGGGAACTCATGATGGCCTCAGGTTTATATGTATTAGCAAAGTTGTCAGGAAAAGAATGGCAGCATTTCTCTTCATTGCCTGACAGATTGAAAAACCGGAGAGACTCTTTTGTCCCCAGTCATTATTGTACATTTAACACGTAGCAGTGAAGCCCAGCAGTTAATGCTGAAAGGGTCGAAATGCAAACAGGCATCATTAATGCCTGATTCCTTAGCAGCTGTCAGCCAGCAAGGGGAAACCTGGTCGATAAATAAGTCAGAACATAGCTTTACAAGCAATGGTATAGAATGGCATGCCAATTAAAGTTACTATTTTGAACTCTGTTAGTTTTCAGAGTCTGAAATATTTAAAACCCTAGAGGTACTGTAAATTGCTCCTGCAGAAGGTTTTTTTTTTTTTTAAAGGAAAATTCAATAATGTTCAAGTCTGGTAGACTTCTTGCCGGATTTTTTCATTTGTTGTGCCTGTATTTGTATTTCCAGCCTTTTTGTTAATAGAGAATTTGAAACTTTAACTTTTTGTGAATACAAAGTTTGGCTAAATGCCTTGGTTAGTTCACCTCTTGTTTACTTAAAAGGCTGGTTGTGTAGAAAACAACATTGGTCAGAGTTGTTCAATTATTTGCTGTAATGAATCAAGAAAACACAAGCTCTGTTCCAGTGCCCTAGAAGCAGGTGCAGTTCTCGTGTTGAGAATCTCTAATGTTCCTTGGACCTTTTAAAATGAGGCTCTGCTATGCTCCCATACCTTGCAAGGGCAGGCTAATGGCGATGAGAAGCAAGGCCTTCTCTGTAATAGCACGCTCTTTGCAGAATTCTTTGCCAGAGATGCCTGCCTACATGGATGGATCACTGAGAAAGGAAACATTTCCCTGGCTGGCTATTGCCATAGTTTACTGGGGCCATTTCTGTAGAGATGTAATTTTTTTCCTTTTTTTAAAAAAAGATAATGCCATGCAGTTCTTTATTTACTGATTAAGAGTCCTTTTGGAGTGATCAAAACCCGACTGTATAAAAGCCTAAGCATATTCAAGACAACTCACTTCTTACCCTGTGCCACCAGAGGGCACTGCTGTGGAGGGAAGCCCAGATGAGGCAGCCAGACCTCCAGAGAGTGCACCATGGCGTGAAGCCCAGGCCGGGATCAGGCATGGAGCAGGCAGCAATGCCTGCTCCCTGCCTTCACCCAGCAAGGATCAGGAGCAGAGCAGGTAGCAATGCCCCCCCTGCATTCACCCAGCTGGGATGAGGAGTGGAGCAGGTGGCAATGCCCATCCCCCGCCTTCACCCAGCTGGGATCAGTAGTAAAGAAGGTGGCAATGCCTGCCTGCCCTTCACCCAGCTCGGATCAGGAGGGGAGCAGGTGGCTATGCCCATCCCCCGCCTTCACCCAGCTGGGACCAGGAGCAAAGCAGGTGGCAATGCCTATCCTCCCTTCACCCTGTTGGGATCAGGAGCGGAGCAGGTAGCAATGCCCACCACCCTGCCTTCACTCAGCTGGGATGAAGAGCAAAGCGGGTGGCAGTGCTTGTCCCCTGCCTTCACCCAGCTGGGATCAGGAGCAGAGCAGGTGGGCATTGCCCACCTGCCCTCACCCAGTTGGGATAAGGAGGGGAGCAGGTGGCAATGTCCACCCCCAGCATTCACCCAGCTGGCATCAGCAGGTGGCAAGGCCCGCCCCGGCTCACCCTGCTGGGATTGGGAGTGGAACAGAAGGCAATGCCCACTCCCCATTCAGCTGGCTGGGATCAGGCGCTGAGGAGGTGGCCATGCCCCCCCCTTCACCTGGCTGGGATCAGGCGCTGAGGAGGTGGCCATGCCCGTTCCCCTGCCTTCATCCAGCTGGGTCAGTGACAGAGGAGGAGGCAATGCCCACCCTCCCCTTTTTAGAGCCCATTTTTCCCCCCCACAACGGGCTTTGTTGCTAGTGTTATGATAATTACCAAAGTGACAGGAGTTTAGTTTCAGACATGTCATCTTCATGTGTGAAAACGTTCGAATGAATTGTGTCGGGAGGGGAAGACATGGTTTACATGGATGTTCCACTACTAGGAGAGTCAAGTTTCAGAGTTAGCACCATTCTTTTTTAGGCCAGTCCTCAAACTTTTTGAACTTCAACTTCCTTTCTAAAATGCGCTATATATTGCATTAGCGAGCCAGTGTAGTGAAGTGATTTAAGTGTTGGACTAGGATATGGGAGTGTCAAGTTTGAATCTCCAACCAGCCATGAAAGCTTGCTGGGTGACTTTGGGCCATTTATGTAGTCTCAGCCAAACCCACCTCACAGGGTTGTTGTGAGGGGAAAAATGGTGAAATGCAAACAATGCAAGCTGCTTTAGGTACCCACTGGGGAGAAAGGCAAGGTATAACTGAAGTTTAATCATAATGATAATAATAATCTTTGCACTGATATTCTGTTCCACAATTGAACATGATGAGATACTTATGTGCCTGGTCTATTGGAGTGTTTATACTAATCTAACAAGGGCAGTAGAGGAGCAATAGAACAGACCATGTCCTAGAAGAGAAGCTTCATATTTTCCATGAACTAATGGAGAGATCCTGTCTCACAGTCTCAAACCCAAGTCTGTAATTTGCAAATACTTTTGTGGGATGTGTGGTTCTGCACAATTTAAAAGAGTTACTCGAAAATACCCTCAATAAAACAAGGGGTACATAAGGTTTGGCGTTTGGTTGTAATGGATAAAATTTTCATCACAAATAGCAGTAATGGATAACCCAACATACCGATCAAACTATTTGGAAAAATGGTTTCCATTTTTCGATTATACTTTAAATTATGCTTCTATGGATATTTCCTTACCAAAGAAATATACTGATTTTGTATTTTATTAATCATCATGTATTGTTTAATACCCTTCACTAATGTTTTAAACAAGGTTAGTATTAGTGTTAAATAACTATGATTATGTTATGTACTGTTATTATATTGGAAAATTAAAATAAAAAGTTTAAATTAAAAGAGTTGCAAACAGAGTCAACCTGTTTGAATTCGCTCACCCCAAACCCAACTGGATTCTTGGCAAGACTGGAGTGATGAAGTACAGAATCCACTGGCCAAATAGAACTCTCCAGTTGGTCATGAAAAATTAACAGGAGGATTTTTAGAATAAAATGGCAGTCTGTCAGGGGCTTCAGTCTTCCCAAATGAGGTAATTAATGGGGATCAGTGAAGGTCCCGTGCTGTTATGCATTCAACTGTCCCCGATTCAAAGAAGAAGCTTCTCCCACCCAGAGCCATCCTTCGGGTTCTCTACCCCCATTTCTGGTTTCCTGTATCCCCTGAAGCATAGCTTGAGAACCCCTTTGTGTAGGCTAAATAAATCCCATCTGAATCATGTGAGAAATAAGAAGTTTGTTGTCTTATACATCGAAGTGCATAAATATGCCTGGCTGGTATTCTCAACACTAGCGGCATTTTGTCTATTCCTCATATGTCTGCATAATTTACTTCTGTTGGTAGATGTCAAAGCCAGCCTTGCTGTGCTGCTGTTCCATTTTTTTTTGTTCTTCAGCCACTCAAAATTGCCTATCCTAATTTGCAAATTTTAATTTGTGCTTTCCCTTCCCTCCTCTTGTTTAATAACGTTTTCCTCCTCTATATGTAATTCCTGCCAACACCATTTCCAGTCTTTCTCTGCTAAGCCACGTGTGTGTGTGTGTGTGTGTGTTGCTTAATTTTCAGCTGTCTCGCCTGTTCCCCATCTTTGCCACTTTCTGGACTAGTTTTGCTTCCTGTAAGATGTCCCTCTTCTCCAACCAGACACTTGCATTTCTGTCCTTGTTTTTTTAGCTCTTATTTCATTCCTCTACCCTTTTCTTCTCTTTCTATTCCATTTTGCTTATCTCTGTATATAACCGTCAACAAGCTGTCTCTTGGTCCAATTTAAAGTGGATATTACCAAAGAAACAGGATGCTGGACAGTGGTTTGGAGATGGAGGGACAGATAAACTATCACAAATCACACACACACCTCTCAGTTCCCAGGACCTGGAGTAGAGGTCCCCAATCTTTTTGATCCTGCCAGCACATCTGGAATTCTGACACAGTGTGGTGGGCACAACAACAAAATGGCTGCCACAAAATGGCTGCTGCGGGAGGCAGAGCCAGCCACCGGATAGCTGCTTCAGCTTTCTTTCAGTCCCAGAGTGAAGATCCTTGTGTTAGAAAACAGCAAGAGTCCAGTAGCACCTATAAGACTAACAAAATTTGTGGTAGGGTATGACTCAGAAAAGCTCGTACCTTACCACACATTTTGTTAGTCTTATAGGTGCTACTGGACTCTTGCTCTTTCCATCTTCTGCAGACAGACTAACATGGCTACCCGTCTTGATCCCTGTGTTGTGGTGTCAAAGCAAAGTTTTTAAGAATCTGCCTAGCCAATCAAATCTCCAGTGACCAATCAGAAGCCTTGCTGGGTAAAAGCCCCACCTGGCCCCACTCGTTTTCTAAAAGCATTTGGTGGGCACCAGGAAAAGTGTCGACATATGCCATGCCCCCCCCCGCAGGCACCACATTGGGAATCCTTGACTTAGAGCGCCCCCAGGAACAGGACAACCCTCCCAAGGGTGCGGTGGCTGGTTGGTGAAACATATACAGCAGTTATTGGCATTTATTTATCTTTACTATATTAAATATTTCATCCTGTGCTGAAGGATTTGTATTTACAAACCACCATGATGGAGTTCGCATCAATGCTTTCAAAACGCAGCACCAAGACACGATGCCACAGGCAGACTGAGGTCAGGCGCCCTAGTTACATGGCCCTGAAGCTCGACTGTGAGATCTGGGGAAGGCTTGCCTCTTGTAAGCCAGCCTCCAAGGGATAGCTGGATATCTCCTGGAATTAAAACTGATCTCCAAGCAACAGAGATTAGTTCTCCTGAAGAAAACGGCTGCTTTGAAGGGTGAACTCTATGGCATTATACCCCACTGAGGCCCCTCCCCTCCCCAAACCTCACCCTCTTCAGGCTCTGCCCCCCAAATCTCCAGGAATTTTCCAAGCTGGACCTGGCAACCCTATTTCTAGGCATGTTGCCGCTCTCACCCTGCTGGGCTGCTGTCCTGGCCCCCTTGGCTCAGGCTTCCTAGGCCTCAGACATGGGAGGAACAGGCCTGGATTGCTTTACCCCTCAGATGTCTGTTGCTTCTCTGGTCATGTGGTGTCCAGCAGCTTCTCTCTCTGGACTTTGCAACAGCTCTCCTCCCTGGCCTGTTGTGGAAGCCTCTGTTTATCCCCAACTATACCCTCCTAGGCTCACCCCCAGGTGCAGGGCAACCCCAGAGCCTGGGCTGCAAGAGCACCTGGGGGAAGCCTCACTTCTGCATGGACAGGTTGCTGCCCCAGCTTTCGCCAGGCACCAGCAGAGCCTCAGGAAAGTGGGGTGCTCTCCTTGTGAGGACCTGGAAGTGGCCTGTGCTTATCACTTTTCCACTCTCCCAGCCCATGTCCCCTTTGCAACCTGGGCTGCAGGGGAGCCGTGTGACACAGTTGCGAGGGTGCTTCATGACTGGACAACAGGGCTGCCTCATGCAGGTCATGCCTGGCAACTCTGGGGCTTGTGGAGGCTGCTGTTGAGTTGGCAGTGACCCCGGCAGGGTGGTTCCCTCTGTGAGAAATGGTCTTGCAAAGACTCCATCCCCCGGAGTCTGAGGGAGAGTGGAGGGCAGTGCCGGCTGGGCACGGGGAAGCAAGTATGGAGGGGTGGGTGCGGTGAGGATGCTGTCCCTGGACACCTGTACTAGCCATACAGAACTTTCTGAACCTGAGAAATTAGGCACTTTTCTTACTGCCTCCCAAAGGCCCTTCCTTAAGACAGGAACTGCGTGGACCATCAACTGGAATTATTCAGTGGATTCCTATGGGATTCATAAGGATCATATTTAAAATCATTATGTCTTACTTTTCTGCTTAATAATCTTTGCGTAAATGAGACTTTAAGAGGCTACTGACTGGAGGAGGGCCCGAAGCAAGGGATGTGGGAGAAGGAAGAACATGGAGTCCTTTCTTCCTCCTCCAACAAATCCCCCAATCACATCCCTGTTAAATTTGGCCTGGTTTGAATAAAAGTTCATCTGACTAGCAAGAATAAGTGAAACACTGTGCACTGACCATGAACCCTGCGGGATTATTCTTCACAGCCATCCATATGTTTAAATAACCGTACCTTGACTTCCTGAGACCCACTTAGCAATACGTCCACAAATTTGTATGTGCTTGGCTTAATTATTCCATATTTCATTTCTTGGTGGCTCTTTTTAACAACTTCCCTTGTGTCCAGCCGTGTTGACAGGAAGTTGCTGGTTACAATTTACCAGCCCCTCAAGTGTGTGTTGTGTGTGTAAATGTACAAAATGTATATGTATAAAATATACCACTGGATAAATGGAGGCTATAAATTGAATTCTGAATTTCAAGATGGCAATGATAAAACCTGAGTTGCGTGGGGAATTTTTCGAGAACTGTCCAATAAGGACCACGTTATTCTGTCAGGGGCTCTACCTGCTGTACTGCTTGTTAAATGATAGCTTCAGGCAGTGACAGCCCATAACATACTCTTGAATTTATAATACAGCTTTATTGCACTTTTTCTTTCTGTCTATCGGGAAAACGCGCACACACGTGCTTCCTTTCTCTTTAGTTTGTGGCATTGTTTATTCCTCTTTGGGGAGGGTACTGTATTCTGAAATGGGAGAGGGGGAAACAGATTTTTAAAACGGCTGCCTAATTAAATGGGGCGTGAGTCTTGTTTGTTCTTTAGCTCTGTTGCTCTTTTTGTTTAACATTTAGCTTAACCTCAAATCAGAACAGCCGCAGTTTCCAGCACCCTATTTGCTCTTATTCATTAGGGCTTAATTGGGAACAGTCAGTGGCTTCTCCGTCCCTAATTGACACTAGTGATTTATTAGGGAAGAGAATTCCCTTCAGAAAGCCCCTGTGCTGGAAAGCAGCTGTGGCCCATAGACCAGGGCTGCTTGCACAGATGTTAATCAGCTGCTAATAGTAAGAGTGATGGCTGTTTTTTTCCCCCACTGCATCACAAGATGTTTATGGGGAAGAGCAGTAGCTGTGGACGTGTAAATCAATTGAGCAGAGCTGTAACAACTTGTCAAATGTGCATTGGCAACCATAACTTCCCCAGCCCCACCACCAAGACTTGAGGCTGCCAGATTTTCCACACCTCAGTGAGGCCAAGGGAGAATACAATTTAGATGCCGTTACTCCTCGAGAGCACTTCCCCATCTGGTTATTAGGAGATGTATAAAAGTATCAATGGGTTCGATCCTGTGCGTTCATCCTGCTAGCAGAGGTGTTTTTCTATAGTGGAAGGAGCCATCTCCTGAAAGGGGATGTTCACAAGAGGGTCTTGCACCAAAGGGACACTGCTTGTGCAGGGGGACACTTCCTACACTGAAGAAATGAGCTGTGACTCTTGAAAGCTCCTACCCTACCACAAATTTTGTTAGTCTTATAGGTGCTACTGAACTCTTGTTCTTCTACCTACAACCAGTGGAATAGATCTGTGAGATGCAGCCCAATATCTTTAAGAACACTGAAGGTTTGTAATTTAAGGTGAATATGCCAAAGGTTGAGGGAGATATAGTAATGCGTAACCTCTGGCTTCTAGGAGTTCTGTTCAGGACTGTACTGACTCCTTTATCTTTGCTGTAAGCAGATGCATGTTTGATATGGGGTATCTTTTGCTGGAAACACAAAACAGCTGCTGTGGCTGGACTTGCATGAATCACTTCTGTCCGTTCCCAGCTGTCACCATCTGCCTTACCTTTCCAGTTGCAATATAGGAGTATTAACAACAGATTACAATTCTGGCTGTGCCAAACAGATGACATATATTTAACCAAACAAAGCCAGCTTTACATGAATGTCTATACAAAATACTTGGGGTGAGAGTACATAGCGCAGTGGAAAGAAACGTGTTTTTCATGGATATGGTTCTGGGTTTAAACTCCAGTCAAAAGGAGATCATACATTAGGGTTGGGATAGACCTCTGACCGAGAGTTTGGTGGATTCTGTCAGGTGATTTGACTTTCTGTCACTTCATTTTGTACATTTATTATATATTTATGTTTTACTAATTGGGGCTAGGGAATAAGAATATTTTCCTATGTCTTATTTTTTTATACATGTCAATGTTTTGCATCTTATCTCATGCACTGCCCTACTACTCTCCCAGCAGGAAGTTGAGAGCATCTCTTGCCTTATTGAATACCGAAACATAAGGCTGTGGCTTTCTTCTGCAGCATTGTCTTCCTGCCTACCCACCTGCTGTAGCATTGCACTTCAGAGGGAATCAGAAGTCCGCTGGTTTGACTCCCACTCCTGCCATGAGCTCTGCAGGTGGCCTTCAGTAAGCCAGCCCTTTCACACACACCCCAGCTCCCCAGCTGTATTGTGGGGGTGATAACAGCATTGGCTTTGTTCACTGCTCTGAGTGGGTGCTAATCTGTCCAGAAGGGCAGTATGTAAGCACACTGTTGTTGTTGTTATTCCTAATGTCCATCTTACCTGTTGTATTTTGATATGGCCTCTCTTTCATGGAGCTCTGGATGGAATATTGGAGAGCCAGTTTGGTGTAGCAGTCAAGAGCGGCAGGACTCTAATCTGGAGAACCGGGTTGGATTCCCCACTCCTCCGCTTGAAGCCAGCTGGGTGACCTTGAGTCAGTCACAGCTCTCTTAGAGCTCTCTCAGCCCCACCACTTCACAGGGTGATTGTTGTTGTGGGGATAATAATAACATACTTTGTAAACCATTCTGAGTGGATGTTAAGTCATCCTGAAGGGCGGTATATAAATCAAATATCATTATTATTATACATGCCTCCCCCTTTCATCCTTACAACAACTATGAGGAACATGAGGTTGAGAGAAAGTGACTGGCAGAGGGCATGACACAATGGCAGTGTCTCTGACACTGTGCCCACACTATCTCTCTATGCCATACTGATAGCATAAAGCCCTCTCTCCCTGTGCAAGACCTTCAGCTCCAAGGATGCATTCTTAGCTTTTCTCTATTTATATCAAGTGTTGAGACTTTTAAAAAATATTATTTTATTGGCACCTTGTGCTTTGTTTCTCAGGAGTTCAGTTTCTTATAAAATGCTAATTTTATCAATAACAGCTCCTTAGTTATATTAGTAAGCACTGCACAGGATAGTTATCGAGGAAGTTATTAGGTGAAAGTGGAGCTCAACTCCTTCAAAGCATAAGAGCAAATCCATATGCTAAAAAATAAATGGAAAGCATTTAAGATTTTTTTTGCTTGGCTGAGACTCAGAATAGGGCATGTGCAAGGGGTTTTGCAGCCACATCTCATTGGTTTAGCATTTCAAGTGTTGGCAGTGCTGAGAAGACGTCTTGTACAGCCTGTCCCTGGTGATTTCACAATGAGGATCCTTTTAGACTGTCTTTTTGACACACACACACACACATATATGTCACACATATATTGAAAAAGCAAACAGAAAACTTATATTGAAGAATTTCATATAACATGCAAATGCAAAAGATGTAAGTTATAAGGAAAAAGACAGACTGTTCCACCTGCTCATTGAAGGAGCAGAGAGGCATTGCTGTCTTTTCGGATCTGATCCTGTGAGCTGCATGGTATATGATAGGGTGAAAGGAATGGAGCACATTGATGATGCTGGCACCTCCCTCTGTCAATGTCACATACTGTTTCAACCAGGTTTTGCAACTTTTTCAGTGATATAGTGAGTTAGATTTATATTCTACTATATAAAAGGCTAAGCATATTCAAGACAACTCATTTCCTACCCTGGTGCACCACCAGGGGGTGCTGCTGTGGAGGGAATCCCAAATGAGGAAGCCAGACCTCCAGAGAGTGTGCCACGGCAGGAAGTTCAGGCCAGGATCAGGAGTGGAGCAGGGGGCAATACACACACCCCGCCTTCACCCAGCTGGGATCAGAAGCAGAGCAGGAGGCAATGCCCACCCCACTTTAACTCAGCTGGGATCAGGAGCAGAGCAGGCAACAATGCCCACCCACCCCCAGCTGGGGTAAGGAGCTGAGCAGGACGCAGTGATCACCCCCTGTCTTCACCCAGCTGGGATCAGGAGCGGAGGCGGTGGCAATGCCCATCCCCCTCCTTTACCCAGCTGGGATCAGAAGGGGAGCAGGTGGAAATGGCCATTCCCAGCCTTCACCCAACTAGGATCAGGAGAGGAGCAGGTGACAATGCCCGCCCCTGCCTTCACAGAATCTCAGAATCACAAAGTTGGAAGGGGCCATACCCCCTGCCCAGTGCAGGATCAGCCTAAAGCATCCCTGACAAATATTCATCCAGTCTCTTCTTGAAAACTGCCAGTGAAGGGGAGCTCACCACCTCCCTAGGCAGCTGATTCCACCTTTGAACTACTCTGACCATGAAAAAGTTCTTCCTAATATCCAGCCGGTACCTTTGTGTCTGTAATTTAAGCCCATTGCTTCAAGCCCTACCCTCTGCTGCCAACTGGAACAACTCCTTGCCCCCCTCCAAATGACAGCCTTTCAAATATTTAAAGAGAGCAATCATGTCCCCTCTCACTCTCCTCCAAACTAAACATTCCCAAGGCCCTCAGCCCTTCCTCATAGGACTCAGTCTCCAGACCCCTGATCATTCTCGTCATTCTCTTCTGCACCCTCTCAATTTTGTCCACATCCTTTTTGAAGTGAGGCCTCCAGAACTGCACACAGTACTCCAGGTGTGGCCTGACCAAGGCAGTATAGACAGGGACTATGACCTCCTGCGATTTCGATGCAATAGCCCTTTTGATACAACCCAAGACTGAGTTTGCTTTTTTTGCCACCGCATCACACTGACTGCTCATATTTAGTTTACAGTCCACTCTTACTCCAAGATCTCTTTTGCATACGCTACTACCCAGAAGTGTATCCCCCATCTTGTATTTGTGCTTCACATTTTTGTGGCCCAGATATAGTACTGTGCGCTTATCTATGTTGAATTGCATCCTGTTCACAACCGCCCACTTCTCCAGAGTATTCAGGTCTTGATGATTTTTAACTTTATCTTCTTGGGTGTTTGCCACTCCTCCCAATTTGGTATCATCAGCAAATTTAATGAGTAGCCTGTTTACCCCTTCATTCAGATCATTGATAAAAATATTGAAAAGTACTGGGCCCAAAACCAAGCCCTGCAGCACTCCACTGGACACCTCCCTCCAATCTGATGCAACACCATTGACCACCACTCTTTGGGTGTGGTCCTCTAACCAGTTCCCTATCCACCGAACTGTCCTATAGTCCAGTCTGCAATCTTCCAGTTTACCTATTAGAATGTCATGGGGGACCTTATCAAAAGCTTTACTGAAGTCCAGGTAAATCACATCGACAGAGTTCCCCCGATCCAGTAAGCTGGTCACTCGATCAAAGAAGGAAACCAGGTTGGTCTGGCAAGATCTGTTAGGAACAAAACCATGCTGACTTCCCCGGATCACTGAGCAGTCCTTCAGATGCTTACAGATTGATCCCTTTAAAATCTGCTCTAATATCTTCCCAGCCACAGAAGTCAGACTGACCGGCCTGTAGTTTCCTGGGTCATCCTTCTTCCCATTCTTAAAGGCTGGGATAACATCCACTCTTCGCTCCATCAGTTGCACTTTTTCCACAGCACAAAGTTTCATGTCTCTGGGGGTATCTTTACATTCTTATCCACCCGGGGAGCCAGCACGATAGAGCACATAGCAGTATCATCTTCACTTCTGGCCGCAGAACCGAGAGTGATCACTGCCCATTAAGGTTTTTGCTTCACTTCCGGGGTAACGTCTTGCTTAATCCTGCCCGTGATCTCCTAGAGGGCATAAGGAGAACCACGTGGCCCACACAGCTACCCTCCAGCTTAGCTCAGTTTCTGGTGAAGGACGACCTCCGGCCTCTGCACCAAGAACTAACGCAGGGCGGTTCCGATGCCATCAAGTGTCTTGAAGCATAACTCAACTCCTCAAGCCTCTGTTCTCTATTAATAGACCCCCTAAAATCTCAACTCATCTTGGCAGAGGATGGGTTGACCTGGGATGCAGAACTGCCAGGAAAGGGTTAGTTCACTATACTCGACAGATTTGTCACCGTAAGGAAGGAACGTCCACCAGTCATCTCATCTCCTTAAGGTCAGCTTGTAAGAAGGTCCTTGGGCTGAAGAAGCTTGACTTTGCTAAACTGCAATGGCAGGAACTAGGTCTGGCAGCCCAAGACAAGAGGGAGACCCAGTTCCAGGAACTTGTTTCCTTGGGTTTAGGCAGGTCCCCTTTTTATTGGAGGCTCACCCCTCAGCAAAAGACTGGCTTGCCCACTGCAACCAGGTATTCAGGCTCAGTCCCACCCCCCTTCGGGAGAATGAAGCGGTGGAGCAAGCACCACTTTTAGATCTGTCTACCTCACCACAGTGGCCTCTTGTCACAGTGTATGACATAAGAGGCCACATCTCTCTTCTCCGGTCAGTCCTCTGGTGAGTACCTGATCCCTCCTGAGTTATTTAAAAAATTTACCTGACTAGTGGGGGCCCATCTTTGCAAAGCTGTTTACCCAGATCAATCTAACTGGCATTTTCCCCCTCAGGGTGGAAACAAAGCACGGTAGTCCAGGTATTTAAAAAGGGCTGCAAATTGGTCCCCCCAAATTATTGGCCAGTTAGCCTGCTGAATATAGCCTCCAAGTTGCACAGCAAATTTTTGTTGCACTAATGGGAGGGCTGGGATACCTCTAATAACATTATCCATCCTGATCAAGCAGGGTTTAGGAAAGGGGTAGGCACTATTGAGCACTGTCTGACTCGTTACCAGCTGGCTTAACATAGATTAAGGACCCTACCAAGGGAATGTTTGTTCAATTTGCGAATCTGACTGCTGCCTTTGACTCAGTAGATTGGAACCGACTGTGGGCAAAACTAGCAGGCCTGATATCGATAAATGCCTATTGTTGTTGATTCGGGAATTTCACTCTAATATATCTGCTAGAATTCAGGTAGGCCCCACAGGCTCTTTAACAGAGGAGATTCCATGTACTTGGGTGTGTGTGTGTGTGTCAAACTGGAGTGTGTTTGGGCCCCCTTGTTCTTGAATCTCTACTTAAATAACATCATTCCAAGCTTGCCAGGCCCTGAGTTCTTTTCACCATCTTTGGGGGGAGAGAAGTGTCAATTCTCTTATATGCAGAGGACATGGTGTTGGTGCCCCTAACTTGTATTGGTTTAAGGAGGATGCTGAACGAACTGGGCAATTTCTGTAAGGCCTGAAACATCAACTTTGCCACGGCCGAAGTAATGGTCTTTGGGAAGAGACTTCAACAAATGGTCAATAGATGACAATCCCATGGAACAATGCAAAACATTTAAGTGTTTTAAGGAGACATTTAGTGAAATTCTCTCATGGAAAGCCCACCTGGCCACAACAAAAGTCTGGGACCATCTTTAAATTTTACATCTGGAAAGGAGCATTTTTAGTTGAATTGACCTTGAAAATTTTCCAGTGTAAGGCCATCCCACAGCTTCTTTATGGTGCAGAGATCTGAGGTTGGAATGAACATCTGACCTTGAGCCTGGAACCAATTCAAAACCTCTTTTTTTTTTAATTAACTACATTAACTAACAATACAAAGGGAAGAAAGGGAACAAGGGGAGGAAGGAAAAAAAAACACAACAACTACAACATGTAACCACTATGCTACACAAAATGTTTTCCCTTCATACTGCCATTATTCAAAAGTTAAAGCTTTATGTTATATTGATGGAGTGGTTGACCTTACTAAATGCAAATTACAATTTAAATTCAAATTAAATTTTCCTTCCCCTCCTGGGGAATTCAAAACCTCTTTTTAAAGGTTTGCCTCATGGCACTCCAGCAGGTTTAATACGGGCTGAATTTGGGTTACCTTCTATCAGAGTCCATTTGCACTTGGCCTTACTTAGATTCTGGAAAAAGCAAAGGAATCTCCCTGCTAGTCCACTCTTGAAGCAAAGCAATGCACTGCTGCATTCAGACACCGTTTGCTCCACTCGATTTAACAATATCCTCTGTCCTTATTCCCTGGACTTTCAGAATGTCCCCTTACCCGGTCTCAATATACGAGACTGGATCCTTAAGATCAATGCTGCATTGGACAGAAGTACAGTTCCCTGTTGCAAATTTTCTCCCTCTTTTTCTCCATGACAGATCTTCTTATTTGACCAAAAGCACCTTTTCCAGTCTTAGAATGGCTTAAACTTCTCTGAGGTTTCAGACCATGCTCTCAGCCATTCTAGATTGCCATTATACCCCTCTCTTCGCTACAGGATTTAGTTTAAAGCCCTCCTTATCAGATTTGCTAGGCTTCTGCCAAACACATTTTTTCCTATCCTAGTGAGGTCCACACCATCTTCCGACAGAAGTGCTTAATCCCAAAACTTTACTCCTTGGTCCAGGAAACTAAATCTTTCCTGATGAAACCATCTGTGTAGTCAGTTATTTATTTCCAACATTCTGCTGTCTCTTCCTAAACCACGGCCCTCAAGAGGAAGAAGTGATGAAATCACAGCCTGTGCTCCCGGGTCCTTTAGCATTCTACCCAGAGCCTCGTAGTCACTCTTGATATGTTCTGAACTGTGCCAGGCAGTATCATTTGTTCCCACGTGGATGTGCCCGTAGAGCTACCAGCTTACACTTCCTACAAGAGTAACTGCCATTATCCCCTAGTAAGAAGACAAATACGGTCGGTACTTCAGCTCTCTCACCAGCCGTGTTGCTTGGATTCGTATAAGACGTTGAACGGTCTTCCTCGCACTCCCAGAATCCCCCATTTGCTCACTTGTATGTATGAGGCAGTTTCCACAGCTCTGCAGTTGCAAGCCCAGTCCCCGACTCAAGTGAACTCACCTCACTCCCAAATCAGGTGACTCGGCAACCCCAGGAGAAAGGGGGGAAAGGAGGGGAAACGCACCCCGGCCAGCCCAAGCCCCTCTGCTCCCTCAGCAGGACCCAGCAGACCCAGGGAAGGGAGGGAAAACGCACACGTTAAAAAACATTTATTTTCCTCCTGTGGTGGAAAAACTAGCCTTCCTTTCCAATTTGAATCCATATGTCTCTTATAGAGTAGCGCAGTTCACTCTGGCAGCTGAGAAAATCCGGGCTCGAGCTGTGCTTAAAGGTTCAGACTCCTTCGCCTGTGTATAACCAAGGTGCTAATGTGTTTTAATGTACTTTTGTGCATTTTTAACATTATAGTTTTATCGTTTATTGTTTATATTTACTTGTATGTTTTGTTTGCTTGGTTGTGATGGCCTTTGGTCACATGCAATAAACATTGTTCTGGTTATACATCTAATTAGCAGAAAGTGGATTAAGAATCATTGTCCAAAGAGAAGAACAGGAGAAAGCACCTTACTATATAGCATCTATTAGATACTATCATTACATATGTATGTGCCATTATGTCTCAATTGAGTTGAGTCCAGGTGCGCGCTCATGCTTGGGGACAGCAACAGTGCTGAAACTGCCCCCGGCCTTAGGCGCCAGAAATGGTAAAAAACAAAGATTGTGAGAAGCTTTGTACAACAGAAATACAATTTAAGTTATTAAGTACAGCAATACATGAGAGAATCAAAACCAAAAGTTTTCAGCATGATCAATCACATATATTGAAGGGAAACATTTTAGTGGTCTAGGATATGATTGGCATATGTCATGCAAATCACAGGTGCCACATCACTGTGACAAGTAGAAATTTCTTCACGGCTATTAGTCGTTTGAAAAACAAAAACCTGTCTCTTTGCTTAGCTGACAATGCTCCTGATAGCTCTTACTTGCCGACCCCTCTTCCCAGTCATAATTAGTGGCAAACTTGGTTGAGAAAGCTCTGTTCCCCCCCAACATAGCGTACACAGCAAAATATAACATTCACATTGCATTAATGCATCTTAAGTAATGAAAGCTGGAGCCCTGAAGATATGTCTTGAGAATGGCTCCATTAATATCTAATAGCCCCTTGGACAAAGTTGTAAATTAACCCCTCGCTTCTACTGGGTATAAATTAGATTTGCAGTTCTTTAAAATGGTGTTTTATATCTGTGTTAGGAGTTAGCTTTTTGTTGTGATGACAATTCAGGTTACCCTCCCCCTCAATAAATATGGCAACATTTTTCTCATAGCCTTAGCTAAAATAATGAGAAACTATGAAAAGATTTTAGGAGTAGGTTTTGTGGTGTTTAGAAAAATTGGTCATTAAAAAAAATAAAACTGCAAGGCAGGAAAAATGAGTTTGGCTCTTTAATTTTTTGATCTGGGCTGATTCCAGACGACTAACCTGAAGGCGCTGCATGCCGCCATGTTCCGGATAGCGACGGGGAAAACGCGAAATATTCGCGTCGTGATCCGGAACATGGCGGCATGCAGCGCCTTCAGGTTAGTCGTCTGGAATCGGCCCAGCTCATAGATCTGGAGAAGGTTTGTCCAGACCTGCAGTACTGAATTCTTGATTTGATTTGGTAAAATGCAAACAGAAGTAACCTCTGTATTGCATTTTTCTACTCCTTTCTCTCAACTTTCAAGCCTCTTAGCTAAACATGGTTTTATTGAAAACTTGCTCTTCCCTTTCGGAAGTCTGAGATGACATTTTCTCATTGGCATTTTGGATGCCAGTGACAGCTGATGCCATTTGTCTGGAAGAGGAAAGATGAACTAGTTCCAGGGGAATGGGTGACATTGGCTATCTGGGTAGCAGGTCTATACAATATTATTTGCTGAGAAATGAACATTCTTTGCACATATAGAACATGTCACCAAGCAACATACACAGTCTTCCCAGTTACGATAAAGTTTTATTTTTAACCAGTGGTTGCTAAGTAGGTTGTTACCTGTGAAATTATAAATGATATCATGGTACGAAGAAGCAAGTCTTAAATCACAGACTGGTTGAATTTGGGTTGCAGAGTGACAAGCCCAACAAAATATTCCCATTTTATTATTTGAATCTATACGCATGAGCTGTCTGCTTACTTGACCCTCTGCTTGAAAAAAAATTCTAACTTTAAGAATAATGCCGTTTTGTTTTTATCTCTTAATAAGATTTAAGAGGTTTATACATTCAAATGCAAAGAATCCTTCCTTGAAGGCCTGCCTGTGTTTGTTTAGTCCCAGAAGCATTCCCAAGGAAGCCAGTCTTTATGCCAGGCTGAAGATCAACATTCAGCACCGAAACGAGTGATTCATCATCTTAATAGAATGCTTCTTTCCTATGAGAGAGCTCTCATTTATATCAAAAAACTTGAGTGAAAGTGGCAAGGAGCAGTGCACTGTAATTGTTTCTCTGGTAAATTAATTTAACTGGGATTGTGTTTCCTTCGGATACTTAGAATGAAAGTGGTTTCAAAAGAAATGGGCTCCCCAGCTCTGAAATGAATCTTAGCCCATGATCCCCAGCGTTACCATTTTGCTGCCTACCTGTGCATAAGCAGTGAAACGCTTGTGGAGGAGTCCTAAGCAGAATTGCCCTGTTTACTTCAATGGAGCTGATAATGGAGCCTCCAGATTGGCAGAACTCAGTCCAGAGGGACGATAGTGTAAACACTCTGGGTAATAGTAGTAGAACTTGGGAGCAGGAGTAGGGTGGCAAAGGAGGCCCATGTGCAGAGACAAAAGGGCCTGTGGTGGTGTGTGTGTGGGGGGGGGAGTTGCTGGACAGGGAAATGTGTTATTAGTGTCCATAGGCTGGTGCTAGAATCCTCCGAGCCAAGATCGGGGAGCTGGAGTGCTTGGTGGTAAATGACAATTTAGATATAGTGGGTGTCTCAGGAACATGGTGGCATGGGGAAAATGAATGGGATGTGGTCATCCCTTGGTATAAGTTCTCTAGGCAGGACAAGGAGGGACATGTTGGGAGAGATGCTACATTGTATATCATAGAGTCAGATAAGCTAGAAAACATGAGGCGAATGAACACACCAACAGAAGTGATACGGGTGGAGATACTGGGCTTTAAGCATTACTTAAGAGTGGGGGCATACTATTGCTAACCAGATCAAACCTTTGAGGCTGATCACAAGATGGAGAAGAAAATAAAAGAGGAGGTTAAACAGATAAAGTTGTGATAATGGGTAACTTCAAGTACCCTCACATTGACTGAGTAAACATATCTTTGAATCATGCTGTAGAAATGAGCTAGCTAGAAATGAGACTGGAGTTCATAAATGACTGGTTTTCTGCACTGGGCTTTTTCATTGGTTCTGGCACCATACTGTCAGTCTATGGAAAACGGGATATGTTGGAGCAGTCTCCTGCCTTGCAGCAAGAAATCCAAGCTCTCTTGAGTCAAGATTTTTAATGAGAAATCATAACTACAGCTTATATATTTCCATAGGTTACACAGAAGCAATTAAAAGCGTCTGGCTGTACACAGGGCTCTTGTTGAGAAAGACGTATGGAATGCTTGCTACAAAGTTTCAGTCCCTCTCTGTAAGCCCCCCACCCTCGGTGCCCGACCAGCTGGGCATAGTCAGTGGGAGAGTAGGCAGGAACCATCTCAAGGCCTCTGTGGCGAGCCATCTGAGTGCAGTCTTCCCAGGAGCTGGACAGCTTATGTGAAAAACTAGACAAACACACAGAAGATGATTGCAAAGTT
This sequence comes from Eublepharis macularius, assembly GCF_028583425.1. NCBI lineage: Eukaryota > Metazoa > Chordata > Lepidosauria > Squamata > Eublepharidae > Eublepharis > Eublepharis macularius. The sequence goes on along the minus strand of NC_072798.1, from coordinate 102,768,800 downwards.
CACAGAGATGGAGGGACTGTGGGCAACATACCTGACACATACTTTATTGATTTCTCTCCAGGGTTCTTTGTGCAAGATCAAAATACTCCAATTCAGTCTCTAAACTGCTTCCCTGATTTTGTGTGTGTGTGTTCTGCATGGAGAAAGTGCATCTGCCACTCTCGATTCGATCTTTCCTCAGCTTTTCTGCAGCTTTTTTCCGTGTGCATACCTCAATGTTTGTTTGTTTGTTTCAGTGAAGACAAGCCAGGGCATTCAAGGAAAGGATGCAATATCCAGAAAGCCCCCAGTGTAAGTGTGCAGGCAGAAAGCACCTTGGTACTGAGTGGGGATCAGGAATGATGAGAGTTGCAGATTTTGTTGCAGCAGTTTGGAGCAGTGACCACAATGATTTTTATTTCAGTGTTCTTGTAAATGGAAGGTTACCCCTAAAGCCCAAAACTGTAACATTTGATTTCAAAAGAGGGAACTTTACAAAAATGATGGGGCCAGTTTGAAGAAAGCTGAAAAGGAAACTCAAGAGTGCCAAATCCCTGGAGGGTGCTTGGAACCTATTTAAACCTATACTAATTGAAGCCCAGAGAGAATGCCTTCCCCGGTTTAGGAAAGATACTGCCAGGTCTCAAAGGATGCCTGCATGGTTAACCTAAGTCAAGGAAGCCATAATAAACACAAAAAAAAACTACTTTTGAAAAGTAGTTCTGTCCCAATTAAATGAACAGAAGGGAGCATGTGGTCTGGCCAAATAAGTTAAAAATAAGTTAAGAACTGAGCTAAACTGAGGTGATGAAATATGAAGTTCTAGTCTTCTTGGAGAAGTTAAAAACCATTGATTTTTCATGTCCTGATGGCATATACTGAAGTTTCTTAGGAAACTCAGATGTGACATTGTTGATCTATTAACCCGTATATGTAACTTTGTCACTAAAATCAACCATTGTACCGGAAGACTGGGGGCGGGTGGGGGAAGTGGCATGGTGTAGCCCAATCTCATCAGATCTCAGAAGCTAAGCAGGGTCGGTTTTTCGATGTGTAGCCTCTGCAGAGGAAGGCACTGGCAAACCACCTTTGCTACTCACTTGCCTTGAAAGTCCCTAGCTGAGGTTGTGTAAGTTGATTGTGATTTGACAGCACATAGACACACACACACCAGAATACTAGAGAGTAGCAAATGTTGCATTGATTTTTAAAAAGGCATCCAGGGGAAATGATAGGCCAGTTAGCCCGTCCCAGGCAAATTAAAAGAAAGTAGATAATGGTGACCTGGTAGACATTATATACCTGGACTTTCAAAAGGCTTTTGACACAGTACCTCATGATAGTGCCGTGCTGAGCATTGTAGTGGCCAGGTTTGCAGATTACACAGAATTATTCAGGATTGTGAAAAACAAGGCCAATTGAGAAGAGCTCCAGGCTGATGTCCACAAATTGGGTGAGTAGGTGTCAAGATGCTGGCCACATCTGCCATACCCATACCTGGGGGGTTGGGGCTGGAGGTTAGGATGTTATGACTGCCTGTTGCAGCTGTGGTTCTTTACTCTCCCAGGATATGAATTCTTCTTGCTCCAACCGTTGGGAAAAGAGCCCACATAACCTTGAACCAAGTGTCCTCCCTCCCCTGTGCAGGTAGTTTCCAGCAGGATTAGCCATCCTCTAGGAAGGGGTGGGGAGAATGTTAGCCTGCAAATGATATATTTGGATGTGCCTCATTCTTGACAATGAACCCAGTAAGATTATGAACTAGCAACTTTTCAATAAAGCTCTTACTAACAAACAGTGGAGTCTTTTGAAGGTTACTTGGCAGATTGTTATAGTAGGCAGCAATATGGCAAATGAAGTTCATTGTAGATGAGTGTAAGGTGATGCACATGCAAAACCCCCCAGCTTTAAGTACACGCGAATGGGATCTGCACTTGCTGAGACTGAGAGGGAAAGAGACTTTGGGGTTGCAGTGGCCAGCTCAATGGAAATGTCCACCCAGTGTGCCAGAGGAGTGAAAAGGCAAACGCTGTGCTTGGGATTATGAGGAAAGAGACTGAAACAAATCAGCCAATATTTTAATGCACCTGTGGTGCAGCCTCATTTGGAATATTGTACGTGGTTCTGATCACCGTATCTCCAAAAGGATGATGTAGAGCTGGAAAAAGTATTGAAGAAGGCAACCAAGATGAATAGGTGTTTCTGTCCATTATAGGCATTGATGGGATCCACGTATGAAACTTGAGCTCAGGGTCATCCCCGAGTGTTTTCATATGTGTCAGGCCTGGCTAGACTCTACACTTCATCAGACACAGCTGTATAAGTTGAAGGTCTTTATTAGGAATCCATACTAGTAAACAGGGCTTTTTTTCTGGGGAAAGAGGTGGTGGAACTCAGTGGGTTGCCCTTGGAGAAAATGGTCACATGGCTGGTGGCTCCGCCCCCTGATCTCCAGACAGAGGGGAGTTGAGATTGCCCTCCGCGCCGCTCAGCAGCACAGAAGCCAATCTAAACTCCCCTCTGTCTGGGCGGGGCCACCAGCCATGTGACCATTTTCAAGAGGTTCCGGAACTCCGTTCCTCCATGTTCCCCCTGAAAAAAAGCCCTGCTAGTAAAGCACGGTACAGAGTAATTGCCTGGAATGCCAAAGAAAAATCCTCCCCGAAAAGTTATGTCCCCAGTCTCCTCCCCCTAATTCAAAAGACAGTTGAATAGCGTCAAAGCGGGAAACCCCTGAGAGAGATGCAGAGCCGAGTTTCCCAAGGTCAGTCGGTTCCCAGCACTCACTTCCAGCTGCACTGATAACAACGTCCCTCAGAAACCGCAACAAAGCTCAGCAAAGACACAGTGAAGCAAGAAAACAACCACACTACTCCCCCTCCCCCCGCCCATCCACAGGTATGGCAGGCTGGCTGCCTGGCTTACCAGCCTGTCTTACAATATGTAAGACTTGTCCGTGAGCCTCTTTCACTCTACATATTGTGGAGTTTTAAAAGTGGAAGAAGTGCATGAACCTTCTACCCAACAACAATTTTATGTTAGCATTATATGCTGGTTGTTAAGTGAACTTGACCAAGTGAAGTTGCTGAAAAATACAGGAACTTGGCCCTAAAATGCTCTCTCAAGTATACATTTTCTGACATTTAATTTAGCACTGTGTTGCTGAAAGAGTTAGTTATTTGGTTCTAAACTTGTCCTACATTATTGCCATATTTCATTATATCCTGCACTGCCATAAATAAATCTCTAGACAAGTCATCAGTAATATCTCCAGCTGAGAAGCAACATTTTTATTATATTATTCAAGGCCACTCAGATACTAATTCTTTATCCACATCATGTTTTCCCTGCCTTGCAATGAATATTAAGTAATCTATGGTTTAAATGTGGAAATAATTTTTGCCCATGAAGCTATAAAAGGTCAGCACTGCTCTTGCATTTTCAAATAATCTCTCAGCCAGTGGTTTGCCTTGTATCAACTCCATTATTGAGAGCCTAATCCTGAAATATGTGCTAATCTGATGATTTCACTTGCTGCCGTGCTTTAAAATGCATTTCCTTTTACAAGAAGTTTGTTAATCTGACTTGAATTGTCTGGGTTCTCATTAGGCATTTTAGAAATTTGTTTCAACTAGAATGGGATCTCTTTCAGCAAGTTTCCCCATTTATCTGCTTTTCACTTGTTAAACTTTTCAACAACTTTTACAAGATATTCTGCCAATCCACTAAAAACCTGAGGAGTCTTTGTACTAGAGTTTTCACAGCATCCGTTTTGTATATTTACTCAGGAAGCAACTGACCAGTCTTTCAGGAATGAATTAAATATCTCCATCTCACCTGCTCTTACTGCCCTCCTTTCTCTGCATAGTTAACACAAGGTAGCAGTCCATTGCCTGGTGGCGACTGACAGTTTTGGGATTGTAATTGCACTGTGTTTGGCTTGAACCATTGGGCAATAATAATTAGCAAGGGAGCAGACACTTAAGACTAAAGCAGAAAAGCAGCAGGGTTGGAAATCCGAAGAGCGTTCCTGCAGTCTGGAAGCTGTTTATCCTGAGAGAGTCCTCTTGATTAAAATGACCGTCAACGCATTGGTGAGAAATGAATTGTGCATTGTTCCCAGTGTTGCTTTCTTTCTGAGACAAAAGATGCACCAGTTTCCTTAACAAAGGCACAGGCATGACAATAGAATATAAAAACATGTAGTTTTTCAAATGTGCTGGCTAATACTAATTTTGATAATACTGAACTCAACTAAATTATTGCCAGTTGTTAGAAAGAACTTTCAGTATTTGTTCAGCACCCGACCATGTAACCATTAGAAAGCAATGTGGGACAAGCAAGGTCAGCTCTTTGTGACACACACTCCCACACTGTTCTCAGTGCCTCCCTTCAACGCCTTCCTGTTCTGGTCTCCAGGCCACTGCAAAGCACCCACTTGCTGCTGGGAGAAGTGCTCAGGCTGCTAATTCGCTAGCCCGCCTGGCGGCAGCAAGAAAACAAACACTTCACAACAACCCCCACGCCAGAGGGGGATGGCGTGGAGGGGAGGTGCAGGGAGGAATGCTCAGGCTATCCATTTGGCATGCCCCCTCCTGGCAGTGTGCCTGCACCTCCCCTCAGTGCCTTCCACTCTGGCCTCTAGGCCTCTGTGAAATGCCTACTTGCCACCGGGAGAAGTGCTCAGGCCATTGATTTGCCAGCCTGTCCTCCTGGCAGCAGCAAGGAAACAGTTTGCAGTGGCTCCCAGGTTAGGCAGGAGGGTGCTGAGGGGAGGTGCAGGGAGGAGTGTTAAGGCCGTCAATTCAGCACGCCTCCTCCTGGTGGCAAGCGGGCGCTTACAGTGGCCTCGAGGCCTAACTGCACCTGCGTCAGGATAAAAAGTGAGTTGTCACCAACATGGTTTGCCTTTATATCTGAATGGTAAGAAAAGGTAAAGGTAGTCCCTTGTGAAAGCACTGAATCATTACTGACCCACGGGAGACGTCACATCACGGCGTTTTCTTGGCAGACTTTTTATGGGGTGGTTTGCCATTGCCTTCCCCTGTCATCTACACTTTACCCCAGGAAACTGAGTACTCATTTTACCAACCTCGGAAGGATGGAAGGCTGAGTCACCCTTGAGCCGGCTATTTGAACCCAGCTTCCGCCAGGATCGAACTCGGGTCGTGAGCAAAGCTTGGGCTGCAGTACTGCAGCTTACCGCTCTGCGCCATGGGGCTCTTATATCTGAATGAGCCAGGTAAAATAAGGAATTTTTTTTACAGGTTAAAAATGGAGAAGGCTAGTATAATTACACTACATGAAACACACATAAATTTTCATCAGATTCATTTACTTGAGCAACCAAAACTGGGTAATCAATTTGCTGCTTCATCATTTCAAAAATCAAAGTGTGTTGCTACTTATGTTAATAACCAAAATATAAAGGAATTTGAGTCTCTTTGAGATTCTAATGGCAGATATTTGTTATTAAAAAGTATCAAGAAAGAATGTTTGGTTACATTGGGATATATTTACATGCCAAATACAAGATATAAAGAGCTATTGGAGACTATTTTGATGTTTGCTTCACGAGAATTAAACTTGTATGGTGATTTTAAGGTAGTTACGGATATTTACTAGGATACATAGAGCAAGGATAAAATCTGGCAACTCTATGAGGCAACTTTTTAAAAAAGCAATTAAAATGTTTAATTTAATAGATATTTGGTATGTATATAATCCTGCTCTTAAGCAATATTGAAAAAAATGGTAAAAAACTTAGAATCAGTCACTGCTAACTGAGGCCATGGTCAATGCAGAACATACTTAGGTTGTGGAAAGACTGTATAAATACTGAAGGAGTCTTCACAATGATAGAGAATACAATTTTGACTTAGAATTACATTTGCCAGCCTCCAGGTGGCACCTGGAGATCTCTCAGAACCACAATTGATCTCCAGGCAAGAGAGATCTGTTCCCCTGGAAAAAATTACTGCTTAGGAACGTAGACACTGTATCGTTATACCCTGCTTAGGTCCTGCCCCTCTCCAAATTCTGCTCTCCACAAACTCCACCCCCCAAATCTCCAGGAATTTTCCAACCCAGAGTTGGCAAGCATACTTAGAATGAACAGAGAGGGTTGTTTAGTTTTGTTACATAATGATCATTTTTTCTTAAATAAAAAGGTTTTAAATGCTTTAAAAATATTTCATGAGATCTTAGTGAATGCTGTGCATCTGGCTTCAAGGAAAGAAAGAATCTTCTGGCGTTGCCCGAAGTTAATCACATTAGAGACGCAACAAATATCTTAGATTTAGACTTCCCAAAACTCAAATTATAGTTTATGCAGTGGCATCTCAAATAAAACAACAGGTTTACCGGAAGCTGTGCTCTTGTTCTTTTGTACACACAACTAAGATGGTTTGAAAAAAATAAAGAATGGCTTGAGTTAACATGCAGCAGACAGACACTGTAAACAGAAGCAATCTATTCTTTACTTGGATCAGGAATAGATGAAGACCATGTTAGACTACATGGATATACAGCCACTAGATGCTCTTTGGTGTGAATGGGTACCTGGGGAAAGCATTATTTAGACTATAAGGATAACAATCAGTAGCTGTCTCTGATTTTAATAGGGGGTAAATGCAGAGTCTTAACAAAGCAATTACTGAAGAAGTGAGAAAATCCATATTCATGAAGACTGTCTCAAATGTGAAATGTCAGAGTTCAGGGATATGGAAATATCCGTGTGCGGAGCAAACTGGGTGATGTCTCACATCCCTAATAGACCCCAGTCTAGCTTACAAATTTACAAAAATTTATAAGACAGGAAGAGATTGCTGTGGAAAAGGAACTCACAATTGCACATTTGACTCACTGCCGAATGAAAGACCTGCATTTGACCCATAATGAGCTTATCTGACCATGGCTACTGTGAAAATAGACCTCCTTCTGTAGGTTAGCCTTTCGTCTGTATCATCCTTCTTCGAGGTAACTGAATTAAGGACCATTGTTCTTCTGCGATAATGCCCTAAAATGTGAACTGAAAGAGGAAATGGATGGTGTCTGCTAACCAAGGCAGGAACAAATTGGTTTGGAGATTTATTTCATGGACGTGAGAGAGAGTTTTTGCTGACTGTTGGTGGTAGGTAAAGGTATAATTCAATAAGCAAAGACTGGGTTTGAATAGATGAAAAATTAATCTTCAGCTCCTGTCTCCTGTGGGATTTTCCTGTGCCATTATTGATTGCATTTCAGCTCTTGCCTCAGGAGAGAAATTGGTTGGAGTTAAGCTTTAATTGTATTCACAGCTGCATCAGATTACTTTCCTTCACAATATATGAGCATCATGGTGCTTTTTTTTCAGTGAAAAAGTGGGTAGAGATATGAAAAACGTAACATACTTTTTAGATTAGTAATAACAATAATGTTAGGACTATCATTATATGATTAGGGGAAGTATCCCTAGGAGGCTCCCCCCAGAGTTGTCTAAATAATTATTGCTGTGCTTGAGAAATATTTTGACATTTCAATCGTAGTGGGTTTTATTTAGTTACCGGGCAGATTTAAGAGCCAAGCTTACTTAACAGGTAAAGAACGACGATGAGTGTGTATTATCTGCAATCAAGTCGCCACCAACCTATTGGTGACCCTATGAATGAAGGACCTCCAAAACGTCCTCTCATTAACTGACTTACTCAGATCCTGCAAACTGGAGGATGTGGCTTCTTTGATTGAGTCCAGCCATCTCGTTTTAGGTCTTCCTCTTTTCCTGCTGCCTTCCACTTTTCCTAGCATTAATGACTTTTCCTGAGAATCTTGTCTTCTCATGATGTGACCAAAATACGATAGCCTCCTTTTTTTTCATTTTAGCTTCTAGGGAGAGTTCAGGCTTGATTTGATCTAAAAAACACTTATTTGTCTTTCTGGCCATCCTTGGAATCAACAAAACTCTCTTCCAGTACCACAATTCAAATGAATTTTCTTCCTGTCAGCTTTCTTCATTGTCCAACTTTCACATCCATACATAGTAACAGGGAATACCATAGTTTGGATTATCTTGATCTTGGTTCACATAGAAATATTCTTATCTTTAAGGACCTTTTCTAGTCCCCTTATGACTGTTCTTCCATGTCCCAATCTTCTGATTTCTTGGATCCAGTCTCTCTTTTGATTGATGATTGAGCCAAGGAATAAAAAATCTTAAACCATTTCAATTCCCTCATTGTCAACTTAAAAAATATGTAATTCTTCCGTAGTTATTACTTTTGTCTTCTTGATGTTCAGCTGTAATCCTGTTTTGGCACTTGCTCCTCTAATGTTCATCAGTAGTCGTTTCAAGTCTTTACTGTTTTCTGCAGTAATGGGGTGTCATCTGCATATCTCAAATTGTTAATGTTCCACCAATTTTCACTCCCCCTTCTTCTGAATCTAGTCCAGCTTTTCTTATGATAGGCTCTGCATATCATACGCTCTTGGATACACACCTTAACATGGTGAGGAGGTTAGAGTGTGCCAGTGAAGCTGAAAGCAACACCGTCAGGATCGTAGGCTTGGTCAAGAGTCAGAAGAGTCACTGAAGGCGGAATGGTCAGAGCTGAGATACCAGACAAAGATGCATCCACCCCTTTCAGGAATCAACAGTCACATCAGCAGAAGAGAATTGAATGTTTCAGTGGTGATGGGAGTGGAGGAATTCTTGAAAGCTAGCTATTGGGTAGCAGCCGTAGTGGAAGGTGACACTGGCGGAGGATCTTTCACAGACAACGGAAGTGTCACTTCATCTAACCCTGGTTAGTACTGCAAAGTGGAAGAAAGCAATAGTAAACCACTTCTGCTAATCTCTTACCTTGAAAATGTTATGATGAGACAATCTGAAATGGAAAAAACACAATTTTTTGATTATATTTCATATAATACCTGCTTGTTTTATTGATTTCTTTTACTGGTATAATTGTTCACACCTCTTAAAAAATAAAATTTGATTATTTTGAGAAACTGAATGGGCAGTTAAGCCTGTATGCACAAGGATAACCCTAGAACCCAGAAGCCCAAGCACTGCTTGCCCTCGTAGTATTTTTATACAGGCACGTAGTCATTCATAGGTAAGAAATAATACCGAGATTGTTAGGCAATGAAAACATTCTTCCTATTTTTTTCATATATTCAGAGCCCCGTGTATATGAGTAAAGCATCCATTTCTAGTGCTATGAAGCTTTATGCTCACAAAGCACTTTTGCTTTATAGGAGTGGCAATGTCAAAACTCAGAATCTTTTCAAGTGGGTCAGATACATTATAGTCTCACAACAGAGTTCCCAGGTCCCTTTACCCTCCCAACAGGAGCAGGGATCCGGTGCTCACCTTCTCATCACTCCTTGTGTGCTTCTTGCTCGTGCCCACCCCAAGCCTGCATGATAATATCACTTCCAGGAAGTAACATCATCGCACAGATGTGGGGGTGTGCACACACTGCTCAGCAGGCTGATTTCAGCCCCAAATGGGCCTGATTTGGCCTGTTAGAGGCCCAAATTGGCCTGCTGCAAAGTGCAGAAGCACTCTTAGGGTGGTGTGAGGACAATACTTTGCCGGCCATTCCCCTGTTCTCCTGCCTTCCCCGCCCCCGCCAGCCAAGAAAGTGGGAGGGGGGCAGAGCATGGGAGTGGGGGATCCTCTGCCCCCACTAGGTACCTGGGATCCCTATCTCACAGAAACAGAGGAGATCTCAGCTGTCTGAAATATTTGTTACAAGTATAGCGTCCTGTTTCTCACCCCACTGTAAATCTTCCTGCTTAATTGTGCAGACTCATGTAAAATAAGTCTGTGTGTATGACACTGTTCACAGCATCTGTTTACCACAAATGTGGTGCAGTCCAAGATGGAAAAAAGGGCCCGGCCACTGGCAAAGTAGTCCTTTGCATTGTTGGTGATGCCTGAGAAACCAAAACTGGTCGAGATTCAAGATAACGGATTCATTTCCCTGTATTTTACTTGTTATTCTTTTAATGCCTGTATCGTTAGTCGTATGAATAAAATGACAGTGTAAGTTAACATCACATACTCATCACATATTCTATGTCTAGAATATACTCTTGGGAAATCTAGATTTTCTACCATAATGTGTAAATCCCAACAATTCAGTAAGAAACAGAAAATCATGTACAATAGGGTGCGATTTTAAAAATGGTGGGCTAGTTCAAGTTTGAAGAGGAGAGAAATTAGAAGGAAAAAACAGTAAGAGGAAGGCCTATATACAAGAGCAGAAGAGGGTCCAACTAAGAGCAAATGAAAGAAAAAGGTGGAGAAAAATGCCATGTTCAAGAGGCTAAGGGTGAGTGGTTTCCCCTATTTTATTTTATTCTTTTTATGGGTTTGCTCTGCATTCTATTCAGTTTAATGTGGAGAACTTTTAAAAATAATTCTGGAATTGTAACTTACGCCGTTTGCAATTCCTTCAACTTTCTCTCATCTTTTTTATGTGTTTGTGTGTTGATAAAACACTGTAAAAAAGCATATGAGTGAACGAATTATTTCTGTGCACGTTTTTTGGGGGGGGGGAGGGGCTGATGAGCTCATGTACTCCTGTGCATTCTTAAAGATCACACAAAATTATCTTGATCTGGCTGTAGGTACATTCTGATTACTTGTTCTAGTTGTTTCATCGGTACACAAGTGCATTGGGAAAACACTGCACAAGAAGAATCTTGATACAATTGTACATAAAATCATATCAGGACTGCTTTTGTGTATTGTTGATAGATACAAGCAATACTAATAATATAAAGACACAAATTGAAAGAGGAAGCTGTACAAAAATATATATGCAGAGTTTTGTACAAGATAAGGGAATAAAGAATTGGAACAAAGATTCCCAATGCATTGGTTCCATATTGGAAATGTGACCAAGTAGATTGAATTCCAAAATCTGGAGATAAATTCAAAGGAGAATCTCAGAAGTAGGGCTCCCTTCCTTTAATGGAACTGGCGTGGTGAGAGTGAATTGGTAAGTGGCTGGCTAGCTGTGCCGGACCTGAGGAGGTCCTGGCAAGGAATACCTAGAGAATGATCTAAAGAAGAAGGATATAAGAAGAAATGAATATAGGTCATGAGTTGCCTAACAGCTTGTTGTTAAAGGCAAATAGTTTGTTAAAAAGTGTTTTTCAAACTCTAAATGACAATAGTGCTGTTAAGGTGACTTTCTCCCTTACCCCTTATTCCTCCCAAGGAGAGACCTTTTCCTTGACAATTAAATGTGGAATATATAATAAGCGGTAGGGGGGTGGGTTCCTTTAAAATTTTTATTTTCTAAAACCGCAAAACACAACAGCGCTTTCTTTTCTACTTACGTGACAAACAAATATAAGATGGGTATATTAGAGCAACCCTTTCGCTAAAGCATTTATTTTAAGAGAAGGGGAGGGGGTAGAATTTAATAAAGTTATGCTGATTTGATGCCTTCCCTTTTGGCAATCTCCATAGGCAGTCTTCAGTATTTGCAGAGCTCTGTGGCAACATATGTGATACTGCCATTGGCATTTATTTAAGGAAAGAAATAGTTGTGCTGGAATATTGATCAAAGGCCTTGCATGTGTGACAAATGTTCTTGAATCAACAATGCATTGTTAGGGCCTCATTTACAGAATTAAAGAAGCTCATTAAATTTACAGAATTAGTCGCTCACCAGACAGCTGGTGGCTACACAATGAATTTTGCATGGCATGTACCTACGCAAATGAATTACAGTAAAACAGTAATTGAGTCAAATTAGTGCATCTTGGAGAGAGTTGTGAAATTTCAGCTTCGAACCCAAATATAATGCTGTATGAATTTTCAGTACTGTGCAGATTCTTGGTCCTGTCTTTGGCCCTAACCCCTCTCCACATCACTGTAGGATCATTCCTATCCTGACAAAATGTGTGTGAGAGTAACTCATTCCCTAGCTGTTGCCCTTCCTTGTGCAATTTATGAAGCATCTTCAGATAAGAATCCCTAGGTGATAGAGCCAGTGTTGTAGAGACAGGACAGATTGCTCTGGGGGCTCCAGAAAGGCCGACCCCACCCCATGTATTGGCTCATATTGCCTAAAGTTAGTGGACAAATAAGCTTGCCCCCATCTCACTCTTGACTTTCAGGGTAGTGCCTTACAGATTCAAATAGAGAGCCCACTTACTATCTAATGAGTAGACATTCAGGGCTATTAATGAGGATACCCCTCTGGGTTTGGGGTAGTAGGTGATTTGATTATTAGGAATATAGTGGGGTCTGCGAAAAGGAGGGTGTGAAGGTTATGGACATCATTTGCTGTTTTAGATAGGTTGATAGATAGCGCTGGGGAGGAATCAGCGCCTGTGGTGAACATTGGCACCAGTGTCACTGGGAAATGTAGTCGTGTGGTCCTGGAGGAAAAACTGGGGAGTTTTTCTGGGGCCAAAGAGTTCCAAGTAAGAAAAGAAAAGTTCCAAGTAAGAAAAGAAAAGTAAGAAAAACTGGGGCCAAAGAGTTCCAAGTAAGATCTTCACAAATTGGGTGAGTAAGCAACAGTGTGGCAAATGAGGTTCAGTGTAGGTGAAGCACATTAGAACAAATATCCCGACTCCAAATACACACTAATGGGGTCTGAACTTTCTGGGACACTTTTGGGGTTGTACTGGATAACTTAATGAATGTGTCAACCCAACAGTGAAAAAAGTAAGCTCTATGCTAGGGATTATTAGGAAAAAGATTGAAAATAAAGCAGCCAGTATTATAATGCCCTGAATAGATCCGTGATGTGGCCTCATTTGGAATACTGTGTATAGTTCTGGTCACTGTATCGCCAAAAGGACATTGCAGAGCTGGAAAAAGTACGTAAGAGGGCAACCAAGATGATTAAGGGGTTGGAACACCTCTGACCGCTCTGTCCTCCCAACAGCCTTGTTAAGTAGGTTAGGCTGAGAAACACATCATTTATTTATGATTGAATTATATGACTTGTAGATGATTTAATAGTTTGTTTCAAATATTGCTCACTGAGTGGAACAGTTATGTAGAAGGACTGGAGGGAGAGGTAGTAGAATCAAATGGGGCTGTATGAGAATGCACACATGAAAAGCCAATTGCACTGTAGGGCATGGTTAAGAAGGTAAACCATGAAGTACCCAGCTGAACAGGCACAACTGGGTTGATGAACAGTTGAACTGGTCATCAAAAATTCAATTCTCTTTTTGCAACTGGCAAAAAGGATGTGAGCCGTACTGATGGTTTTTGAGCATATGTTGTAATAATTTACTTTTTTTTATTTTTAAGCCTGGAAGAAATGAGAGTGAAACCAGCAGTCAGAGAATCAAACCAGTGTTTGAAGAGGATCCTATTTTTGGCCGGCAAACATCCTATCAGAATGCAGCGGTCCACATACCAACAGATATATATGAAGGCTGTAAGTAATTAATTAGCTCATGGAATCTTGTTACCTTCCCTGTGAATGAAGGAGGTAGCCCTACGTTGTTGTCGTTAACAGTGTGCAGTTGCCTGTTCCAAATGGATCATTGTATGAGGTGGGGGGAGGAACAGGATGCAGGTATGCAACCTCTGCCCTTCAACCTCCATTCTTTGATCAGATGTTTTACACAGAACCTGGTCATACACAAACTATATGTGCAAAGGCTTTCTAAAGGGGATGGAGTTTAAACACTGGCTATTAACATTCAACCAGCTGAGTAGATTGTTACCCAAAATGGGTCCTTGTGTGTTGAGGTCCCTGAAAAGCCCTGGTTGGGAAGGTGAGTGAGGGAAGGTACGAAAGGGTGTTGATGAGATTAACTTAGGAACTCTTTGCCTTACTTAAGTGCTTCTCCGGGGTGTGGAGGGGTAGTTATTCAATGTGACACATCTTCTGGTAATTTTCCAAATCCAGCTGAGGTTGGCTTCTGTTCTGACTGGTCAGGCAGTACTTTGTGCTTAAAGCACATGAGGAAAATGGGTTTATGATATTCTGTATTCATAAACTGCCCTTGCAGTAAGGAAGAAGGGATATGACAGCTAACAAGATGAGGCTCACTATTGTCTATATTCTCTGCACCTTTCACACAACCTTATGAATTGTGTCAATAACTGCAATATAATATAGGCCCACATTGCTATGCCTGCGTATTCACATTATGAGGTTGTCTGTGTGTGTCAGTTCGATAATTATCCTGGGAAATTTTAAACCAATGGCACAATTTTAAATCTATCATAGAATGAGACTGAGAAAATATATATGTCAGCTAAGAATTTAGACTACAAGAATACAAGCAGTGGGCAGGACGTTGGTTATTAACCTGGATTTTTATGACTATCCTAATTTTTCTCATCTGTTGCCTTTGCAGTTATTTAAGCAAAATGGCTTCCAACAGCTTTCCTTGAGTGACATTCAGCCTCAGGCAAGGAGGAGAATGGGAAGTGCTTGAAGCACTTTTAATGTACATACTGTTCCAAGGGATTGCCATAATGTTTAAAACTGTAGTGGTGCTTACTAGCACATGTAAAATGTTGCTAGAGCTGATGTTTATTGTTTATTACAGGAAAGTTTGAGCTTCTACCTGAAATGCTAAAGTGTTAGTGTGAGAGTTATGCATAACCTCACTTCCTTACGTTTTGTGATTGGCTCTATCTTGCAGTGTGTGATTCGGGTTTCCAGTTTGGGATAAATACTCGAATTGAACCCAATTTGTAAAGATTTGGGGTTTCTGAATTGGGCCCAGCATGCTGGCCTCGATTTTGAAATGCCAAATCAAAGCTTCCCTAAGCGATTTGGGTCGCTTCAGGAAGCCTCAGGGCACTTTCAAACACCACTACTGACTCCAGCTGACTGGCGGAGGAGGATTCCCCCCCATAGCCAGCTGAAGTTTAAAGGGCCCTTTCCATGCCACTTGCAAGCAACAGGGAAAGAGCCCTTACCGTGCTTCAGCGGCCCACGGAAGGGGGATCCCCCTGCTCAGTCCAGCAGAAATTTAAAGGGCCCTTTCCCTGCCACTCGCAAGAGGGAGGGAGCTTTAAGTTTGCCCATTGCTCCACCTGACTGGTGGGCACTGCCAGTCATCTGGTGGAAGGGAGTGGGGTTAAATTTTAAAGCAGCACGGAGGGCACTTTAAGTTTGCCTGTTGCTCCAGCTGCCTGGAGGGTACCATCAATCAGCTGGAGCAAGGGGGTGGGGGGTTAAATTTTAAAGTACCCTTTGCACCGCTCTTCAGTGGTGTGGAGGGTGCTTTAAGTTTGCCCATTGTTCCAGGCACTGTCAGTCAGCTGGAGCAAGGGGGGGACTGGGCTGAGACAAAGCTGTCCCTGGCTCTTTCTCTTGGGTGTGCTCTGAATCTTCATGGAGCATACTGAAGCTGTTTAAATACCTGAATCCCGAAGAGGCAAGCCACTTCGGTTTTCAGGGTATTCTGGATATTTTTTCCACTTTGGGTAAACCCGAAGTGGGAAACCCCTGCACACCTCTAGCTCCATCTCCTGTGGCAGCCATTTTGTTATTGCACCCTCACATCCTCTGTCAGAATTCCAATGGTGCCTGCAGGCTCAAAAAATTTGGGGACCCTTGGGATTTTGTAGACTAGTCCTTCGTGTTCTGGATACAATTCAAATAAGTTACATATATGTTTAGTTATTCATTTAAAACATTATAAACCGATTTTCTGCCAAAGAGATGCAAAGTGTCTCACAATAGAAGATTTAAAATACTTTGTTACAATAACAATTAATACAGAAAGCCAGGACAAAAATTAGACCCATCCATGATTTCAGCCGACTTCACATGCCCTCACATGAAAAGATCAAATGCATTGCTGATATTTTCAGGAAGGTCATATCATGGTGAAGGGGTATCGCTATAAAATCTGGAAACTGAGGATAATGTTTTGCATGTAATATATTTAATTGCCGAACCAGATTAGAGAATCTGACCCAGATTTCAGGAATACCAAATTTTTTTTTGTATCCCCAACTCCCAGATCTGGATCAACCAAATTTGGGGGCGGGTCAAACTCCTACTTAGGGAGGCATACACAGTCACACAAACAAAAAAGGGAAGGTGTTCTTGAAGCACAAGCTTGTGTAAAGTAGACAACACCTGAAACTGTGTGTGACTGGAAATAAAACAGTGTTGATTGAAACAAGAACTCACCTGGGGTATAAGGGAATGTAAGGAGGAGCTGAACTGAAGGTCCAAAGACACAGATTAAAAACAAAACAGAAAATCGTTATCCTGAACATTGGCAATTTTTACATATATGCATGAAGGGAAAAAATAAGGTTTAGACTGGATTTCTGGAATTGGGAGTAATGAGAAATATGATTCTTTAAATATGTGGGTCTTGTGTTGCAAAGGGCTTTCACAGTAAGAACCAACTACTTGAACTGTACCTGGAAACAAACAAATGGCCTTTTTAATTATTTCAAGATGAGAATGATGTTTTCAGATTAGCTAACTGTAGACAATGGTTGAGCGGCTGCATTTGCACCAGGGTAAGGCCATTGTACCCATTGAAGGCACAGTCCTATTGCTTCACTACCCTTAGATGTAACATGTACATGTGGATAGATCTTTGAGAGTAAGATGATGTGCAATAGAAATGCTATACCCTTCAAAAATGACATCAGAATGAAGAATCTTATTCCACCATTTTATACTTTCATGATATCCATTTCAATTCTGCAAACTTCCTCCTTTATAACTGAGCAGAGACCCTAGTCTGACCCATATTTACTTAAAATTCATATCCACTGTTACGTGTCTGCATGGATAAATGACACACGAGTGGAAAAGAAAATGTCAACAGGATTGAGCAGAGAAAAACTCATCCACAACTTGTGATTTCTCATGCAGCATGTCAAAATGACACAGATTTGGAGGATTATTCTGGGATTCTGACTTTAATAATGCAAAAGTGCACTGTAATTGAAGGATTAGAGTGGAAACGGCTCTGTTATTTTTGATATTTCTCATTTCATTTGAACCATTATGTGAAATTCCATAATGTATTTTTCATGGTGCCATTTGAGAGAGGGTTCATTGGCAAACTCTTATTTAAAATGTGTTCATTTATTATTGACTGTTAGGATTTTATTCTAATCACACATTTTGCAGAAATCATATACTGAGGGAATTGTATAATATGAAAATCTATATAATGTACTGTGTAAACAACTTGCTCAAGATGAATTTATCCTCCCAGACACAATTTTAACAGAAGCTGTTAGCCCAATGTGTCATCTCCCTACATTTATGTGCATCAAAATGTGAAAATACATTACATGAAAGTATGTTACATTTGCTGTTACAAGGTATAACTGCATTCAACGTTCGTCGTTGGTTCAGGCACAATTGTTGATATAAAAATGTGAATGCATATTCTAATTTATAAACATACAGGAAATAAGTGTTTTTATACCAGATCCCTATAAGACAGCAAACATGAACATGTCTTTACGTGAGTATAATTTAATCAGGACCCCCTCTTTGATACACACCTTAATGTAGTGAGGAAGTTTGAGTGTGTTGGTGAAGCTGAGAGCAACACCATCAGGAGTGCAGGCGTAGTCAAGAGTCCAAACTCTTGGAAGAGGCACTCCAGGCGGAATGGTCTAAGATGAGACACTAGACCAAGATGTATCCACCCCCTACAGGAATCAACGGTTGTACCAGCAGAAGAGAATTGACTGTTCCAGTGGTGACGGGGGCAAAGGAATGCTTGAAATCTAGCTAGTGGGCAGCAGCAGTAATGGAAGATTCTCCACATTGGTGGAGAATCTTTCACAGACAACATCTTACCGTGATTAGTACTGTGGGGAAGAAGGCAATGGTAAACCACTTCTGCTAATCTGTTACCTTGAAAACCCTATGATGAGACAATCCAAACTGAAAGGTATAGTGTTGGAAGACAGGACAGGAATGTTCAAAGCTGTGTGACACACACAATAGGAATGTGAGAAGTATGAAGCCAGGTAAGTTAGAATTCGTAAAACAAGAAATGGACCGTTTAAATGTTGCAATCATGGGTGTGAATGAACACATGTGGACTGACTGAGGACATTTTCAATTAGAAAACCTCAAAGTGTTTTACTGTGGAAATGACAAACTCAAAAGAAACAGTGTTGCTCTGATAGTGAGACAAGCTGTCAAGAGCTACAACACAAAGTCTGACCGTTTAAGATCAATCAGACTTCATGGAAGTCCTGTTAACATAACAACCATTCAAGTTTAATCCCCCAACTACAGATGCTGAAGAGGAAGAAATTGAAAACTTTTATGGACATATCCAAGAAGTTTATTGTCGGTCTTCAGATTTGGAACCTGAACATTCTGGGGATGAAGGGAGCCCAGGAGATCCTTCGGATCCGTCCCCTGATGAGAATTTGGGGGATTCTGGTGAACACTCTCCTACTGAAGACTTCAGGTCCTATACTGAATTGCTTCAGAGAATGACCAAGGCACTGGAGATAGACATAACATCTCTAGACCCCAAACCTAAGGACAAAATCCTGCGCTACCTGTACTCGGGGTCTGCAGCCAACATGACCTTTCCTGTAATTGAGAGGTTCATAGACCTCATGAACTCTCTGCGAGAAGCCTGCCTCAAACCCACCTTCGGCTAAGAAGCTGGAGGCACTCTACGAAACAAAGGATGATTTGTGTCCTTTTCTCTCGGTACACCCCCCTCCTTTGTCATTGGTGCCTGAAGAGATGCAGTATCGTCAAAGATAAGTATCGCACTCTGCACCTTTGGACACGGAGGGAAGGAAGCTGGACGCTATTGGGAGAAAGATCTATGCATCTGCTGCTCTAGCCATCAAAATCTCTAACTACACCGCAATGATGGCGGCCTACCAGATTTTCCTATGGGGGAAAACAGCGACTTTCCATGACAAACTCCCCGAAGACCAAAAACCACTGGCCAAGGTTATACAGGAGGAGGCCTTACAGTTAACAAGGCACCAGATGAATGCTGGCTGAAACACGGCTGATTCGGCAACCAGGGCATTGACCTCAGCAAGTGTCCTTCGAAGGCACACCTGGCTTTGGTCTACGGCTCTACTGAGCGACACCAGGAATAAGGTGGAAGACCTTCCCTTCGAGGGAAAATCCCTTTTTTCTGAGAAGATTAACAACTACCTTCCACAGAAAAGAAAGGATAGACTGACGGCCAGGTCATACGGTGTCTGCCCACCAATGCAGCAGAGCTTGGGGAAACCACAATATAGGCATCAGCCTTACTACAAGGGTAGGCCATATTGATATCAATCCTACCAGGCTTATATGTATCTGCAGAACCGCTCTTATCAAGTGAGCCAAGGGGTTCCCTCCAAGAGAAAACACGGATACAAGTCTCAGTTGAGCTCTCATCCCCAGCTTGCCAAAGATCAACAGCAGAATGTGCCAAAACAGATCTGACTAGACCGGGGCTCTGAGCCTGTCCTTGGGGACAGGTTGAGTGTTTATTATGCAGCCCGGTCCCTTAAAACCACTGATGTTTGGGTTCTTAACATTATTGAGAATGGTTATAAAATTGAGTTTTCTTACTTACCGTGTCCGCATCATCCTAGTAAATCACCTCCTGACAGGCGGCCGGAACTCTTAGCTGAGTTGGAGGCGCTCATTAAAAAAGGGGCTGTGCAGCAGGTCTCCAATGAACAGGAGCGCTTAGGCTTCTATTTGGACTTCTTCCTGGTGGTGAAGAAAGATGGGGGTTTCAGACCCATCCTAGATCTCAGACAGTTAAATGAGTTCATAGAGGTACAGAAGTTTAGGATGGCCACGTTAAGTGTGATAATGACCTTACTGCCTCCAATGTGTGGTTCGCAGTAATTGACTTGAAGGATGTGTATTTCCATATAGCCATCCACCCCTTCCACAGGAGGTATCTGAGGTTTATGCGTGCAGGTAACATTTTCCAGTACCATGTGCTTCCCTTTGGGCTCTCTATGGCCCCTGGGGTTTTCACTAAGTTTGTAGTGGTGGTAGTTGCTCACCTTAGAACACTGGTCTGTTCCATCTATCCATACTTGGACGACTGATTGATCTCTGCCATGTCAGAGAAGCATCTACAGAGGCAGGTGTCATTGACGCTGACTACATGTTCAGACTGGGACTGATTGTTAACCATAAGAAATCTAGATCGGTACCGGCTAGACGAGTCCAATTTATAGGTGCAGTCCTTGATATCTCCCTGAATAAGGCTTTCTTGCCCGTTGATCGGGCTTTGAAAATTAAGAGTATGGTAAAAATGTTCATGAGGCAGAGGTTCCGGTCTGCTAGATGAATTCAAACGCTGTTAGGACTAATGGCCTCTTACCACAGCGGTCACGCCCCTGGCTAGGCTGCGTATGAGGGAGCTCATACACATTAACGTTGCTGGAGTTGCGAGCAATACGTTTTGCCTTAATGTCATTTGCAGATATGGTCAAGGACAAAAGGGTACAGGTGCTGACGGACAACAGCACAGCTATGTTCTAGGTGAACAAGCAAGAGGGAACAACATCCCACTGCCTGTGCCTGGAGGACTTGCCCTGTGGGAATGAACATGGTGTGCATGTTCAAGCAGTACACATACCGGGTACAGAAAATATGCTCACGGACAGACTGAGCAGGGTCAGGTCAAACTCCCACGAGTGGTCCATAAGAAATCGCTATATCGTGCCTGTATTCGCAGAATGGGGCTCGCCGGAAATAGACTTGTTCGCTACCAGGGTGAATAGGAAAGCCCCCCATTCTGTTCCAGAGGGGGTTCAGATCCAGATTCCCTGGGAGACGCTTTCCAGATTACATGGTCCAGGAACCTGTTTTACGCGTTTCCACCCATCCCACTGGTTTCGAGGATGGTGAGCAAAATGCAAGCAGATGGAACGACAGCCATAATTGTGACACCCTTTTGGTGCAGGCAACCCTTGTGTCACATATGCCTGCCTGCCTGCATACCTGCCATTAATGTGTCTTGCATTTTGTGCTGATCATCTGAGTGTGTGTAAACTGCTAACATGAAATGTACTGAGCCAGTGGGGGTTGTCTGATATACTAAACAAAATTATTGCTTTTGAAGTCGACAATCTTAGAAGGACTTTGAATTTTTGACAAAGTCCATCCTTTCATGCTGATTTATAAAAAAGGCACGGATAGTAAAGTATGGTTTGCTGAGGGGTCTTTGATTTTATATTTGGAGGGATGGGAATGATGTTCGAATTGTGACTTAAGTTCACTGTTGGAATGTTTGATGTCTGTTCCTATGGAGTACACTGTTGAAATAGAGATTCTTAACAGTCCTTCCATGTATACTATCTTTCCCTGTTAATTGATCTCCCATGGAGACTTTCACAGCTTCTAGATGCATCATCTGTTTCTCACCACATAAATTAGGGGTGATTGTGTAGTGAATTTCTCCATTCTTGATCCAAGCCAGTGACACCTTTCATTTGTAAGATTTGCATCCAGTGGCACCTTAGAGAACAACAAGATTTTCAGGGTATCTGAAGAATGGAGCTTTGATTCTCAAGAGTGTATACCCTGAAAATTTTATTGGCCTCTAAGGTGTCACTGGCCTCAGTTAATTTATTCAGTCAAAGACCAGCACAAATCTGAATAATACGGAATATAGAAATTTTGACTAAAATATCCATTGTACAAATATAGCTTTAAAAAAGAAACTGGCTAATATTTAGGTGCCATGTGCATAATTTCATTGTAGATTTTACAGGCTGCTGCAAAAAAATTTGTACAACAGACTGTGTACTGTGGGTTAACACCCTCGAAAAACAGCCTTAAAAATTCGTGGTCTGAGCGGCCAGGGAGTTTCCTAAGCAAAGGGAAAATAGTTTTTTTAAGTGTATTCCATGGTAGAAACGACAGTGAAGCAAAACATGCTCAATTGCTGCCACCTCACCTGCTCCACAGGGGCAGAGTCTTTCCAGCAGCGGGAATCTTGTTACATCTCCCCTCTAGCACTGCAGATGGGAGTACCTTCCATCTTGTCTGGGATTTCCAACAAATTAGGATTAGGGGCTGGGGCTACAATAAATCTGAGATTTTCTGGAATCAAGAAATTTGGAGCTCTGTTCAAATCTTACTTTTGTTCAATGTCGTAGAGTCTCTTTAACCAATGCTTTGGCTTGATCATAGCCTGTTTCAAGAACAGCTTGAGTGAATAGTCTTAAAGTCAGCAGCTTGCCGTGCGCAGCCTTTGCCTATGAAGATTGGAATTTTCCTCTGAGAATAAGAGGTGTCAGACCCTGTGGGAGATGATTTAACTTAAGCCAAAAATTAATTGAGGCAAGGCTTACCCTCACCTCCACTTTGACAAGGCCAGACTCTAGACGCAGGCTTGCTTTAGAGACGCCATTGTGAAATTGAAATGCTGCTCTTAGAAATTTTGCTTGTACGTGCTCCAGTGGGACAAAGTGCGAGGAAGGTGGGCCAAGTACTGTCCGGTACAAAAACTGGGATATTTTTTTTGCCTGAAATACTTTAAGAACAGCTGTTAAGTAATACCCCCTTTTAGTACATACACATTTTATTATGCCCTGGGCTGATACTTTACCAGTCCTGGCTACGTGTTCACAATGGGCTTTCCTAGACCTAGATGAGTGTATTACTTCCCCCATATATTTAAAATATTGTACTTGCTCCAGGCTATGCCCATTTATAGATCATGTACTTATTTTCTGGCTCTTGCCAAAGGATATCATTTTGGTTTTTTGATGGTTAATTCCTAACTGGTTGTCTTTGCAATAACAACCAATAACAATAACAACATACACGGTGCATGAGGACACCATTCATGACTGTTTAATTTATGGTGCTGTAAATGATTAACCGTTCATATTTCTTGTGTGTGGTGTGTGGTGGATGTGTTTTCGCCCCTGAGGAGATTTTATCTACAAAACGTTGGATTCAAGCTGGCGCTGCACGTTGGGCAACGCTGCACGTTGGGCAATTGTTGGTGCCCCATCTTCATCAGCTCCACCTGCATAAAATACAAAAAGGAATGAATTTATAAGGACTTGTATTATACTTACCTCTTCTACACATATGGAAGCTTACGTACGGGACGCCTTCCTTGTAGACCTTTGTTGCACCTTATATTTTGCAATACCTGTTAGATGCCTTCCTATTTAGGACATTGAGTGATTCTTTCTTTCATTGTTAGATGATTTTTTTTTTATTTGCAGGAGCACTTTGCTCTATTATACTGAGTATATATTGACTCATCATCATCATTTTTGTTACAGTACCAAGACCAATATACAAAAATTATGTTATCAAACCACTTATCAATAAAAAGAAAAATCATCGGTTATTTAAGAACTTTTAAAATACATTTCACACCGTTTAAAAATTAATATACAGAATCTGGCTACTTGCCATGTGATCATGTGGTTTTTATCGGCTAAGAGCCAGCGGAGCTTTGCTTTATTTGACTGGGAATCCTGTCTAATAGTGGAGTAATAATTTTTAAATGAACCTCTCCATAGAATGGGCAACTGAAGAACATGTGCTCTGCAGACTCTACCTCTCCTAAAGGGCATAGACACAGCCTTTCTGCATAGGGGATTTTGTTGTACCTACCCTCAACAACTGCCGATGGGAAAGCAGAACACTTGGCCATAGAAAATGCCCTTCTGAAATTATTTACTTCCACAGAGGCCAGATACTTGGCTGGCTCGAGAGTACCGTTATCATTTATCAGCACCCCCATTTTAGATGCACTGGAGATGTCAGATTGGTGTTCTATGTCTTCTATTCTTTGTTTAATTAACCCTTTGGCTCGTTTAGCCCCCTGAGTTAGGAGCACCTGAGAGAAACCTATTTTTGTAATATACCTATACACCGCCTTAAGCCAGCTGGATTTAAACTCGTCATGGAGAATCAGAGGATGCAAACCTTGAGAACAGAAAAAAGCTTTCGGCCACACATGAATGGATCGGATGCCCACCCTAGCCTCAAACCTCAGGTTTCCAGACCCCAGCCGAATCCAGGCATTTGATACACCCTTGGGAACTTGTAGCACAGCTCTCAACAATTTGGACTGTGCTCTTTCTTGCAGATTGAAACAAGAGGAGGGAGGACCTAAAAATGTTCCATATAGCATCTGCGCTAAAGATTTGGCCTATACAGCTTTAATGCTGCTGGAACAAAATAGCCACCCTGCGTACGAAAATTTTTTAATATGGTATTTGCCAATCTTTCCCCTTATTCAGCGACATATTGGCATATATTGACTTGATTTTTCATTTTTGGTGCTATTTGTTTATTTGTATTTTCCCTGCTCTTGTGTTTTTCACCTTGAATATCCGTGGAGTGGGTACCTCTCATTGCTGGTTATTGCCTAAATCATTATATTGGGCAAGAGCTCTTACTATTTGGGATTTTTGTTTTATGATAGAAAGTAACCTTGGACGACTTGTTCCATAAGTTGTATAAGTCAGGATTATTCTGTAAAATCAAAATTGTGCCTCAAGGGTTTTCAAATATACAAAGATCTCAGTTAGTATTAGATAATCCTCTTATTCTGTCTAGGTGTTTTTCTACAGAGATATAAAGTTTTTTTCTACAGAGATACAAATCAAAAACTGCATTTTGTGCACAAGCATAAGTGCATTTAACATTTTTTACTTTTAAACATTATTAGTTGGCTAAAAGTAGACTGGAACTGGAGAATTTTGAAGATTGGGAACATTAGGTTTGTCATCACTTATCTAAGTAGTTTGTGAGAATTGATGATAAGAAACAAATCAATACCATTTACGTACACAGTGATCATCTTACTTTAACATGTTAACATTTGTAATAAATAGAAGGATACAGATTTTGCTTTTCAGTATTTATTATAGCAGCAACCAGAATTAAATCTGGTCTGATTCATACATGCATTTATTAGGGGTGAATGTGAAACCTGCTAAGATTTCTCCGTCAAAACGCAGTCCACACATTCCTTCAGACTGCTAACTGGATTGAATCCCATTCTGAGGGACTGTTGATGAGTATGCCAGAAATGTTCAAATTTGAGATTTTGAGACAGTCTGACAGTGTTCACATCTGAGACTCTGTTATGGCATTTGAAACCATAACACAATGAAGGCAAAAGTAGCTATTGTATTGGTAGTGGTGGAGAGTGCCCTCAAGTCATCACTGGTGGGGGTTTCATGGCAAGAGACTAACAGGGTGGTTTGCAATTGACTGCCTCTGCAACCCTTTGTTGGAAGTCTTTGTCGGAAGTCTCCCATCCAATTACTAACCAAAGCCAACCCTGCTTAGCTTTTGAGATCTGACGAGAGCAGGCTCACCTGGGCTATCCAGGTCAGAGTCAGCTATTATATTAAATGCCCATTTGTCACAAAAAACATTAGTCATGTGTTTAGTTTCCCCTTGATGTCACAACATTCCATTTAACCTCAACCCCCATCTAGGGGAAATGGGGAGGGAAAAAAGGAATATTATGATATCGTGACACAATGTAAGTTTGTTTCAGTACAACATAATGAGTGGGGAAGTTTACATATTTAAATTTATATCTAGTACAGCCCTGAAAAATATCTAGTAAAAAGAAAGAGCTTGACGAACTGCTTGTAAGAAAAGGGAATAGATCTTCGTGTAATCTTGTGTTAAACCATGGGTTGGATTCTATCTAAATTCTGGGCATGGAAGCCCAAGTCTCCCCTCTTTCAAAGCAGCCCCAAATTCCCCTTGAATTGCTGCTCCTGCAGGATAGGGGGCCCTCAGAAGGAGCATGAAAGGAAATTGGAGGGCTGTCACAGGGAGGCAGAATGGCCCCCTTGTGTGTTTGGAACTTTTTGAATGGATCCAATCCCATATGATTTAGACTTTTCTTCCCAAACTGAACTATGTAGGAAATAAAATAGTTAAATAATTAGTGGGTTTGAATATTCTTTCATTATTGTTCTGAAATATATTAAGAAGAAATTTTCCTTCCCTTCCCCAAGACAGCTGAGTATATTCTACACATAGTTTAAGAGTAACAGAATAATAGCAATGAGAACTGAGTGGACACCATGTTTGCAAATACTTTTTGACTAAAAACATTGAAAAATATACCTTGACATTACCTGCAGATATGTTTACATAATCAATAAACAGAGGAAAATATTTTTAATTACTTTTGCTGTATTATCCTTCCCAAATTGTATTACTGTTATAAAATGTTTTCTGGAAAAGAGTACGAGTTGAATGTGTATCCAATGCACTTTTTTAGCCCTAGAGTTTCTTTCGTCACAAGTGCAATGGAAATTATTTACCAGAAAGAATATAAAAAAATATTACCACCCAGAGACTATGTTTTCAGTTCAGTAAATGAGTAGAAGGAAACATTCATAGCAGTGTATCAGAAGTCTAAGAAAGCACTTTTGAGATGTTTTCAAGAGCTATTCATGTGAGTGTAATAAGTAAGATTTATTTGAAGCAGAGCTTCCTATTAAAGAGAGAAGTTCATAAATGAGTTGAGTACTACATCATTCTAATGTTGTATAAAGGTTCAAGAGAATAATAACAGTTTGAGCTTTTTAATAAATACTTTAAAGGAGTAATAAACCTGAATACGATTTCTTTGTTCTTTATTTTACTTCGTTCTGTTCATGAATGTTATAAAAACTTACAAACTCAGATTCTTTGCTTATATAAATTACCTATTAAAGACACACCTGAATAGTTTTTGCCCCATTCCTCTGGTCTTGTAAGGGAAAACTTGCCAGATGGCTCCCTTCTCATTCCTTACATACAATCTCATGAATCATGGATTTTTTTTTTTAAGAAAACGGTTTATTTCGGAAATGTGACTGCATTGGTAATGGGACTGCAGGCCAGGCCAGCCCCGTCTCCCACCCTGGGGGATTCAGTAAAGTGTTTCCACCCCCCCCCCCCAAATGTTTGGGCTCTGCTTCTAGAATAGGTAGCTCAATACACCCACTGGAGAACTTTCGTCGTAGAATATTCATATAACAGATGGATCCTAGCCTTATCTCATCACTCCAGTGAGCAATGTTTGAAACCTTCCTACAGCCTAAGGAGCCTTCCTCCAACTTAAGTAGCTCCTCCATTGGTAGGGTTGCCAGGCTGATCCTGGCAACCTGGGGGTGAGTTGGGGGATGGGGACATGTTATGTTGGTGCCAGTGCCAACGTCACGACATCACTTCTGGGTACAACCCGGAAATGACCACGGGTAGCTACCCACCGCCACTTCCAGATTGTACCTGAAAGTCATGTACCAGCATCACTTGTTTTGTTTTTCTCTTAGACCTGCATGGAGTGGTAGCAGCAGTGATGGCAATCAGTATGAGGCCCCACGCCATAGCAAGAGTCCTGGGAACCCTATCCATTGAGGGATGACTGGAACCCAAATCAATTGTTTTTTCACTGTTTATCTTTAATATATCAATCCTATATTCAGGATTAAAAATATCTGCAACTTGAGTTATGCAACCTTTTATAATGACTACAAGTGACATAATTGTTTGCATAAATTATCATGACTTTTAGTACATTTGTTCTGACCTTCCCAGTTATGGGAACGGTAGTGCTCTTTCTTATACAGGATATTCAACCCACACTTACATCCTTGGAAACATTGTACAGAAGCCCTTCTACATCTAAGAGTTTCCAATTTGCCCCACCCAAAGTGGCTCACCCCTCCCACCAAAAAGCTGTATAACCTTTGGTTGTTGTTCTTGCTGCTTGCCTAGCAAGCACAGATTAATGGATTTCCCAAATCAAAGTGAAAATGTCTCCAGTGGCATTATGTATAAGAGGGCCAGATTAATCAAGAAATAGATTCCCAAGAAATGAAGTGTATTGAAGGAGCGTTGTCATCTAATATCACTAAATAATATAAGGACACAATAAAATTTTGACTTCTAAAGATTGGGGAATCTTTAATCAAATAGAAAAGCTTCTCTTGTGCGGTGCAATTTTGAACCGAAAGCATGTCTGTGTATGGGCAAGCACATAGTTGAAAACTACTGCAGGCCCCTGGAAACTTAGCTTCCTCCATTTCTGTCTTCAAGAAATTCCCTCCCCCCAAAACCCCAATTCGGCATCTTCTCGTCTGCAGCCAATGGCAGTACACGCGAGGAACAAGGTTACCTGGTGATTCTGAAGAGTATACGAAGTGCACCAACGTAATCTCTCTCAGAGAAACTGGTTCAGGCAAATAATCCTAATTAGTACTAGTACTAGTATTAACTAGTTAGTACTAGTACTAGTATTTAGTACTAGTTCTAAAATAATGTTCACTGTTGTCCTTAGGAAGCAAGCCTGAAATCTTTTAACCTGGGTATTTTTTCAGTCGTATCCCCAAGCAGGTTTTATCCAGAACTGAGCACTGATTCTGCTCTATTAAAGAAGTCTAAGAATATTTTTTTAATTAGGTTGAGCTGGGAAGTGGGTGTAAATCATTGAAAGTCTTCTGACTACCTTTTTATTGCACCGTAGCTGCACCATAAGTAATCAGTGCCTAATTTCCCATGAGTGGCTGCTGAGCAATCTAAGCAGGGAGCCCTGTGGGTGAACTGTCACTGGTGAGCATTCAGCACTTGTCATGCCTGTTTTAAAAAGCAGAATTAATCTGCATATATCTCTAGTATGACACACACACACACACACACACACACACCCTCCATAAATGCTTAAAGGTGCCTGCCAGTTAATCACTTGAAGTGTCCTGTTGACAGTTGAACAATAGATTATTCCTGATCCCAGGATGCAAACATCACCAGCATTTTTTTTGCAAAGGGCAGCTACTCCTCAAATTATGAAATATATTCATTGGTTTACTCTTACAAAGTCCCAAGCGTGTTTTAAGCCTCATCACACACGCATATCCATCACTCATTGCTTTTAGAGACCACTTGCATTTGAGAACAAGCTATGCTGGGTTAATCCATTTCCTGTCATTTTCTGGGGGTGGGGAATTCCAAGCTTCTTTTACTCCTGCTGGGGAAAACATCCAGGTCCGTTTATATTTCACCCAGCTTGATATCCTCCCTCAGTGAAGAAGAGTATCTTATGACCTGGGATGGCTTCTTCCACCAGAGGAATGTACTTCAGCTAGTGGAACAGTTCTGCAAGCTCTAACCGCCATAGTCTGTTTAGGAAAGAGGAAGTGCTTGGAAGGCTATGGAGATTATATCCTACTATGTAAAAAGCAAGCCGTATTGGTGACAACTCACTTTTTATCCTCGCACAGGCACATTGCCAATGACTCTAGCCTTGAGGCCACTGTGAAGTGCCTACTTACTGCCAGGAGGGGGCCCGCCAAATCACTCCTCCCCACGCCTCATCTCAGTGCCCTTCCACTCTGGCCTCCAGGCTGCTGCGAAGCCCCCACTTTCCTCTGGGAAGGGGCCAGCTGGATCAGTTTTTTAAAGCCTGTTGTATTTTTTCACACAACAGGTGTTGGTAGTATCCTAATAAGTCTGAATCAGCATTTCTGGGTCACAGTAAATAATTATAGATTGATATTTACACATATAGCCAATCATTTGACCCAGAATCTTCTCAGGTGTCAGAGGCCACTGACTTATCAATTCCATTGGCATACATATTAACAAAATGTGATAATTTTTAGAATTTTATTTATTCGATTTATAGCCCACCCTCCCTGCAAGCGGACTCAGGGCGGGTTACAATAGGATATAAAATACATTTTAAACCAGAATAAAACCACATCATTATCACAATCATACATTGCAATAAAATGTAGTTCTTGAGATAGCAGCCCATACCATCTCCCCCTGCCAATGATGCATGGAGGGGAAGGAAAGAGGGAGGAACAGCCATCCTGATCACACTCTGACTCATATGGAGGGCCCAAGATGACTATACAGCCCCCCCACACACACACACACACTGACAGGAGACCAGTAGGGAGGCTCACTAGATGGATACAGGATTGGCCTCAGCCATATGCCTGGTGGAACATCTCTGTCTTACAGGCCCACCGAAAGGATGAAAGATCGTGGCGAGCCCAAGTATCTACAGACAGAGGGTTCCTCAAGGTTGGGGCCAGAACCAAAAAGGCCCTGGCTCTGATTGAGGCCAGTTGAGCCTCCCTGGGACCAGGGACCAGCAGTAGACATTTATCAGCTGATCTAAGTACTCTCTGGGGTACATACAGCGAGAACAGTCATCAGTTCATGCTGTATCAATATACAAACCTATAGCAGCATTTAGGTAGTACTTTGGATGCTGTAAAGTTAACATAGTTTCTTAATTCTTACAGCAACCCTGTAAGGCAAGTCAATAATAATATACACACACACACATACTGCACATTGATGGTGATCCTGAGGCTGAATGAACAGAGGCTTATGTAAGGCTGCCTACCATCTTTGTCGCAGAGTCAAGGTAGTCGTTCTTAATTCATGCCACCAACCTACAGTGTGCTGCTATGGAGTTCTTTGTTTCAGACCGTAGTCCCAGGACATCTGATCGACATGAAACAAACATTTGGCAATTATTGGGATTGTGATGGTTGTCCTTCTTAACAAACTTGTTTTCCAAAACCTAGAAAATGTTCCCACTTTATCATACCTGGCAACAACTGATGAAATTTATGTATGTATCTTACAAATACGGGTTTTAATTTCCAAGGCAATTATACGCCCACTAGAAATAAGCAAGTGTCAACTGTCAAACTGAGCCAGTGGATGTAATAAATCAAAAATTGAGAAATGAAATTAGCAAATTTATTGAGGCTTATTTATGAAACATGCACATGAAACACGGATCTCAGGAATACATTGAACAAGTTCCTTATGCCAGCTGGCTGTCAGCCTCTTCCTTGATGTCTGGTCAGATTTCTTTTCTGAATACCATTTTTTTGGAAGGCCTGGGGGAGAAATCTGGGACTTTATCCTTAGGGTGGAATGAACAATATAAAATGACTCTTCTCCGATGGCTTTCAAAAGCTATTGCAAGTGGGGAGAAGAGATGTCTCAGAACCCCTGAAGTTCTGAATGCCCCCCAGATTTGTATTCTCCCCACCTCAGGAGTCCATATGGCCCTTGTTCTGTTTCTCTAAATTGTGTTAAAGTGTATGCAAATGTTTTTTAATGTAACAGTTTGGTGCTGGAGATTAAGAAGCTATATTTTTCTGAGATGAAAAATTCTGCAGTAGTACAGATTCCTTCCTGACCACTTGTTTTCACATCTTCCTATAGGCTGTCAGTTGCTGGGTATGCTAATGGTGCGTAAGGAAGGAGTAGTGCAGAGGCAACCCCCGCCCCAAAAGAATAGAAGATAGCAATTGTGACATAATGCATAGAACATCCTACTATATAAAAGGCTAAGCGTATTCAAGACAACTCACTTCCTACCCTGGTGTGCCACCAGAGGGCGCTGCTGTGGAGGGAAGACCAGATGAGGCAGCCAAATCTCCAGAGAGCCTGCCATGGTGGAAAGCCCAGGGCAGGATCAGGAGCAGAGCAGGTGGCAATGCGGCCCCCCGCATTCACCCCGCTGGGATCAGGAGTGGAGCAGGAGGCAATGCCCACCCCCCATTCACCTGGTCATGATCAGGGGTAAAGCAGATGACAATGCCCACCCACCCCCTTCATTCAGCTGAGATTAGGTACAGAGGAGGTGGCCATGTCCATTCCCCCGCCTTCATCCAGCTGGGTCAGTGACGGAGAAGGAGGGAATGCCTGCCTGCCCACCCTCCTCTTCCTAGAGCCCGTTGTATTTTTTCCCACAACGGGCTTTGTTGCTAGTTTGTAATAATTCCATAAAATGTTGTGACTAGTTCTTGACAGGCCTTTTAAAAGGTAAAAAGATGGGCTGGGAGAGGGGAAAGAATGTCACTTAGGCCAAAGTGGAATTAATTAGGGCCCAACTAGGGGTGCTTAACTCTGGCGATTTTAATATACTGTGAGGGCAGTGTGGTGGGGTGAGACACTCTTGTCTGTCACCCCCACCATTGTTTTGGCACTTGCAAAGGCTCAAGGGAAGGGGGCAAGATTGCCTCATTCTGCTACACTGCAGACCTGATGAGGGTCAGACTCCTGCACTATTTTTAAATAATCAACATTAGACTCAAACATCTGGTGCCATCTCTGGATTAGACCCAAGAATGCCATCACATCTAGTTTGGCCCTGTGAATGACAGATTGAGAAAGCAGGTACTGAGGTGTTCCAATTGAATGAGAGGATGTGATTGAGGATTGTGTCTATGAAGATCCAGAGGAGTTAGCCGTGTTAGTCTGTAGTTGCAAAATAGTGAAGAGTCCGTAGCACCTTTAAGACTAACCAACTTTATTGTAGCGTAAGCTTTTGAGAACAATGCATCTGATGAAGTGAGCTGTGGTTCTCAAAAGCTTATGCCACAATAAAGTTGGTTCATCTTAAATTGAACGGTATTCAGGACAACTTAATGCCTACTCAGAGTGGTTTACAAAGTGTGTTATTGTTTTTCTCACGATAATCACCCTGTGAGGTGAGTGGAGCTGAGAGAGCTCCGAGGGAGCTGTGACTGACCCAAGGTCACCCAGCTGGCTTCAAGCGGAGGAGTGTGGAATCAAACCTGGTTCTCCAGATTAGGGTCCCACTGCTCTTAACCACTACACCAGACTACACCCACGACTGAATTGTGGGTCCGCTCATGCTGGAGTGGGTGCTGCCTGGCTTGTACCAATGACATGTTGTGCCTTTCATCAGCTTTGGCTGGTTTGCCAGCAATGACTGTTCCTCAGAAAGCTTGATCTGGTCAGAGTGATCCATTTCCTGATCACATCCAAGTTAGATTACTGAGATGGGGCTGCCTTGGAAAATAGTCCAGAAATTTCAATTGGTTCAAAATATGGCTGCCAAGTTATTGTTAGGATTCGGTTGCAGGGATCACATCTCCCCTGTGACGAAAGATCTGCACTGGTTACACCTCCGTTTCTGGTCACAATTCAGTGCCCTGGTTCTTGTTTCTATGACTCTAAACGGCTTGGGGCCAGGGTGCCTGAAGGACCATCTCCTTCCAGCCTGCTAGTTAAGATCTGCCTCTCAAGCCCTGTTCGCTGTGCACTCAGAGGTAAGGAGGGTGGCAACTAGAGACCATTTTCTTTGGTGGCACCTGCCTCTGGGACACCATCTCCCTTGAGGCTTCCCAGGTGCCTACTTTACTTTCTTTAAAGCTTCAAAGCACATCTTTTTACTCAGGCTTTTCGTTATGGGTTTTATCTTAACTAGAAGTGTTTCTGATTCAGGATACATACCTGAATCGGACCCAATTTGTAAAGAACCGGGATTCCTGAATCGGGTCCAGCATGCTGGCCCCAATTTGAAAATGCCAAATCAAAGCTTCCCCGAGTGATTTGGGTTCCTTTGGGAAGTTTTGGGGTGCTTTCAAACCCCACAGCTGGTTCCAACAGAAAGCGGCAGGGAAAGGGCACTTACCAAGCTTCAGCTGGCCCGCAGGGGGGGATCCCCCCCACTGGCCAGCTGAAGCATGGGAAGTCCTGCTGCGCTTATTTCACCCAATGGGAGGGGGAGGAGGGAACCCCCTCCTCCCCCTCTCATCAGATGAAATAAGTGGTGGAGTTGGAAGTTTCGGTGTTCTCCGAATCTTTACGGAGCACATCAAAGCAGGATAATAAGTGGTTTCTGAAGCAGCTTGCCGCTTTGGAAATCGCTTATTGCCGATCCCGCTTTGAAAATTCCAAAGCGGGAAAACCGAATCTTTCTGTCCCTGCATCCCCCTAATCTTAACACCTTTATTATGGCCTGCTTCTGTTTTATGGATAGCTTTTATTCTGTTTAGGTCCAATGGCTTGTTTTTAATGACCTTGTTTTTATATTGTTGCATTGTTTTAATTGTAGGCTGCCTTGAGCAGTACTCTGAAAAGGTGTCAAAAGTATCCGGAAGGAAAGCGAAGATATAAATATTTTGATAGAGACAGAAAAATTGTTCAGTGGAGTGGTAGGATAGGAGTAGGCTCCACCCCAGTAAACAGCTATATGAACTTGCATATGAATATGCATATTCAGTATTCCGTTGTCTTAATAGCAGTTCAATAGGTGGCTAAAAATGAAGCAAACACAAAGCAGCAAGAGTGAAAGAAAGGGAAAAAGCAAGACTGGGCATCTGTTTAGGTTTGTGGAAGATTTGCTAGATTTGTTCACTGTGATGGGTATAAAAAGTGACAGACCATCCCGAAGCTGAAGGAAGGATAATGAAACACCAAATTAGAATAGCCTTTGAAAAAAGCTGATGGAAGCAGCAAATGAACAAAAAGTTAGAGAGACCTTAGTGGTGAGCCTGGGTGAGCTGGAAAGGAGAGGATAATATAAGAATGCAAATCGATCTTTTATAGCCTGGCCATTTATTTTGTAGTTAAATCTCTGGTACAAATTTTGTTCCAGAGCTATACTCCAAAGAGATGTGTCTGTAATTCTTGTTATCTATGGCCATCTTTGCTAGATTCTTTGCAAAATTTAGGAGCATGTGAAATTTAATAGGTAGCAAATTTCTCTTTCTAAGCTGCATAGCAACTCAGATGCTATTTGCCTGCGGGCTCAATATTTTAGGAACCAGGGACTCCAGAGTGTCTGGATTTTAGAATATATGTCCAAAGGGGCAGGGGCATCAATAGGGTCACATCCATGCCAGCATACATCAGATATAAATGATAAAACTGCATATTTTTATAAGAAGACATTTTTCTTTGTACATCTGTTCTTCAGTGTTTATGTTAATACTAGAGCAGACCAGTTTTTGCTTCCTCATTGTTTTGTAACTCTTATATATTATACACATCAATAAAGTTATTCTATAACTTTATTCCATTTGAAACATAATAGTTGTATCAATACATGTCATAATATAACATAAATTATGTCGAATGTTTGCCTATAGAATCTCTTTTGTCTTCACCTACAATGTAATTTTCGTGAACTGCTGATGGTTCACAGGTTATATTAATTGGTAAGGACTATAAATTCCATGGCACTTGCATAAAAGCAGCCTGTTTTTGCTTCAGTTGTCATTTCACCAAAAAGGAGAGTGATTGAAAGATTAAATAAAATCCTGTTGACAATTTAGGACTGAGAGAAAATTTTATCCTGTTTATTAGCTCCAATCTGAGTGAAATAGGATGGACAGCAACTAAATGAGAAATTTCATAGCAGAATACTATCTCAGTATTTAAAAGTGAGCTGCAGTGAAAGGTATCTTCTTTTGGTTTATTAGCTTCGAATTTCATTTTGTGTAACTTGTGAAATTTGTACCCATAAATTTCTCAGAAATTTCAACCTTATAAATGCTTTTCTTTGCTATTAAAGTGCTAGAGACAAGAGTAGGTAGATAGTGAACCAGCCACTATAGACAAAAAAATGTAACTCCTCCCTGAGTCTTCCCTTTTGCAAACTCCCTATGCAAACTGTGGCTGTTGTTAGGTCAAAATGGGTAGCCACGTTAGCCTGTCTGTAGCAGTGGAAAAGAGCGAGCGTCCAGTAGCACCTCTAAGACTTACAAAATTGGTGGTAGGGTATGAGCTTTCAGGACGGAGCCACAGCTCACTTCCTAGCTTTGGCTCACGAAAGCTCATACCCTACCACCAATTTTGTGAGTCTTAGAGGTGTTGCTCTTTTCTCTGCTACGGCTGTCATTGATAGTCTTCTCCTGATACTGTCTTCTAGGAATAAATTGTACATTCTTTTTTAATACATATTTTTAATTATATGTTTAGAAAGAAAAGTAAAAAATAGCATTAGCAATAGAAAGTGCATATAACCTTATACAGAATGTATTAAGCTATAATACATGTATTAAGCTATAATTAAGCTATAATAGAAAATATATTAAAAATGGAGTTGCATAAGAAATATAAACACAGTGTATAACAAAGCTAAATATATTCACCTCTGCTTAAACATTTTATATTCAGCATTGTATTCAACCTGTGTGTGTGTGTGGGGGGGAATATTTGGTATATTAATTTAATAGTTTTAATTTATTAGTTTAGCTATTTAATTTTAACTATTAATCTATTAATCTGTTTAACTATTTTTATATATATATATAAAAATAGAGGATATATATATATTTAAAAAATCATCTAAACATGCAGAAGGGAGGAACATACAGAAGAAAGCTAATAAAAGGAATAATACTAAAAGACCCAGTTAGTATCTAATTACATAAATCACAATAGTTAAAGATCACACACACATCACAAAAAAGTTGTAAAGGTTGTGTGTGTGTGTGTGTGAATAGTTAAAGATACCAAAATGTAAAGACTTCAAAGTAAATTTTCCCCTCCATCACCACTGTAATACTTCTGAATAAAGTTTAATGTCTTAGCTTATTAATTTAACTATTTTATTTGACTGTCAGACTATTGAATAAAATAACCTGTTAGTCTATTTTGGTATTAATTATACTATAACAGAACCTTAAAATGAGCCTGCTCCTCAATCTCCATTTGTGTTCATTTTTTCCTTATCAGCTTCCAAAAAAGCATATAATCATTTGAAGCAAAGTAATAATCCAGTTAGTATCTAATTATATAAATCACAATGATTAGAGATATCAAAATATATAAACTTCAAGCTAACTTTTCCTCTCCATGGTCACTATCAGAATAAGATGTCTAATAATGATCATCACAGAAGAAAACCCCTAACCATTTTCAATATTTTGCTCAGCCTGATGAGTTTTATCTCTTGTTAATTTTACTCTTTTTATTTAATTGTTATAAATCTCCCCCTCCATTTATATTCTTGAAATTTCCTTCTAAATTATGTGCCTTAATTTGATTCCAGCAGTTTCATCTCTAGTCAGAACAGGCCTCCTAGATCAAAGTCATCATGAGCCTTCAGATAGTCTCATGTTGACCGACCATATGCACTCTCTAAGTCCATGAAATCCAGATTCTCACGTGTTCTGCAAAATCACAAATTATTCTTCTTCTAGTAGTCTCTTTAGCCATATTTTCTCTTGGCAACATAGTCCAGCTGAGATGTATTGCCACCTGCTCCACTCCTGATCCCAGCTGCGTGAAGGGCAGGTGAGCATTGCCACCTGCTCTGCTCCTGATCCCAGCTGGGTGAAGACGGGGGGCTGGCATTGCCACCTGCTCCGCTCCTGATCTCAGCTGGGTGAAGATGGGGAGTAGGCATTGCCACCTACTTTGCTCCTGATCCCAGCCGGATGAAGGCGAGGGATGGGCATTGCCTCCTGCTCCACTCCTGAACCCAGCTGAGTGATGGCAGGGGCTGGAATTGCCACCTGCTCCACTCCTGATCCCAGCTGCGTGAAGGGCAGGTGGGCATTGCCACCTGCTCTGCTCCTGATCCCAGCTGCGTGAAGACGGGGGGCTGGCATTGCCACCTGCTCCGCTCCTGATCTCAGCTGGGTGAAGATGGGGAGTAGGCATTCCCACCTGCTCCCTTCCTGATCCCAGCTGCGTGAAGGGCAGGCAGGCATTGCCACCTGCTCTGCTCCTGATCCCAGCTGGGTGAAGGCAGAGGGCAGGCATTACCACCTGCTCCGCTCCTGATCCTGGCCTGGGCTTTCCACCTTGGCGCACTCTCTGGAGGTCTGACTACCTCATCTGGGCTTCCGTCCACAGCAGCGCCCTTGGTGGTACACCAAGGTAGGAAGTAAGTTGTCTTGAATATGCTTAGCCTTTTATATAATAGGATATCAATCAAAAATAAGTTCCCTGAAAGTTTATTCCATAGTAGCACAAACCAGCCAATAGGGCACATTACTAATCGAAGCATCTAGATTCCTTTCCAAGATAGCCCCATGTAAAGCGCCATATAATTTCCAGTTCTGATGGTTACCAGGGCCTATTGAGAACAATCATATATATGTGTGATATTTTGGTCAGGATTCACTGGATATATGGATAAGGCCTTGCAAAGTATTTCTGTTTTTAAATTACTGTTCTTTGGGGTGGTTGGGGGCCCTTGCAAAGACCCTTCCCCTTTGTTCCCCCCTTTCAAACATCTTTCCCCTGTGGAATCCCTCCAAAATACCATTCCCCTTTGCCCCTTCACTTCCGAACACTCTTTGCTTTGCTTTGTTTTGCTTTGTCCCTCCCCCAATCCTGAATTCCCCTCCCTTATGTGTTCTCTGCCTTTCAAAGCTTGGGCTAAGGGAGGCTTGGCTAGGCTCATAGCTGCAAAAGTAGGCCAAGAAGGTTCAGCTGGTATCACAGCTATGGTGGCCAGGCCCTGGGAGGATTGGCTGGACTGACAGTTGCAGCACTCGGGTTCCCAGGTTCTTCAGCTGAGGCGGGGACCCCCCATTCCCAGACACCCCCCACCTCTTCCCTGACCAGTGGGGAGGGGGGAAGGTGCAGTGAATGGGAGCTTTGGAAATGATGTTGTTCCCAGTGCGGCAAAGAAGGGAAGGCCCCCACATGGGCGTAGTTTTGCTCAAGAAAGGCATGTGTTGTTTTCCCAAGTGGCCCTGGTCCGCAGGTTTAAGTATCTGCAGGAAGGGCCCACTTAGCTATTAGTATATAAATATATCCCCCCTAGATCTATGGGTGGGTGAATAACTTTTGATCCCTCACATAAAGTCACTGGCAAAAATCTTTGAAGTCTAGCAGAAGAGCTCTAGGAATGCCTTTGCATATGTACATAATAGATCAAAAGGCAACTTGTAAAAATTATTAGCAAGGGCCATCCATGATATCATTATGATGATCTGACAGCTTATTTCTAAACCTGAATAGATATGGACATAACATGCAGATTTAATACATTTTCTTTACTGAATAATTGTATTGGATTCTGAAAATGAATGTAGTGTGCCAGAATTTTCCTTTGAACTCACCCTTACTTGTCCCATTCCTAAAATTACTGATAGCTGTCACATTTATTTTTCTGTATGTGATCTGCTCCTGTCCACAGTTCTGACATGCAACACTTCTTTTGATTTCCTCCATCATATTCATATTTTAATAATGTATGTAATAATGTATTTAATAATGTTTTCAGTTTTCACACATTTTCATAGAATCATAAAGTTGGAAGGGCCAAACAGACCATCTAGTTCAACCCCCTGCCCAGTGCAGGATCAGCCTAAAGCATCTCTCACAAATATTCAGCCAGCCTCTTCTTGAAGACTGTCGGTGTGAAGGGGAGCTCACCACCTTCCTAGGCAGCTGATTCCACTTTTGAATTACTCTGACCGTGAAAAAGTTCTTCCTAATATCCAGCCGGTACCTTTGTGCATGTAGTTTTAGCCCATTGCTTCGCGTCCTACCCTCTGCTGCCAACTGGAACAGCTCTTTACCCTCCTCCAAATGACAGCCTTTCAAATATTTAAAGAGAGCAATCATGTCCCCTCTCAATCTCCTCTTCTCCAAACTAAACATTCCCAAGGCCCTCAGTCTTTCCTTGTAGGGCTCAGTCTCCAGACCCCTGATCATCCTTGTCGCTCTCCTCTGCACCCTCTCGATTTTGTCCACATCCTTTTTGAAGTGAGGCTTCCAGAACTACACAATACTCCAGGTGTGGCCTGACCAAGGCAGTATAAAGAGGGGCTATGACCTCCTGCGATTTCGACGCTATGGCCCCTTTGATACAACCCAGGATTGAATTGGCCTTTTTTGCCACCGCATCACACTGACTGCTCATATTTAGTTTACAGTCCACTCTTACCCCCAGATCTCTTTCACATATACTACTGCCCAGAAGTGTATCCCCCATCCAGTATTTGTGCTTCCCATTTTTGTGGCCCAGATGTAATACTGTGCACTTGTCTTTGTTGAATTGCATCCTATTCACAGCTGCCTACTTCTCCACAGTATTCAGATCTTGTTGAATTTTAATTCTATCTTCTTGGGTGTTTGCTACTCCTCCCAATTTGGTATCATCAGCAAATTTAATGAGCAGCCCTTCCACTTTTTCATCCAGATCATTGATAAAAATATTGAAAAATACTGGGCCCAAAACCGAGCCCTGCGGCACCCCACTGGACACCTCCCTCCAATCTGATGAAAACGCCATTGACCTATCCACCGAACTGTCCTATAGTCCAGTCCACAGTCTTCCAGTTTGCCCATCAGAATATCATGGGGGACCTAACAAAAGCTTTACTGAAATCCAGATAAATCACGTGAACAGAGTTCCCCAATCCAGTAAGCTGGTCACTCGATCAAAGAAGGAAACCAGGTTGGCCTGGCGACTTCTGTTAGGGACAAAACAATGCTGACTTCCCTGGATCACTGAGTGGTCCTTCAGATGCTTACAGATTGATCCCTTTAAAATCTGTTCTAATATCTTCCCAGCCACAGAAGTCAGACTGACCGGCCTGTAGTTTCCCGGGTCGTCCTTCTTCCCTTTCTTAATGATTGGGATAATATTCGCTCTTCTCCAATTTTGTGGCACATCCCCAGTCCTCCAGGAGGCCTTGAAGATGATGAACAGGGGTTCTGCAAGTTCTCTAGAAAGTTCTTTCAGCACTTTTGGGTGCACCCCATCTGGCCCAGGGGATTTGTATTCATCCATTGCAGCCAGATGCCTCTCCACAACCTCTCTGTCAATGTCATCTAGCCACTCAGGTGTCCTGTCACATATTCTACTATCTCGAGATGTGCCTGAGTTCCTCGGGGAGAAAACAGAGGC
Organism: Eublepharis macularius; assembly: GCF_028583425.1. Taxonomy (NCBI): domain Eukaryota; kingdom Metazoa; phylum Chordata; class Lepidosauria; order Squamata; family Eublepharidae; genus Eublepharis; species Eublepharis macularius. Next base: position 102,728,249 of record NC_072798.1, on the reverse strand, counting down.
AAAAAAAGTTATTAAGCCTGTCTGCTTTTTCTCTGTCCTGCATCAGAGTTTCTCCATCTCCTCCCAACAGCGGTCCAATTGCCTCTTTTACCTTGCGTTTGCTTCTCACATATCTGTAGAAGTTTTTCTTATTGTCGCGAGCCTTCCTGGCCAGACCCAGCCCGTACTGAGCTTTGGCCTCTCTGATGGCTGATCTGCAGTACCTAGTAACCCTCATATAGTCCTCTTTAGAGGTCTGTCCTCTCCATTTCCTGAACATGTCCTTTTTCTCCCTTAGCTTATTCTGGAGCTCTCTGTACATCCACATCGGTTTCTTGGAGCTCTTACCATGTTTCCGTCTTGCTGGGATAGTGAGGGCTTGAGCTTGCAAAAGCTTGCAAAAGCTCGTGTTTGAGAAGGGCCCACCCTTCACTCGCTCCTTTCCCTTCCAGCACACTCCCCCACGGAATGACTCTCATCAAGCCTCTGAGTTCATCCAAGTTGGCCCTACGAAAATCTAACCTACGAGTCTGGCTATGAACTTCCTTGGCCCCCCACAGCAACTGGAATTCAAGGAGGACATGGTCACTTCCCCCTAAGGTCCCCACCACCTTCACCTCATCTACCAATTCTTCCCTGTTGGTTAATATCAAGTCTAGTATGGCCGAGCCCCTTGTAGCTTCTTCCACCTTTTGAAAAAGGAAGTTATAGGTCAGGCAAGTCATTAAATTGCATGATTCATGACGCTTTGCTGAGCCTGTCTCCCAGGCTCATTGGAGTTCATTATCTGTTTCCTCTTGCGGGGAGCTGTTGATACAGTCCAATTTAGGCTTATTCATGAAGTACCCTTGAATGGGTACAGATTATGCTGGTGAGACTGAAGTGGCTTTTTCTAAAAAGTTACTTCCACTGGACTATGTGTTAGGCTTTGAAATTTAACCTTTTTACATAGTAATCAAGACTTCAGTATTAGTAAATTTATTATGACATTGACATAACTCCGAGGTTGAAATTCCAACCATGTCATTTATGCGCAGCATTCCTTTCACACATTTAGAATAAGCTCTTTAAAATTCATATTTCAGAGAATAAAGACCCTTATCCTGAAAACCACTTTGAACAAACTCTTAGTTATACATCCTTCAATCAACTGCAGAATTATTCTTTTCATACTACCTTCACAGGCAGAGAGAAAGAGAGTGAGAGAGATTGGCAGGTAGTATTTGGCCTTATCGTGAGGCTTTGCCATGTGTTTAGATGTTGGTGATAAAGACCTCTACAATCAGAAGTCACACAATAATGGTCATTGTTAGCAGCTGAAGCATAGAGGGGGAAATGGATCCCTTTGGTTCTTCTAGAGTACAGCCAGTGATTTCCCAACTTCATCCTGTCATTGAAAGCAGTTGATAAGGAGAGGTTATTGTATATTCTCCATAGCGTGTGTGTGTGTGTGTATGCGTGTTGAGAATAAAAGTTATTACCTACATCTAAATCTGACATACTAGACCTTTGAAATGTCCTTTCTAGTTCCCCTCATTTTCATTTAATTTTAACTCTAGACTACGCACTCATATTCAAGGGACAGTCTAATCTGTTTGCTACAGCCCTGCCCATGGTTATAAACTTGGAGGGGCTATGGGGTGTCAGGGTTCAAGGCAAGCTCCAACTGAAAATTTCCGTGAGAGGGGCTGCATTTGTCAGATTGTATTTATTTGGTTAGTTATACCCTGCTCTTCCCACAATGGAAAGCAGCTTACAAAACCCTTCTCTCTTCTATTTTATCCTCACAACAACAACCCTGTGAGGTAGGTCAGGCTGAGAGAGTGTGACGAGTCCAGCATCATCCAGCGAACTTCCATGTCAGAATGGGGATTCAGTCTTGTCCGTTACTCTGGCCACCGTGCCATGCTTGCCTTTGGCCCAAGGGTTGGCCGTGCCCCTTTCTCAGATCTGGCCCAGTTGCTTTCCTAGCTTTGGCCCAGCCTTCCCCCTTGAAATGCCTTCGTCACTGGAACTGCCCCTCTCCTTATGGCCATGCAGCTTTTGACATTATGATGCCATTGTTGTTTATGCTGTGAGACCTGTTAGGGCTCTAGGCAAGGGTTTCCCTGAGAATATAAAATAGTAAAGAGTCCAGTAGCACCTTTAAGACTAACCAACTTTATTGCATAAGCATAAGCTTTATTGCATTGTGCATAAAGCATGCGCTTTCGAGAACCACCGCTCTCTTCGTCAGATGTATCTGTTAGACTAACACGGCTAACTCTTCTGAATCTGAGAATATAGGGCAGTTTGCATGCCTAAAGGATGCTGTATCAATGCCTACCTAATGGCCTTTCTCAAACATTGCCCCATCCACTTTTCAGATAATTCCCTGTTACCATGTGCTAAGAGGCACGAGGCCTTTTATTCCCCTGAGGACGGTTGCCAGTTTCAATTGGCAACATAATGCCCACAGAAGGCACCTAATAGGGCAGCTTGATTTTAGCAAATTGTGTTAGCCCTTTGTTTAAAGTAGCAGTGGAAAGGTGCCCATTTTGTCTTTAAGAAAGTAAAAAAGACATGTTTTCATGGCTGCAGAAAATATCGGCAAAATTAATAGTAATGAATTTATCAAATTCTCTTTCAAGTCCCAATTAACAGTTAACATGACTTCCAACGTTCCTCTTATGTGGTGCATAAAATGATCATACATCCTGCATATTCTTTTTGAAATAATTTGGGTGACATCTACATGCAGGCTTTTGAAAAAATGGTTATACATTTCCCAGAGTTGTCCATTTTACTTTTAATCATTTCCCCGCCATCAGCAATGGTGATATTTGTGTGCAGGGCTTTTTTTCTGGGAAAAGAGGTGGAGGAACTCAGTGGGTTGCCCTCGGCAGAAATGGTCACATGGCTGGTGGCCCCGCCCCCTGATCTCCAGACAGAGGGGAGTTGAGATTGCCCTCCACGCCGCTCCAGTGGCACAGAGGGCAATCTCAACTCCCCTCTGTCTGGAGATCAGGGGGCGGGGCCACCGGCCGTGTGACCATTTTCAAGAGGTTCCGGAACTCCGTTCCACTGCGTTCCTGCTGAAAAAAAGCCTTGTTTGTGCGTATGACTTCAGTTAACTTAAATGAAACTAGCCTGTTCTTACGGAGCCATCCTGCCCCCAGAGTTCAAATGAATAAGTTTGACCTCAAGTACATGAACAGCAGAGTTACATACGACTCTGCATTAAAGTGGATACAGGATAGACCGAAAATACAAAGGATCTTTGTTCTATTATTTTGCTACAAACAATCATTATACAAAAAGCATGGATAAAAGCATGCAAGCATGAACAGGTACATCCTGAATTATCAGTGATAACATTATGGATTTCAAGAAAATGCACACAAAAACCACTCCATCGTATTCTTGTAAGAGAAGAAGTTTAGGTAAGCTCTCCCTCTGGGCTTCATTCAGTCCTTTTTCACACCCAATTTGCAAATGCAGATGATAGCAAATCTATTTCTCTTTTGGTCCTCTTTTCTGACTATCTTTCTCATACATTTAAGACAATATGTTCCTGTTTCTCTGAACTGAATAGGACAAGCTGCCTGGTTTTATAAACACTTACTCAGAAATAAATCCTACTGTGTCCAATGGAATTTACCTCCTAATAAGCATGCTTCAATGTAGGCAGATTTTTTGTGAAGCTCTCCCCTAGGTATACGTGTGCATATATCTAGGGGAATAGCAGCTTAATCCTAAACGGAGTTATTCCAGTCTAAGCCCATTGAAACCAATGGAGGTTAGAATGGAGTAAATCTGTTCAGGATTGTACTGTAATTCTCATTAAATTAAGAGATGCCATCAGCTGGGAGTGAACCAAAGTTCTTTTGCATGCCGTGCAGGTGCTTTGTGAGCTCTAACCCTTCCCAATTGTCTGCTCTGAAGTAACTGACTTTTAGTTCTTGTTTTATTGACTCAGTGCAGGGTACGGGGCTTGCTTTCTGTTCCCCCCGAAGTATCACAAAGCCTTTCTGGAGC